>NW_027437622.1:0-334696 GCF_965140245.1 Athene noctua | reverse complement strand
GGGGAAGAGGATTTGTTATCATCACGGAGGTGACCAGTTCAGAGGCATTAGCCCCATCACACCTCCTTCTAACAAGTGGGAGCAACCTCCCCATCCCTGCAAGCCAGGTTGGGCATGAGGCCTCCACCCAGGACAGAAACGTGGCATGGCCCTGAGCATCAGGGGATCAGTCCTCCCTCAGAAAAGCTGCTCACAAAGCAGCATCACTCGCTTTTGGGGCTTCTCTCCCCATTAAAAGGCATCACCGGTGGTCCTGCTCAGTGGTTTTTCGTCCCCTGTTCATCAGGGGACAGCTACAAGGGGCACATCCCTGTACCACAATGACCAAGACATATGCAAGCAGCTACAATGGGGAAGGACTTTTCCAGCTGCGTGTGTTACCCTAGCAGGGACTATGAAGCCAAGGTGGATAAAAACAAATGACTTTGTGTCTGGTTCAAAGACACCGCCCTGACATGTCCCAGCACAAAACTGGCTCTTTCCCCATCCTGATCACCACTAAGTGTTTATTTTACCTAACCAGTTTAGTACAGTTGGTGACCTTGCTGTGTAAATCAGATACAATACATATCTGTGTGCTTTATGGCTGTGTAGGAGTTTGTAAAATTACATATTTCAGCTTCAATAAAGTCTTTTGTTATAGAAAAATACCAAAATGGAGCTAAGAGATGTAAGAGACAATGGATTCTATTTAACACATCAAAACCACCATAAACTCTCATTTCTAAAGAGAAAGAAAATACAGGTACATTGGTTTAGAGAAAGAATTATCAAATCTGACCTGGCTGTCAGGGAATATAAAAGCAGACAGGTGTGCAATATTTCATGTGAGGGAGACTGGCAAAACTGGGATTGTCATCAATCTCGAAATGCCATGTAAGTCATTAGACAACTGTGTTTCTCTAGGATAATTTAATCTAGGTGCTACTGGGCTCCACTTTAAACAGTGTAGGAAAATGTTGGATTAAGAGCTTTGATATTTTTTTCCCCTCTTTTTATTTTTTCCCTGCCCTGAGTGCCATTTGGATTTACTCTGGTGTTAATGACACTGCAGTCGGGTTATAACACCAGGCCATGCTTGTTGCAGGGTTTTTTCCTCATACATGTGAGAATTCTTCCAAAAACATGCGCTTGGTGAGTTCCTCTCCCTTTCTCAGCTGCTGACAGTCATCTTGTTCAAATTTAGCATCCCTACTTTGCAACAATTTCTCTGACAATGGGGTTGTGGTGTTTTAATCTGTTTTTTCCTTTACAAGTAGTTCTGCCTTTGTGTTTCTTGGGACACCTTCTCTGTGAGGCACCAGTTCAAACCACAAGTACACTGGGGCACAACATCTTGAGTAAACTACCAAGGCTTTAATGGCTTCTCCAGAGAAAGACTCTTCTCTAAAATGTAAACTTACCTGAAATAGTTAATAAATAAATAAACAGCAACCCAAATAAACCCAAACCCAAACAAACAAAACCCCACTAACTAAAGAAACACAAGGCAAAAGATCTGAGTGACACTACTTATCTAGCTGTAAACCCAGCTCCCTTGAAGGTGGAAGCTCCTACCAGCCTCTAAAGGACCAGGATGTAAAATTAACATGCAGTATTTTAGATGGAAATAGGCAGAGTATAGAGTATAACCAGGGGATAATCCAATAGACAATGAGAGTCCATAGGTAGCAGTGGTCCTCATTGCTGAATCTACAGCGATGGGGATCACAAATCCCTGGGAGATTTGTAATGGCCTACGCAGAGATGCCCTCCTCCCACAAACATTTGGGCTGGAATCTGTATTTAACCCAACCGGTGTTCAAAAAACAGTGGCAGGCAGAGAGCTGGGAGAGCCAAGGGAAATCTCCCCTGGAACCAAGCCTCCAAAGACCCAATGCATTCACTTAGAAGAAGACTAGAAATGGCTATGTTTATTGGCCATGAAATGTCTCCTAAGCATGGGCAAGAGAGAAGATGGGTTTTTCCCAGAGGAGATAAAGTCATTGTGGTTTTTTGAGAAGGGGACAGAGAGTAGCATGTGGAGTGTATTCAGTGGCTAGCCCTGGGGCAGCTCAGTGCCCTGGTCCTCAGCCCAGCCATAGCCAAGTACCCCCATGCATTGCATCAAGGTACACATCTGCTGTGTGCAAAGATCGTGAGGAACTGTATGTAAGATAGCACTGTTATTTAATAATGCTGAGGAGTTGCCATGCATTCCCGTGAAAGAAAAGGAGATGGGAAAAGGCCTTGTGGGCAAAACCACAGCAACTGCAGGGAGCAGATCAGACCTGCTGAGGACCCGTGGCCTACATGGAAAGGTACTGCTTTCCTTGCCCATCCCCAGATCCCGGCCAGAGATGGTCCCTCTTTCTGCAAAGCCTGTTCTCCAGATAGGGGGGCAGGGCTTCCTCTCCCAGCCACTGCTGTTAGACCTGTGGCTGCCAGCACAGGGAGTGGAGCTGCCACGGACAGCAAGCACTTCCTCCGATCTTCCTCTTTGCCAGCGCACCATGCATCTGAGGCCGCGCCAGTAGCAACAAGCACATACCTTCAACAGTGGAAAACTCAGCCCTACCGTGTCCTAGTCCTGAGAGACTGCACAGCCCAGGGCCCAGAGTCATTGGTGTCAGGGCTACTTGTGCATTAGCTCCCTTAACTTTCACACACATACATGGCGAATACATGATAGGTTTTAAATGGGATATTTCTGGCAAGACAGTGAAATAATTTCTTTCTCAGGTCAACAGTTCATCTTTGCTTACCATGAAAGCTTTCATGTCAACTGTAGTTTAATTCCAACAAGCTGCAACATACCTAGAGAGCCTATACTGCAGGTGCATAGTGGCAACCAGCAGTAACACAAGCATGTGTAAATTTACCATGCACGTCAGTGAGTGATGAAGACATTTCTGCTCTGGATTGTGCTCAGCTGTGTTGACCAAATTAGACTTACAGTAAGGATTCAGCAGTGCTATAGGTATTTTGGCAGTGCTTGCAGTTAGAATATCAGCTGCGCATAAATCATCTCTCCTCATTTGATTGACATTCCTTTCCCACAGACCAGCAAGACAACCCATGGGAGACTGGAGAGATCCCTGCAACCTATGGCTTCTCCCTTGTTCTCCTCTCTTCTACCTGTAATTCACTGGCTGAGCAAAGTTGCTCTTCATCTCTGCCCCATCCAAGACCTCAGGCATCCACTTTCCCTCCCAGCAGGACCCCAGGGCTGCAAGGGATGGCACAACACAAAACTGGCACTCATTAGGGCACAGAGAGCTCCCAGGTTGATTGCTTTCCAGGCAGAATTTAATCAAGGTTTAGGGTCTCTGAATGTGGAACTAAGGGTCCCAAAGCTAAATGGCACTTGCGATGGCAGCTTGCACAAGTAGGCTGCAGCAAGGACTGGCATTTAGTTGCAGGAAGGTTTTACTTCAGTTCTACTTTTGCCAGCGCCTGGTAATAATTTGGAAAAGCACACTCATCTAGAGCCAGCCAATGCAATTAGAAATACAGGAAAAGCCTGACTGTTTTTCCATGCATGAAACATTAAGAAAATTAAGGCATTTCTCTCCAGTCCAAGTATTGACTGTAATTATGGATAGCAGGCAGCCTTAGCTGGTATAAAATATTGAAATGCTTTTATACTGCTACTGCTATAGTTTACTATTTAAGGACAGGAGAAAGGTTGCCATTTAATGAAGTGCAGGTTACAGAACAAGGGAAAGGATGCCCATTACTACATAATACTGCTGTCCTTTCCATTATTAGCCTGAAAGGTCTTGCCAGATGCATAGAAACAGGTTTAAACTTGCTTTATTATTTCTATAATGTTAATTTTCCCTGAGCAGTTCACCATCTGGGTAATCTCTGCTTGGAAGAGAGATTTGTATCTGACAAAACTGTATTTAGCATATGTTAGTTTCTCAGAGTTTCAAGTGGCACTCATGGTATGGTCAGGGCAGTCATGGGTCAGGGAAAATAGGTCACCCTGCAAGGGTTTCCTCAAACTCAGGCCTTGTCCCTCAGCTGTTGGCATCAGGCGGTACCTAAGAATTTAACCACTGTCCAAAATCATTCTGCCGTCTCCTAGTTTTGCAGGTGAAAGCTAGCCTTGGAGAGACTGATATATCTGTGACCCTGGACAAGATGGACTGGAAACAGGTGACCAAGGGCACCTGAGGACACCTGAGGACTCTGACACAAAAAGTCTCTGTGGTCCAAACTTCCTAGCTATGAGACGGCACCATTTTATTTCATACCTGTGCATGAGAGGCATGTTGGTGAAGAACACGGGCTGCTTAGAGGCAAATGACGGTAGCCCCATCATAGAGCATAGGCAGGGATTACTGATATTGAGGGCGCGTGACATTGACCAGAAGGCTTGTTGAATTCTCCTGAGTGTTACAGGAGGGCATGGGCATGCCCAGGGAAGTTCTGGGCTGAGCAGGTTTAGTCAGAAACACCCCCCAAACAACAAAATACCAAAACCAACCCACCAACCAAAAAGAAAGAAACAACCAAATAAAAAAAAAACACAAAAACAAAACCCAAAAACCTCCACTAAAAAAATCAGTTACTCGTACTCAGAAGCTAACAACAAACTACGTTTCACTTCTAAAAGGTGTCAAACATGGCAAGACCTTTCAGACCTACCCAGGAAGACACAGTCACGGTGTGCGGCATTTTCCTGAACGTGCCTGAGCAGCAGGTCCCTTAAAAAGATGAAGGGGCATTTTCCCTTCCTCTTCAGACTCAGGGACAGAAGGAGATTGGTGGGCATCTCCTCTGCCTGGGGGAGGGAAGAAGCAAACACCTGTCACCCGAGACCTACATGGGGCAGAGGCAAGAGTAGGCTAGTAGGATACTCCTAGTATCGTAGTAGTAGGCTAACTACAATACACTCCATGTTGCCATAGCTGCCATGTAAAGAAAAGTTACGGTTTTCTGGCCCAGATAGATGGCACCAGATCTCACTGCAGGCACCCCAGACCCAAGGGAACCAAGCCACATGGTCTGCAGCAGGGTCCAGTAAGCACCCAATTTGTTTACTCAGATGACAGCTTCACTACATGGTGCTCCACTGAGTTGGGTAAAATTTTTTTACTTCCTTAGCTGACATCACAACTTTAAATTTTAAAGGAAGGCACCAGTTAAAATTCCTCAGAAGCAGTACCTGCAACTGTACCTTACTAAAATTTTAGATCCAAACTGTTAGAAAAAGTAAAGGTCAGCCTTTAGAATTTAGCACTTTCAAGGCCTATCAACAAAAGCTGCCTAGGCTAAGGTTAAACCTGAATGTAATTAGTTCCAAGTCTTGAAGGAATAAACCTAGATGCTAGAAAAGACTAAGGTAATATTTAATTACAAGATACGTTTGCTGACACTCAGATTAGCTTGAAGAGGTAAGACCTGGCTACAGTTGTGGGTTTTGCTCTACTAATATTATACTAATATTATTACTAATACTAATATTATTACAGAGTCGCATGCAAAAAGGCTGCTATGCTATCCTTTTATGCTAGTAACATTAAAGAACTGTTCTTACAACACAAGGTCTTGTACTGCAATAAGTAAAACAGGCAGCTAGCCAAAATGAAGTGGGATTCATCTCATTCATGCGTGCACTTAACATGCAGCAGACATATATCCCAAGGACTATTCAGGGCACTATCTTCCACTGTTTCAACATTTCCACTTACCTTATTCAGGCAACAGTTACCTTCTCAAGTAAAAGGCTCCAAAATCTCTACATCAAAACCTTCCAGCCCAACAACCATCTTTTTTACACAAGCATCCTCTTAGAATGACATCCTAATTGCTCAGTCAATATACATCTCCACACAACCAGTTAACACATCTCAAGTTTTTATTTCCTTGCTATCCAATTTACAGAACCTTAAGGCTAATTTTTTTGTCAGAAGAAAATCGTTGCTATGTCCCTTTGTGCTAAGTCAATTAAAAATTTTTTTTTTAAATTCACAGGTGGTCACAGCTCTCAGGAGTACAGTTTCTTCCTGCTGTTTGAAGTGCCAGATGATCTTTATAAGGACAACAGTCTAGAGTGTGGGGTGGTCTGCAGCACAGTTGATTTAAAAGGGTAAGTTGAAGTAAGTTAAGCTTGTACTGGGAAAGTCATTATAAATAAAGCTCTAGAAGTCTGTTTTCAGCAAAATTCCTGGTTTTAGGGAGAGGGGCTTACAAACAATGGCCTTACAAGAGTTGTACAGGGAAGTCCTAGATTTCAGCCTGGTAAGAAAATGGCTGAGGGGTATGAAGGTCTGGCTGCGAAGGGCCAGGTCACAGATCTACATGCCTTGTGAACAGTTTTATGACCCATCCCTCTGCCTTTTTCACCAGGACTTTGGAAAAGACCTTTCTCTTTTCTGCTGCTTATGATACTGGTACCTTCCAGGCTTTGAAAATTCCAAGGACCTTTTTTATTATAGAAGTTAGCCAAAGCGTTTGCTGAACCCTTCTTGCAAAGCTCCAGTGACCTGGTGGACCAACACCTCTACACAGATTTCTTGCTAGAGGAAACGCTATGAGCATCTAGAGGAGTAAACCAAGTTGGCTTACAAGTATGTTGGCCCAAAATGGAGGGAGAGAATTATTTCTTGAAGATTATCTTCTGGATGGAAAGCAGTTGCCAGAGTAACGGGGTTTGCCACAGAAAGTGTTAACTTTTGGAGCAACCATCTTTCCTGTGAAGAAGCAGACTTTCTCTAGTTGTCAAGAAAAAAAAAACTCCCTCTGATACCAAAAACATTAATAAAATAATTTCCACACTCCATTAGGGATGTAGCCATGGTAAATAATGAGGTTATTTTGTTTTCTCCTGCTGGCAAATTGTCTTTTAAATTTTAATCACTTCTCTAAAGCAGCTGTCAGAGTTATTTTTCTATAATGCATTTATATAGTGTATATTAATTTCACTGCCAGTTTTGATACATATAAAATGGCATTGCATTAAAACTATAAATAAAGCACAGTGGCATGCCTGCTGGAATACAAAACACAGCAATGATTTCATCAGTACATCAAAGGAGATCTCAGAGTGCTCTCCTTCCTAGCAAGCATTTCTCCTGAGAAACCAAGGCAGATTTAGTCAGAGCTGAGCACGAGGAAAAAGTTTCTGTGCTGGACTTCAAATGCATCGTGAAACATATTAAACATAATTTTCTACTCTAAAAAGATCTCATGTTGTGCTTTGGGGAATAAAAGACATGTTGGGGTGTAGAAATGTTGAAACCCTGCAGAAAAGATTATGTTTACCCCTCTGCTCCATAATAGATGTTCTCCTGATTTAGTTGCCTTTGTAAAGCACATCCCAAAAGTGACTAGACACTTTTCTGGGTAGTCACCCGTGGGCAAGGCCTCAGGGTAGTCAGGTAGTTACAGGTACTGTCATCACCAGAATTTGGATCCCTGATGTTTTATTTACTATTATAAACCCAGTTTGCAGTGGATAGCGTGAATAAAGAAGCTCACACATGGAGATGGAGACAATTGTTCAAACAAGCTTTCCAAGGGACACCAGTGAGGTCCCACCCATCCCTGACACCCCAAGGGCAGCAGTTCAGCACACAGCTGCTGCCCAGGGACACGGTAGATATTGTAGATACAGACAGGTGGCATCTGGAAGGCAGCGTTTCCATACGGAACAAGGGAGGTCTGCAGAGACATGTGGCTTAATTAAAAGCTGCATCTTTTTCTTAGATTGCTTTTGGCAATTTACCTATGCTAAGGAAGAGACTGCTTAAGAAGAAAACAAACTTCACCACTTCTACATTGAGAAAAACTGCAAAATCTAGAGATATCTGAGCATCCAACTTCAAAGACAGAAATAGGTTATCTCCACAACTGTGCCAAGGTTAGATGGAATTTGTGAGTCTTGAAACCCCTTTTACAGACGGTAGCTCAGCATGTTTGCCCATCCTGGGTATGGTTTCCTAAACCCTCCATGCTTTGGCTGCCAGCCTTTGCAGGACCGTGTGTAACAAGTGAGTGTGTTTTCTGGCCCAGCAGGAGCTCACCGAGTGAACTCCTGGATTCAATTACACAGGCATGCCTTCCTTATGGACTTCCCAACACAAAGTATTTTTATGATGCAGGACAAACCTTTCTCAGACAGAACTAAAAACCTCACAGGGCTATACAAGAACTGGCAAACATGGTACAGCTGTAATTCCTTCCCCAAGAAAAAAGAACACTCCCATGTCTCAAGGCAGTATTGTAAAACTAAACACACTGCTGTTAAAGAAGATACTGGAAACTCTTGCAATGTACTCAACCAAGTATCTGTGGAAATGTCTCTCCATTCAAGAACAGCTTCTAATAATGATCGTAAACACTTGCATCTAACAGCCATACCTACCCCCTCTAAGAGGCCTCTGCTTATTGCAAATGGTGACAGGCGGGTGTATTTGGGGAGCAAAGGGAAGCCAGGGCAGAGCTCCCAGACAAGCCACGGCCCTGCTGAGAGGGGAAACAGCAGCACATGGAAAACTTCCTTATGGGAGAGGGTGCAAGTGGTGCTTGTTTAAACATAAGAGGACAAGGAAAAGAGATAAAGCAAGAACTTAAAGAAGCTCTGAGTGGGAAACGAGTGAAGGCAAAGGAGAAAGCATCTGTACAGCAATTTTCCATAGAATTTCTTCAGCTCCCCAGCATCTGGGAGCCTGGACAGAGTCCTCCATTTCTGACAGCCAGCACAGGATGTCGGTGTAAGAAACTGTCACAGTAATAAAAGCCACATTAAGACAGCTAGTTATTGTCACTCGGACTCCCCAGTTTGGGGTTGCAAGGACCCAGGAAGGTGAAAGCAGTTGGGAAGACAGCCTGTCCACTGCTGAAGGACTCCTGCAACCCCTTGATACAGAGAAATGATTACTTGTTCTGAGATTTATTTACTTATTTACTTATAGAAAACTGCTTAGCAACTTATTTACTTGCTTATAGCAAGCTATAGTACTTTTTTCAATATTGCTAAGAATCCTGCTTGCCCAGACTGTTCTGTGGAATTTTACCAAGGACTACTGTGTTCATCAAAACAAAGCAGTTCACTGTGAAAATCTACCAAGGACTACAATGTCCAGCAAAATATTATACTTTTGGCCTTGAGGAACAGGTGGCTCTAACTAGTTGGAATTTTGCTAATGAGTAAAGATAGCCATATACGGATGGTAGAAGTTCTATTGGTTCTCTTAGATAAGACAGAAAGTAAATAGTCTGAAAAATACTCTTGTTATTCAAGAAATCTGCCAAGAGAATCTGCGCATGCTCCGGGGAAAAAGCAAAGTGAGAAAGACTACGAGCCTTCCTCCCAAAGACGCCCACCAGGAGGCAATGTGCAGGTGCAAAGACAACATACACTGTTGACATCGGCCTTTCTAACTAACCCAGCCTCACTCATGCATATGGATGTGTGTGTTATGTAGTGCAATGAATATGGATATCCACACTCTATCAGTTTTTGGTAAAATGTGCCGTGGGTGTGCAAGCTCTGTGGAGAGATCCCCTTGCACCTCGGTGCCTGAGTAAACAGACCTCCTGTGTAACTCTGTTCGAGTTGTAGCGTCTTTTTTCCGTGAATCACCCTGAGCAGAAGGATTCTTGCCTACCTCCTGGAGTTTAAGCAGGGTGCTCCTGAGATAGTGCAGTGCCAATAGAGAGGGCTCCAAGAGCCTCCACTCCCTGGTAGCCCTGATATGCTGCTCACCTGAGCCTGTGGAGAATCACTGCTGCTCTGATCTTGGGCAGGATGAGACCAGCAAGTAGAGGCAAGTTTCACAGTTGAGGCACTCTGTTCAGTAGAGCATGGCTCTGGCTTTTTCTCTGTTAAAACCTCACTTTTTCTGTATCTGTAGAAGTGTAGCCACAGGCAGGTTTTACCACAAGCTGCTGCATTTCCAAAGCTCACATGTCTGTTTGCAGTGGACTCGCAGTCTTTGATTAGTGAGTGGAAGTGATGGGTATGAAGCAGGGGTGGGACTTGTTTGCTCCTCACTGCCTGCCAGGATCCCATGCTGCTTCACTGTTCTGAGTCTACTTCTTGTTTCAACTGGGATATTAAACTGTGTTCAGTGGATAAGCGCATGCTAGGAAAGCAGGCACTGGAGAAGATTGATGGTAAAATGCCTGTCACTACCAAGTAAGATATACTTGTGACTTCTTTCTCCTGCTCCTTGTTCCCCTCCTTACCTGGGAAGCTCCTTGTCACATAATTTTCTTCCTGTTTATCTCAAGAAGTATTAATACACATAAAACGTACTGTATTAAGCATGGGCGATGTAACATCACAGAGGGTTTAGGTGGGCAGGGACCTCTGGAGGTCTCTGGTCCAACCTCCTGCTCACAGTAGGAGCAACTGTGACATTAGGTCAGGCTGCTCATCCCATCAAGCATTTAGTATTTGCAAGGATGGAGACTCCACAGCCTCTCTGGGTTTGTCCCAGCACTGCACCACTCCTTATAACTCATGCTGTTCTTTTACCATGTGTCTCTGAGAGCAGTCTGGCTCTGTCAGAAATCACAAAACTGAAGTTTTTGGTGGGATGAGACTTCTGTGTGCAGAACACGAGTGCCTTGTCTGTCCTGTACCATGTCAGCTTTCTTGCCTCCTCTCAGACGCTTTCCCAGGATATGCAGCCGCTATCAAGGCACAGTACTGTCCTGGAACAGAGCTGTACAGAGCTCTCAGAGCACAGGGTGGCAGTTCTGAGAGGTGACAAGAGCCAGCTAGAAATAAAAGCAAACAAAGAGCCAGGCAGTTTTACCCCTCACTGACATGTTTTCCAAATGTTATCTTGGAATCCACTATGAAAAGTAACCTTTTCCTTTTGGAAAATGCCACTGAAAGAGAACATTGGGCCTTTGAACTTCACACTTCAGAAGATGGAAACAACTGACTCATTTGATGATGATGTATTTTATCTGTCCTGATAGAAGGGAATTAAGAAAGACAACTTAAAAAAAATTCTGAAGGGTGACAAAGAGTGAACAAGTTATCAGCAGTTTTAAAAAAGCTAAGTGAAATAACCCCAAACATAAAATCAGAGTGGAACACATTCCCAATTGTAAAAAACTTCCTTAAAAATCAAGTTGCTTAACTGTAACCAAAGGATTAAGATTGATTTAAGGAAAAGGGTAGGGTTTTAAATTTATTTTTAGAAAAAGGGCATGTGAAATACAGCTGTAATTGATGGCATGTTCTCTCAAAGGGCATCTCTGAAGCTTGCTGGAGTGTCATGGTTTAACCCCAGATGGCAACTACGCACCACACAGCTGCTCACTCACTCCCCCCATGTTGGGATGGGGGAGAGAATCAGAAAAGTGAGAAAACTTGTGAGTTGAGATAAAAACAGTGTAACAGGTAAAGCAAAAGCCACGTGTGCAAGCAAAGCAAAACAAGGAATTCATTCGCCACTTCCCATCGGCAGGCGGGTGCTCAGCCATCTCCAGGAAAGCAGGGCTCCATCACGCATAACGGTGACTTGGTGTACGGGGTCTGCCTGAGCCGGAATTGGTTGTCTCATATAGCAGCCCTCATATAGCTTTGAACCATTCCTGTGCGTCCTATCACTGGATTCCAGGGAGAAGGGTTCAGCACCTCCCTCTCACGTCCCCTCCTCAGGGAGCTGCAGAGACCAATGAGGTTGCCCCTCAGCTTCCTCTTCTCCACACTAGACAAGCCCAGAGTCCTCAGCCGCTCCTCACCGGACATTCCTTCCAGCCCCTTCACCAGCTTTGGTGGCCTCCTCTGGACACATTCAAGGACCTTCACATCCTTCTTAAATTGCGGGGCCCAGCGCACACAGTACTCCAGGCGAGGCCGCCCCAACGCTAACTACAGCCGGATAATCCCCTCTCTTGACCGGCTGGTTCTGGTATGTTTGAGGCACTCCAGGATGCAGTTTTCGTTCCCTCTTGGCTGCCAGGGCACGCTGCTCACTCCTACTGAGCTGCTGCCCACCAGCACCCCGAGACCCTTTTCTGCAGGGCTGCTCCCCAGCCACTTCTCTCCCAATTTAGACTCGTGTCCAGCATTGCTTCATCCCCGGTGCAGAATCCAGCATGTGTTCTTGTTAAATTTCATCTCACTAACCACTGCCCAATGCTCCAATCTATCTAGATCCCTCTGCAAGACATCTTGTCCAGACAGCACCTCCCAAGTTTGGTATCATGAGCAAACTTGCTAATGGTGCATTCAACTTCTGCATCCAAGCCATGGATAAATGTGCTGAACAGGGCTGACCCTAGGATCAAGCCCTGAGGAACACTGCTGGTGACCGGTGCCAGCCAGATGTAGCCCCACTCACTACAACCCTTTGAGCTCTGCCCTTCAGACAGTTCTTCACCCAGCACACCATGTATCTGCTCCTCTCACAGTTGGACAACTTGTCCATAAGGATGCTGTGGTGGACAGTACCCGAAGCCTTGCTAAAATCGAGAAAAGCTATATCCACCGCCTTCCCTTCTTCCACCAGACAAGTGACCTTATCGAAGAAGAATATCAGATTAGTTAGAGAAGACTTTCCCCTTGTGAACTCATGTTGACTGTGCCTGATGACTGCACTGTTCCTTAAATGCCTTTCAATAGCACCCAGTATCATCTTCTGCATTATATTTCCAGGTACTGAGGTTAGACTAACAGTCTGTAGTTTTCTGCATCTGCCCTCATGCCCTTCTTGTAAACTGGAATAACATTTCCTCGTTTCCAGTCAGTGAGGACCTTCACAGACCTTCCCTATTCTCCTCTTGGAGAAGACTCCAGGAGTTTGGAAAGGGCCCTCTGTGATCATTTGGACATAACAGAGGGTTGAGTCTTCATCTCAGACAATTTCAGCACAAGTTTTGAAGAGCGAGAGCATGGCCACTTTCAGATCTGGGCCAAGTCAAAGGACCTGGACTGCTTTGTACTGAGGTAAGGCCGTGTTAGGACCAGGCAAAATGAGGTTGCCTGTGGACCTGGCACACCCAGAGTCTACAGCAAAGTTTTGCCACTGACTGGCCAGAGAAAGGCGTGTTGTTCGCAGGCTTAACTCATGCACAAGTGTTTTGCCTCTGCCACAGATATTCTGTTCCGTTGGTTTAATCCCCCCGCCCCCCCAGCTGAAGTGCTGTCAACAGCAATGGATAACAAGTATTTAACATATGCCTATTACTCGATGCTAATCCTTTAAAGTATGCAGGGATCTTTCCCTCCATGAAGAAAGTGAAAGTGAATACACCGAGCTTAATTGAGGCACTGGAAGCTCTGTCTCTACAAGGTCAGATTACATTACATGATTTTAGACTGTCAAATGGATATTTCACTATGCCTGTTGTCCTTTCAATGCAGGAACAAGAACAATTTCAAAAAAACAACCCAACAAAAAACCCCCCATAGCAACAACACACTCACCCTTCTTAAAGCTGTTTTTTCTTTTGGTGCCAAAGAACTGCCCAATATGGATCTGAAAGGAAAATGTTTTTTCTTTACTCTAAGCAAACAAGCAGACCTAGAAGTTCTCCCTGCAAAACTCACACTTAAAATTTTTGGGTTTTCTGACATATTCATCTCTGGGTTAAAAGAAGCTGAAAAATCATTTGGGAAAATAAAACTCTAGTAATATGGTCTCCCATAGATACATTTGTTTCAATTCCCCCTTTAAATGAAGCTTCTAAGGAGAGAGCTATAGTGTCCAACAGCAGAAGGATCATCTTTATCCAGGTAGCTGGCGAGCTGCCGTGTTTTGCAAAGGAGAATGCTCAGCTTTCATAGTAAACATGAGTAACAGCAGCAGCAGGTGGCAAAATACTGCATCACACCGTCCTAGTTAATACCAGAACTGACACATCAACAGGGTGATAAAAGGCATGCTTTCACATCATTCTGCAGCTGCCCACGATTCTAGGTGGCTCAATATTTTTGCACAAACTGCCAAGAAGCGTGTTAAGCTGGCCTCTACAGCCATGAACTGTGTAATGACCCTAATTAACAATTTCCACCGGTTTGTCTGATAGGGTTTCTCTAAAGCTTTTGCACTCCGCAGCCCATGCTAACATGGGTAATTTGCATTGCTAGAACATCCATGAGGAGGAGAAAAGAGTTGTATCTAGCTGAGGAAGAATAAAAGATACTTCCCATCTCAATGAAGAAGGGTGGTAAAGTCTTAGGAGCTGAATTTAACCAGGCAAGAGGGAATTCAGAACAACATGGTACTGAACACTAATCAATTCAGAGAAGCAGTCCCAAGCCCAAAGAATTTAAAGCCTGGGCCTATCAGGCTGTAGAGTTGTTGTGCAGATTTCTTTTTTTATTTGGGGAACCTAAGAAGCAGCAATATTTTGCTGATCAAACAGTACTAGAGCTGATATAGCTATCCTGTAGATGATGCCAAGACTGTTGGCTACCTAAATCATACATCTCAGTTCTCTGAAATGTGTTTAGTACCTGCTTATATGGTATGTTCAGGCTGTAACTACATTCCAACTCCTCTGGCTTCACATATGTATCCTTGTAATGTATAAATGGGTTAAACCAGCTTGCAGACAGCATTTTGATTCATATATTGCACATGATTCAGGCAACCCATGTAACCCTGGAGAAACTTCTGAGCCTCAACTCAAGTCCCTTAACACTCATTAAATACTCCATTAATACTTGGCACATAACACAGCACACAGACTCCTGCAAACTGTTCATTTCTTTTTCAACAAGAGCAAGCAAAAGAATCACAGACCAAAACCAAGTTTTTTCTGTAGCTGCTGTGACTGAGATGTTCACTGGAGCAGTGTGATGGATGGAAGTCACTTAAGTAGTTTTGGAGATGCTTGTGGAGGGGCCTCATGCAAGAACCAACTGGAATTAAAGTGTGTTTTAAATGGACACGAATAGAAATGTGTATGAAATAAGGGACAACATAGAGACCGCTGGTTGGAACAGACTGAAGGTGAAGATGTGCAGCTAGAGAGAAAGGTGTACAGGACAGGTCTATATGGATCTTCATCAACAGAGGAACAGACAGAGGAAAAGAGAGAAGCAGTTAAGGGACATGGGAAAGAAGAGAGAGAAATATTCTCCGTACCAGAGGAGCAATGAGAGCGCAGAATGGCAACAGGCAAGGAAATCAAGAAGCAGAGTTCTAAGGGCATCTCAGACAAACAGCAAAGAATTGAGGTACGTGAGAGACATCAGAAGAGAGGGCAGAACATTGGTTGTGCTCAGACAATGGCAAGGTACTTCACACAACAGCAGAGATGGCCAGAGGGCTTGGGATTTCTCCCTCCTTTGCAACAGATATACCCTACAAAACATCGCTCGCTTTTTGCATGGCAAGAGGTGCCATCCAAGCTGGCAATGAGGATATGAACATTTAAAGAGACGTCAGCTTCCTTTCCAAGCATCCTTCCTCCAACAGATGAACTAAGGAGGAGAATAACTCAATAGAATTAGCAAGCAGTGTATAACAATAAAGCTAACCCACTGTGCGTAATAAGAACAAAACCTTATTGCTGCATTGCCTCTGTGTGAAACAAGAAAGCTTCCTGCCCAGCTGACAGCACAATCTTTTGAGAAACAGCCCTGCTCAACGCTTTGATTTTTATAATTAACTCCATACTCCTATTTTGAGAATAATACCTCACTCCTAAACACGGCACAAGACAATCTGAATGTAATTCTCCCTTCCAAAGGTGCAGGCTGTTTGGAGGAGTCAGCTTGAGTTCATTGCTTTGATGGAACAGGGTAAATTCAGTTATGCTAAGAAACTATGAAGAACAATCAGGACACCTAACTTTGAGCTGAAAGAGGAAATCATCCAGACTGAGAAGCACACAAGAAAATGTGTCCTACCTAACTCAGCGTGCCTTCCTTTCCCAGCCCACCTCAGGAAAGCAAGAGAGGGGAGGCAGGAATTACAAGTTGGGCTCCAGTACTCCGGCACAAATACCACAATCATTCAGAGCAAGAGGGATGTATTCAGTGTGCAAGCAGCAACTCCACCATAATTGCACCACTAGTTTTAAGGAGTTTGTCCCCGTGTGTCACTTCCAGCTGTTTTGTTTAAAAATCAGTCTAAGCATTATGGGCCTTGTGCAACAATAGTCTTAAGAGCAAGCATAGACTGACGATTAGCTGGGCAGGAAAGCATTTTAGGAGCCCCTGTCAGTACTAATGTACCACGCCCACATGCTCTGGGAACAACAGGCCTCAGTGATTGATGCCTTAGAGAGACATTTAACACCCTTCTCCCCTCAATTTCTAGAAATGACATTTCACTAAATCCCCCAAAGCAAAAGCACCCATGCTGAGAGTGTAAGTAATCAGCAGTGCTTTGGAATTTGAGATTCAAACTGAATGCCTGGGTAACAGAGCCCAAACAAGCGGTTACACTCATCCCCGCCACCTCCCCACAGGACTCAGATGGACAGCTCAGACCTGTTCAAATCATCGGAGAGCATTTATCTCCAACTCCACTTGAAAAGTACTATTTATGCAGAAGGGTGCATGCCCAAGACCCCAAGAATAGGCAGTTTCCCCCTCCAAACTAGGTTTATTCTAGACCTGGAAGTGATAACCTGAGTGACAGCACTCTACAGACTCATGGGAGGTTAGATGAAGGTACCCCAGACAGATGACAAGCGTCAAACTGACCACTTAGCATCCCTCACTCTTGTACACACATTCCCATGTTGTCAGTAAGTATGTTAGTACCTGTGACTGGGTGTAGCGAATTTTTTAAAAAAGATTAAGAGATGCCTGGCTGGCATAATAGATTGAGTAGAGATGATTGAGAGAAAGGGCTAAACCACCCTTGCAGAGGAGGTCTGAGCTAATTGGGTATGCTGGCTATTACTTTCAGGAGGGGCCCATTGCCTAATCCTGGAGATCTTTTGAAAGCCTCGCCTGCTATAATGAAACAGAGATTACCAGTCTGAGATTTGACAATACCCAGCATACGGCCTAGGTTTTCAAACAGACTTCAACATGGGCCTGTTCATACTTAATAAAACTTCAACACAAGTGAATCTTTTTGGTAGTTTTCCAGTAATTTCCAGTGTGTCCCATGTCATATATATTCCTCGGCAATACCCATCATAACTGAAATTCCCTTGAACCTCACCATGCGTGTTTTTCATTGCAGAAAGGTACATTTTGTTGGTTTGCCTTACTGGTTACCTGCTACAAAGTTTTGTGGCCCCAAGTTGTACAGCAGCCTCACGATATGCATACTCACACAATAAAAATCTCTTTGACAGAAAATTGAACAGCCGAATAGTAAAATTGCTGTTGAGTACAACCAGTGGTCAGTATGGCTGCAGCTCTTTATTTGCTCCTTTTATTTCTCAAGGAAGATTTTAGTATTTTGTAGGTTTAATTTTAAAAGATGGCTATCAATCTTTCATGAAAATACCAGAAGGAAGATACTAAAAGGGAAGAAACTAATGCTAATTAACACTAAAGATTTTTTACTTGCAAACAAAACTTGAAGAAAAAGTCTTATTTATCCATAAGATTTTTAATTCCAGAACAGACAGAGAGATCATCAAGTTTGACCTTTTCTATAACAAACCACGGGCCATCATCCAACTGTGCCTGTGCTAAAACAAATAACTTGCCAGAAGGAAGGTACCTAGTTGTAATTCAAAGACATCAAGAGCTGAAGGAGTTTTTGGTGGACGCTTTACCCCAACAGTTACTCAGTATGAAAGATGTGTGTTCAGCATCCAATCTGAATTTGCATAGCTTTGATGTTAGTCTTATCTGCCAAACTGAAATGTTGCCATTTCTCTGCTTTTTCTCCCTACAATACACATCCATATAATAATCAAATTTTAACAGTGTTTGGTCAGAAGGACTTACTCAGCTCTTGATATTTCTTCATGAAACACCTAAGACATCATCAAATCTGAACCCAAATCTTTGTTGATGTGCTCTATATACTCTGAGATGAGGGGCTAAGATTGAAGTTCCTAAAAGCTGTCTGAGAGACGGAAGCACAGGTCTTGTTAAAGCAGGAGAGAAACATCTTATCCCTCCGACATCTCCTAACTTGGAGGACTGACAGACTCTCACAAAAGAGCATCTCTGGATGAGACACCACAGTGTAGCAAGGAGCTGGGTTAGTGCAGGAATGACAACCATGTGCAGTACTTGTTGCCACTTGCACCAACTAAAGGTGCAACTGCATCATCCCCTGAGCCAGCCTCCAGAGCAGGCCACCTCACTCACACCAAAAGGGGTAGGTAACAGCCAGCCACAATTAGCAAGTTACAGATTCAAACAGTTGCAATCAATATTAATCACAGAGCAGCTAGCGGTATCTCTCAGTACATCTTCCGTCACAGATAGTTTGAAACAGTTTCCGGGGTTTTTTAATCCAAATGTCCAACTGTGACTTAAATTTTTAATTCAAAACTTGATCATACTTTAGGTATGAGTCATCCTCCTACTCCACTGTGCCTCAAGGCTGGCAAACTCCTGCTGCATCCCACAACAAAATGCAACAGAAGTGACCAGGGTTTGAGAGCAATGAGGCAGATCCACCACCACGCCTTGTACCTAACTTTGCATTTCCAGCCACACCCCTCCCAGTTGCTGTGTCACTTTTCCTTCCATATGGCCTCCTAGGCACATCTTCATGCTATCATATGCAGTTCTATGTACCTCTGCCAGCAAACATCTGGGCACCAGATGAATTTCACTGATAGGATTAAAAAAAAAACAAACCAAAAAAACCAAACAACACCCCCACCCCCCCCCAACAATTTAAAAAGGCTGCGGGGTGTGATGATTCTTGGCTTTCCTGACTGGAGAAGCAGCTGGTGAGCCACAGTCTTTGGTGGATCAACCCTGAGTAATCTGCAGGTTCTTAGATCCCCCAGAGCCCAGCCACTGGCCTGTCCTTCCCAAAGTACTACATTGCACCACCTCCTAGTGAGACGCGGAGTCTAAACAGTCTGAGATTGATGGTGCAAGACTTGCGCAAAAACAAAAGGAGGCGTATGGGGCTGCTCGCAAAGACGTAGCAGGTGCTGATAACGTTGCTAGGCGACTCACTCCTAGCTCAAGGAGAAGTCTACCCCGGTCCTTGAAGTTGTGGGCACCAGCAACAGACTACCCAAACACCAGCACAAACTGGCCTGGCAGTCTGGACAGAAGCCAGAGAACAACTGAGGCTGCGCAGAGCGACGGTGAAAAGTTCATCAGCGAGGAAGAAGAGGTACTTCATCTATACGACCCCTCCCCAGGAAGTTGCGACCCCAGACCGGAGGTTGAAGAGCTCATGGCGCAGGCACGAGGGGAGGAGACCCGATTGCCATGAGGAGCGAGGGGGGCGGGGTAGACTCTGTGTATGTCCAGGCGTTCTATGAACATGCACTGTTCTGTAACACATGAGCCGGACGGGAGCTGCAAACGGTGCGCATGCTGGTGGTGGAGCGACCCCCCATGCGCCCGGCGCTGAATAAACATACCCACTTTGTAACTCCACAGTTATAGAGTGATTTCTCCGCAAATCAACCCCCATGTCACACTGCCACCACCATGTCACAGTGCCACCACAATGTCACAGTGCCACTCCCATTTCACACTGCTACCCCCATTTCATAGTGACACCTCCATGTCACAATGTGGCCCCCATGTCACAATGCTGTACCAGTGTCACAGTGCCATCCACATGTCACAGTGCCACTCCCAAGTCACAGTGCCACCTCCATGTCACAGTGCCATCCACATGTCACAGCACCATGCCCATGTCACAGTGCAGTCCCCATGTAAGAGTGCCACCCCATTGTCACAGTGGCGCCCCCATGGCACACTGCCATCCCCATGTCACAGTGCCATCCCCATGTCACAATACAATACCCATGTCACAGTGCCACGCCCAAGTCACAGTGCCACACCCATTTCATATTGAAACCACCATGTCACAGTGCAGTCCACATGTCATAGTGCCACCACAATGTCTCAGTGCCAACCCGATGTCATAGTGACACCCCCATGTTCCAGTGACGCTCCCGTGTCACAGTGCCACCAGAATGTCACAGTGCCACCGCCATGTCCCAGTGCCACATCCAGGTCACAGTAACGCCCCCATGTAACAGTGCCGTCCCCATGTCACAATGCTGTCCCCATGTTACACTGCCACCACATCTCACAGTGCCATCCCATGTCATTGTGCAACACCACGTCACAGTGCCACCCCAATGTCACAGTGCCACCACCATGTCACAATGCAGCCCTCATGTCGCAGTTCTGTCCTCATGTCACAGTGCCATCCCCGTGTCATTGTATCGTCCCCATGTCACAGTGCAACCCCACTGTCACAATGTCACCCCCATGTAACTGTGCCACCACAATGTCATAGTGCCACACCCATGTGACAGTGCCACGCCCATCTCACAGTGCTGCCCCATTGCCACAGTGCAGGCCCCTTGTCAATATGCCACGTCCATGTCACACTGCCACCCCCATGTCACACTGCTGTCCCTATGTTACAGTGCCACCCCATCTCACAGTGCCACCAGAACGTCACAGTGTCACTGCCATGTCACAGTGCCACATCCAGGTCACAGTAACGCCCCCATGTAACTGTGCCATCCCCATGTCACAGCACCACCCCCATGTCACACTGCCGTCCCCACGTCACACGGCTGTCCCTAAATGCCATCCCCATGTCACAGTGCCACCCACATGTCATAATGCCACCGCCATGTCACACTGCCGTCCCCATGTCACAGTGCAACTCTAATGACCCAGTGCTGTCCCACTCTCACAATGCCACGCCCATGTCACAGTGCCGCCCCCATGTCACAGTGCTACCCCAGTGCGACAGCACCGTACCCGTGTCACAGTGCCACCAGAATGTCACTGTGCCACCGCCATGTTACAGTGACACCCCCACGTCACAGTACCACTCCCATGTCCAACTGCTGTCCCCATGTCACAGTGCAACACCCATGTCACAGTGCCAGCCCTATGTCACCCTGCCGTCCCCATGTCACAGTGCAACTATAATGACCCAGTGCCGTCCCCATGTCACAGTGCCATGCCATGTAACAGCGCCATCCCCTGTCACAGTGCCATATCCATGTCCCAGTGCCATCCCTATGTCACAGTGTGACCACAATGTCACAGTGTCACCGCCATGTCACAGTGCCGTCATCATATCACAGTGCCACCCACAAGACACACTGCCCTCCCCATGTCACAGTGCCGTCCCCATGTCATGGGGCAACTCTAATGACCCCATGCCTCCCCCATTTCACAGCGCTGCCACCCTGTCACAGTGCCACCCCAATGTCACAGCGCCAAACCAACGTCACAATGCTACTGCCATGTCTCAGTGCTAAAACCATGTCACAGTGCCACCCACATGTCACAGTGCCATCTCTATGTCACAGTACCATCTCCAAGTCACAGTGCCACCCCACTGTCACAGTGCTAAAACCATGTCACAGTGCCACCCACATGTCACAATGCCACCCCATGTCACAATGCTGCCCCCGTGTCACAGTGCTACACCCGTTACACTGCTGTCCCCATGTCACAGTGCCGCCCCAATGTCACAGTGCCACCGCCATGTCACAATGCAGCCCCCATGTCACAGTACCATACCCATGTCACATTTCGACCAGATGTCACAGTGCCACTGCCAAGTTACCGTGCCACCCCCTGGTCACAGTACCGCCCGCATGTCACGTGCCACCCCCAGGTCACAGTGCCATGCCCATGTCACAGTGCAGACCCATGTCACAGTGCCAACCCAATGTCACAATGCCACTGCCTTTCACGGTGCAACACCCATGTCACAGTGCCGTACCCAAGTCACAGTGCCATACCCATGTCACAGTGCCACGCCATGTCACTGTGCCGTCCCCATGTCATAGTGCCACCCCCATGTCACAGAACCGTCCCCATGTCAAAGTGCCATCCTCGTGAAACCGTGCCACCCCAATGTCACAGTGCCACCCTAATGTCACAGTGCGACACGCATGTCACAGTGCCACACCCATGTCACAGTAACGTCCACATGTCACAGTGCCACCCCCATGTCACAGTGCCAATCCAATGTCACAGTGCCATCCCCATGTCACAAAACCACTGCCATGTCACAGTGGCACCCACAGGTCACACTGCTATCCCCATGTCACAGTACCGCCCCCATGACACCGTGCCACCCCACTGTCACAGTGACGTCCACATGCCACACTGCCACACCCATGTCACAGTGACACATCCAGGTCACAGTAACGCCCCCATGTAACTGTGCCATCCCCATGTCACAGCACCACCCCCATGTCACACTGCCCTCCCCATGTCACAGTGCCACCCCCACGCCAAAGTGCCATCCCAATTTCACAGTGCCACCCACATGTCACAATGCCAGCACCATGTCACAGTGCCGTCCCCATGTCATAGGGCCGTCCCCATTTCACAGTGCCACACCTGTGTCACAGTGCCGACCCGATGTCACAATGCCACGGTCATGTCACAGTGCCACCCCTGTGTCACAGTGCCACCCCCATGGCACAGTGCCGTACCCATGTCACAGTGCCACCGCCGTATCATAGTGACGCCCCCATGCGACAGTGCCGACCAAATGTCACAATGACACCGACATGTCACTGTGCCACCGCCATGTCACAGTGCCTTCCCCATGTCACAGTGACGCCCCCGTGTCACAGTGCTGCCCCCAATTCACAGTGACGCCTCCATGTCACAGTGCCGTCCCCATGTCACAGTGCCGACCCAATGTCACAAAGCCATCGCCATGTCTCAATGCCACCGCCTTGTCACAGTGCCACCCCCAAGTCACACTGCCGTCCCCATGTCACAGTGCGACCCCTGTGTCGTAATGCCACCACCATGTCACAGTGCCACCCCACTGTTACAGTGTCGCCCCATGTTACAGTGCACTGCCCATGTCACGCTGCCACCACCATGCCAGTGCCGTCCCCATGTCACAGTGACACCCACATGTCACAGTGCCACCTACATGTCACAGTGCTACTCCCATGTCATAATGCCACCGCCATGTCACAGTGCCAACCCCATGTCACAGTGCCATCGCCGTATCATAGTGGCGCCCCCATGTGACAGTACCGTCCCCATGTCACGGTGCAACTCTAATGACCCAGTGCTGTCCCACTCTCACAATGCCACGCCCATGTCACAGTGCCGCCCCCGTGTCACAGTGCTACTCCAGTGTCACAGCACCGTACCCATGTCACAGTGCCACCAGAAAGTCACTGTGCCACCGACAAGTTACAGTGACACCCCCACGTCACAGTACCACTCCCATGTCCCAGTGTCGTCCCCATGTCCCAGTGCCGTCCCCTTGTCACAGTGCCGACCTCATGTCACAGTGTCACCCCCATGTCACATTTCTGCTCCCATTTCACAGTGCCACTTCCATGTCAGTGTCGCCCCCATGTCACAATGCTGCCCGCATGTCACAGCGCCACTCCTTGTCACTGAGCTATTTTCATGTCACAGTGCCACCCCAACGTCACAGAGCCATCCCCATTTCACAGTGTCACACTAAAGTCACCGTGCCACTCCCATGTCTCAGTGCCACTCCCATGTCACCGTGCCACCCACATGTCACCATGATGCCCCCATGGCACAGTGCCTAGTCCATGTCACAGTGCCACACTCATGTCACAGTGCCGTCCCCATGTAAGAGTGCTACTCCATGTCATTGTGCCGTCCCCATATCACTGTGCCACGTCACAATGCCGCCCACATGTCACAGCGCCACTCGCTGTCACTGTTCTATTTTCATGTCACAGTGCCACCCCAATGTCACAGTGCCGAACCAACGTCACAATGCTACTGCCATGTCTCAGTGCCAAAACTGTCACAGTGCCATTTCCACCCCACTGTCACAGTATCGTCCCCATGTCACAGTGCCACCCCATGTCACAATGCCACCATGTCACAATGCCACCCCCATGTTACAATGCTGTCCTCGTGTCACAGTGCCACACCCATTATACTGCCGTCCCCATGTCACAGTGCCAACCCATGTCACAATGCCACCGCCATGTCACAGTGCCACCCCCACGTCACACTGCCGTCCCCATGTCACAGTGCAACCCCCGTGTCATAATGCCACCGCCATGTCACAGTGCCACCCCACTGTTACAGTGTCGCCCCATGTTACAGTGCACTGCCCATGTCATGCTGCCACCGCCATGTCCCAGTGCCGTCCCCATGTCACAGTGCCGCCCCAATGTCACAGTGCCACCGCCATGTCACAATGCAGCCCCCATGTCACAGTACCATACCCATGTCACATTTCGACCAGATGTCACAGCGCCACTGCCAAGATACAGTGCCACCACCAGGTCACAGTACCGCCCGCATGTCACATGCCACCCCCAGGTCACAGTGCCACCGCCGTATCAAAGTGACGCTGCCATATGATAGTACCGTCCCCATGTCACAGTGCTGCCCCGGTGACACACTGCCGTCCCCATGTCAGAGTGCCACCACCATGTCACAGTGCCATCCCAATGTCACAGTACCGTACCCATGTCACAGTGCCACCAGAATGTCACGGTGCCACTGCCATATTTCAGTGACACCTCCAAGTCACAGTACCACCCCCATGTCACAGTGCTGTCCCCATGTCAAGGTGCCGGCCCTGTGTCACAGTGCCACCCACATGTCACAATGCAGCCCCCATGTCACAGTTCTGTCATCATATCAAAGTGCCACCCCCATGGCACAGTACCGTCCCCACGTCACAGTGCAACCCCACTGTCACAGTGACATCCACATGTCACAGAGCCACCCCCATGTCACAGTGCCACCACAATGTCACAATGCCACACCCATATCACAGTGCCGTCCCCATGTCACAGTCCCATCCCCATGTCACACTACCAACCCAATGTGACAATGCAACCGCCAGGTCACAGTGCCACACCCATGTCACAGTGCAACTCGTGCAATAACGTGTCACAGTGCCACCCCATGTCACAATACCACAGTAAAGTCACCATTTTGGCCACATGTCACCGTGCCACCCTCATGTCACACTGCTGTCCCCACGACACAGTGCCGTCCCCATGACACAGTACAGACCCCATGTCACAGTGCCACCGCAATGTCACAGTTCAGTACCCATGTCACAGTGCCGTCCCCATTACACAGTGCCGTTCCTATGAAACAGCGCCACCCCATGTCACTGTGCCATCCACATGTCACAGTGCTGTCCTAATGTCACAATGCCACCGCCATGTCACACTGACCTCCCCATGTCACAGTGCCATCCCTATGTCACAGTGTCATCCCCATGTCACAGTGCCACGCCCATATCATAATGCCACCACCATGTCACAGTGCCACCCCTCTGTCACAGTGTCATCCCCATGTCACAGTGAAACCACAATGTCACAGTGCCGACCCCATGTCACAGATACACCGCCACATAATAGTGACGCTCGCCTGTCACAGATCCAACCCCATGTCACAGTGTCACACTGAAGTCACAGTGCCACACCCATGTCACGGTACCATTCCCATGTCACAGCGCCACCCCCTTTCACAGTGACGTCCACATGTCACAGTGCCACCAGAATGTCACAGTGGCACCACCATGTCACAGTGCCAACACCAGGTCAGTGTACCGTCCCCATATCCCAGTGCCACACCCATGTCACAGTGCCACACCCATGTCACTGTGCCATTCCCATGTCACAATATGTGACATGAGTATGGTACTGTGACATGGGGGCTGCATTGTGACATGGCGGTGGCACTGTGACATTGGGGCGGCACTGTGACATGGGGACAGCAGTGTAACGGGTGTAGCACTGTGACACGGGGGCAGCATTGTAACATGGGGTGGCATTGTGACATGTGGGTGGCACTGTGACATGTGGACATTACTGTGACAGTGGGGTGACACTGTGACATGGAGACGGCACTGTGACATAGAGATGGCACTGTGACATGTGGCTGGCACTGTGACAGTTTTGGCACTGAGACATGGCAGTAGCATTGTGACGTTGGTTTGGCACTGTGACATTGGGGTGGCACTGTGACATGAAAATAGAACAGTGACAGCGAGTGGCACTGTGACATGTGGGCGGCATTGTGACGTGGCACAGTGACATGGGGACGGCACAATGACATGGAGTAGCACTCTTACATGGGGACGGCACTGTGACATGAGTGTGGCACTGTGACATGGACTAGGCACTGTGCCATGGGGGCATCATGGTGACATGTGGGTGGCACGGTGACATGGGAGTGGCACTGAGACATGGGAGTGGCACGGTGACTTTAGTGTGACACTGTGAAATGGGGATGGCTCTGTGACGTTGGGGTGGCACTGTGACATGAAAATAGCTCAGTGACAAAGAGTGGCGCTGTGACATGCGGGCGGCATTGTGACATGGGGGTGACACTGTGACATGGACGTGGCACTGTGAAATGGGAGCAGAAATGTGACATGGGGGTGACACTGAGATATGGGGTCGGCACTGTGATATGGGGAGGCCACTGTTACATGGGTGTGGCACTGGGACATGGGGACGACACTGGGACATGGGGGTGTCACTATGACATGGGGACTGCACTGTGACATGGGGAGGCCACTGTGACATGGGTGTGGCACTGGGACATGGGGACGACACTGGGACATGGGGGTGTCACTATGACATGGGAACTGCACTGTGACATGGGGAGGCCACTGTGACATGGGTGTGGCACTCACTGTGACATGGGGACGGCGCTGTGACATAGGAGGGACAGCAGTGTGACATTGGGGTGGCAGTTTGGCATGGGGGTGTCAGTGTGACATGGGGATGCAATATTGACAAGGGGCCTGCACTGTGACAATGGTGTGGCACTTTCAAATGGAGGTGGCTTTGTGACATGTGTGTGGCACTGTGACCTGGCAGTGGCATTGTCACATTGGTTTGGTAGTGTGTGGCACAGTGACATGGGTGTGGCACTGGGATATGGGGACAGTACACTGACCTGGTGTTGGCACTGTGACACGGTGGTGCCACTGTGACATTCTGGTGCCACTGTGACATGTGGACGTCACTGTGAAAGGGGGTGGCGCTGTGACATGGGAATGGTACCGTGACATGGGTGTGGCACTGTGACTTCAGTGTGACACTGTGACATGGGGTTGGATCTGTGACAGGCGAGCGTCACTATTATGTGGCGGTGTATCTGTGACACGGGGTCGGCACTGTGACATGGGGACGGCACTGTGTCATGGGGGCGGCACTCTGACATGTGGACGGTACTATCATATGGCAGCGTCACTTTGATACGGCGGTGGCACTGTGACATCGGGATGGCACAGTAACATGAGGGTGCCACCGTGACATGGAAGTGGCATTGTGACAAGGGGATGGCACTGTGTCACGGGAAGGCACTGTGCCATGGGGACGGCACTGTGACATGGCAGTGGCACTGTGACATTGTGGTTGCACTGTGACATGGGGACGGCACCGGGATATTGTGGTTTCACTGTGACATGGGGATGACACTGTGACAGAGGGGTGGCACTGTGACATGGTGGTGGCATTATGATATGGGCGTGGCACTGTGACACGTGGGTGGCACTGTGACATGTGGATGGCACAGTGACATGGGGTGGCGCTGTTTCATAGGAACGGCACTGTGTAATGGGGACGGCACTGTGACATGGGTACTGAACTGTGACATTCCGGTGGCACTGTGACATGGGGTCTGTACTGTGTCATGGGGACGGCACTGTGTCATGGGGACAGCAGTGTGACATGAGGGTGGCACGGTGACATGTGGCCGAAATGGTGACTTTACTGTGGTATTGTGACATGGGGTGGCACTGTGACACGTTATTGCACGAGTTGCACTGTGACATGGGTGTGGCACTGTGACCTGGCGGTTGCATTGTCACATTGGGTTGGTAGTGTGACATGGGGATGGGACTGTGACATGGGGACGGCACTGTGACATGGGTGTGGCATTGTGACATTGTGGTGGCACAGTGACATGGGGGTGGCTCTGTGACATGTGGATGTCACTGTGACAGTGGGGTTGCACTGTGACGTGGGGACGGTACTGTGCCATGGGGGTGGCACTTTGATATGAGGACAGAACTGTGACATGGGGGCTGCATTGTGACATGTGGGTGGCACTGTGACACAGGGCCGGCACCTTGACATGGGGACAGCACTGTGACATGGGGGTGGTACTGTGACTTGGAGGTGTCACTGAAATATGGCAGTGGCACCGTGACATTCTGGTGGCACTGTGACATGGGTACGGTACTGTGACATTGGGATCGCACTGTGACATGGGGGTGGCACTGTGACATGGGGATAGCAGTGTGACATGGGTACGGTGCTGTGACATGGTGGTGGCACTCTGACATGGGGACGGCAGTGTGTCACCGGGGCAGCACTGTGACATGGGGACGGTACACTGTGACATGGGGACGGTACACTGATATCCCCATGTCACAGTACCGCCCCCATGACACCGTGCCACCCCACTGTCACAGTGACGTCCACATGCCACAGTGCCACACCCATGTCACAGTGACACATCCAGGTCACAGTAACGCCCCCATGTAACAGGGCAGTCCCCATGTCACAGCACCACACCCATGTCACACTGCCCTCCCCATGTCACAGCCACCCCCATGTCACACTGCCCTCCCCATGTCACAGTGCCACCCCCACGCCAAAGTGCCATCCCAATTTCACAGTGCCACCCACATGTCACAATGCCAGCACCATGTCACAGTGCCGTCCCCATGTCATAGGGCCGTCCCCATTTCACAGTGCCACCCCTGTGTCACAGTGCCGACCCGTTGTCACAATGCCACGGTCATGTCACAGTGCCACCCCTGTGTCACAGTGCCACCCCCATGGCACAGTGCCGTACCCATGTCACAGTGCCACCGCCGTATCATAGTGACGCCCCCATGCGACAGTGCCGCCCCCATGAAACAGTGCCGACCAAATGTCACAATGACACCGACATGTCACTGTGCCACCGCCATGTCACAGTGCCTTCCCCATGTCACAGTGACGCCCCCGTGTCACAGTGCTGCCCCCAATTCACAGTGACGCCTCCATGTCACAGTGCCGTCCCCATGTCACAGTGCCAACCCAATGTCACAAAGCCATCGCCATGTCTCAATGCCACCGCCTTCTCACAGTGCCACCCCCAAGTCACACTGCCGTCCCCATGTCACAGTGCATGACCCCTGTGTCATGCTGACACCGCCATGTCCCAGTGCCGTCCCCATGTCACAGTGACACCCACATGTCACAGTGCCAAGAACATGTCACAGTTCAGTCCCCCTGTCATAGTGCCACCACAATGTCACAGTACCACTCCTATTTCACACTGCTACCCCCATTTCATAGTGACACCTTCATGTCACAATGTTGCCCCCATGTCACATTGCTGTACCAATGTCACAGTGGCACCACCATGTCACAGTGCCAACACCAGCTCAGTGTACCGTCCCCATATCCCAGTGCCACACCCATGTCACAGTGCCACACCCATGTCACTGTGCCACACCCATGTCACTGTGCCATTCCCATGTCACACTACCAAACCAATGTGACAATGCCACCGCCAGGTCACAGTGCCACACCCATGTCACAGAGTCACCTCCATCTGAAAGTGCCACACCATTGTCACAGTGCAGGCCCCTTGTCAATATTGCATCCCCATGTCACACTGACACCCCCATGCCAAACTGCCACCCCAATGTCACACTGCTGTCCCTCCTATGTCACAGCGCCGTCCCCATGTCACAGTGAGTGCCACACCCATGTCACAGTGGTCTCCCCATGTCACAGTGCAGTCCCCATGTCATAGTGACACCCCCATGTCCCAGTGTCGCTCCCATGTCACAGTGCCACCCCTATGTCATAGTGCCGCTCACATGTCACCGTGCCACACCCATGTCACAGTGCCACCAACACGTTACAATGCCAAACCAATGTCACAATGCAGCCCCCATGTCACAGTGAAGCCCCCATCTCAAAGTGTCACCCCCATGTCACAGTGCCGTCCCCATGTTACCCTGAAGCCCCATGTCACAATGCCACCCTCATGTTACAGAGCCACCACCATGTCACACTGCCATCCACATGTCACAGAGCCATCCCCATTTCACAGTGTCACACTAAAGTCACGGTGCAGCCTCCATGTCACAGTGCCACCCACATGTCACATTGCTGCACCCATGTCACAGTGCCGTCCCCATGTCACAGTGCCGTTCCCATGGCAAAGTGATGCCACCATGTCAGAGTGCCATGAACATGTGACATGGGGACTGGACTATTAGGTGGGGACAGCACTGTGACATGGGGATGGCACTGTGACATGGGGACGGCACCAGGTCATTAGAATTCCACTGTGACATGGGGGTGGCAGTGTGACACGCTGGTGTACTGTGACATGGAGGCAGCACTGTTACATGGGGATATCACTGTGACATGGTGGCGCGGCATTGTGACATGGGGGTGGCTCTGGGACATGTGGATTGCTCTGTTACATGGGGGTGGCAATGTGACATGGGGGCTGCATTGTGACATTGGGGTGGCACTTTGAAATTGAGGTGGCACTGTGACACCTGGATGGGGCCGGCACCATGTCATGGGGGTGGCACTCTGACATGGGGACGGCAGTGTGTCACGTGGCCGTCACTGTGACATGTGGACGGTACTATCACATGGCAGCGTCACTATGATACGGCGGTGGCACTGTGACATGGGGACGCCACTGTAACATGAGGGTTCCACTGTGACATGGCAGTGGCATTGTGACATGGGGATGGCACTGTGTCACGGGAAGGCACTGTGCCATGGGGACGGTACTGTGACATGGCAGTGGCACTGTGACATTGTGGTTGCACTGTGACATGGGATGGCACTGTGACATGGGAGTGGCACTGTGAGACATTGTGGTGGCACTGTGACATGGAATGGCACTGTGTCATGGTGGTGGCACTATGCCATGAGGACTGCGTTGTGACATGGGGACGGCACTGTGACATGGGGCGGCACGGTGAGATGGAGACGGAACCATGAGTTTAGTGTGGCACATTGACATGGGGATGGCTCTGTGACATTGAGGTGGCATTGTGACAGGAAAATAGAACAGTGACAAGCAGTGGCACTGTGACATGGGGGCGGCACTGTGACATTGTAGTGACACCAATGTTGCCCCCATGTCACATTGCTGTACCAATGTCACAGTGCCGCCACCATGTCACAGTGCCACCACAATAGCACTGTGAAATAGGAGTGGCACTGTGACATTGTGGTGGCACTATGACAGGGGGACTGCACTGTGACATGGGTGTGGCACTGTGACTTCGGCTTGGCACTGTGACATGTTCGTGGCACTGTGACATGGTGGCATCACTTTGCCATGGGGACAGCAATGTGACATGGGTGCGGCAATGTGACATGTGGGTGGCACTGTGACATGGAGGCTGCACCGTGACTTTAGTGTGACACTGTGAAATGGGGATGGCTCTGTGACATGGGGATGGCAGTGTGACATGGTGGTGGCTCTGTAACATGAGGGTGGCATTGTGACATGGGGCTTCAGGGTAACATGGGGACGGCACTGTGACATGGGGGTGACACTTTGACATAGGGGCTTCACTGTGAAGCAGCACTATGACATAGGGGTGGCACTGTGACATGGGAGCGACACTGGGACATGGGGGTGTCACTATGACATGGGGACTGCACTGTGACATGGGGAGGCCACTGTGACATGGGTGTGGCACTCACTGTGACATGGGGACGGCGCTGTGACATAGGAGGGACAGCAGTGTGACATTGGGGTGGCAGTTTGGCATGGGGGTGGCAGTGTGACATGGGGATGCAATATTGACAAGGGGCCTGCACTGTGACATGGGTGTGGCACTGTGACCTGGCGGTTGCATTGTCACATTGGGTTGGCACTGTGACATGGGGATGGCACTGTGACATGGGGACAGCACTGTGATATGGGTGTGGCATTGTGACATTGTGGTGGCACAGTGACATGGGGGTGGCTCTGTGACATGTGGATGTCACTGTGACAGTGGGGTTGCACTGTGACGTGGGGATGGTACTGTGCCATGGGGGTGGCACTTTGATATGAGGACAGAACTGTGACATGGGGGCTGCATTGTGACATGTGGGTGGCACTGTGACACAGGGCCGGCACCTTGACATGGGGACAGCACTGTGACATGGGGGTGGTACTGTGACTTGGAGGTGTCACTGAAATATGGCAGTGGCACCGTGACATTCTGGTGGCACTGTGACATGGGTACGGTACTGTGACATTGGGGTGGCACTGTGACATGGTGGTGGCACTCTGACATGGGGACGGCAGTGTGTCACCGGGGCAGCACTGTGACATGGGGACGGTACTATCACATGGCAGCGTCACTTTGATACGGCGGTGGCACTGTGACCTGGGGGTGGCACTGTAACTTGGCAGTGGCGCTGTGACATCTGGTCGAAATGTGACATGGGTATGGTACTGTGACATGGGGGCTGCATTGTGACATGGCGGCGGCACTGTGACATTGGGGCGGCACTGTGACATGGGGACGGCACTGGAACATGGCGGTGGCAGCATGACATGGGCAGTGCACTGTAACATGGGGCGACACTGTAACAGTGGGGTGGCACTGTGACATGGCGGTGGCATTATGACACAGGGGTCGCACTGTGACATGGGGACGGCATTGTGACTTGGGGGTGGCACTGTGACAAGGCGGTGGCTTTGAGACATGGCGATGGCTTTGTGACATTGGGTCGGCACTGTGACATGGGGACGGCACTGTGACATGGAGGCGTCACTGTGAATTGGGGGCAGCACTGTGACACGGGGGCGTCACTGTGACATGGGGACGGCACTGGGACATGGCGGTGGCAGCGTGACATGGGCAGTGCACTGTAACATGGGGCGACACTGTAACAGTGGGGTGGCACTGTGACATGGCGGTGGCATTATGACACGGGGGTTGCACTGTGACATGGGGACGGCAGTGTGACGTGGGGGTGGCACTGTGACATGGCGGTGGCATTGTGACATGGGGTGGCACTGTGACATGGGGACGGCAGTATAACGGGTGTGGCACTGTGACACGAGTACAGCATTGTAACATGGGGGTGGCATTGTGACATGGTGGCATTGTGACATGGGGTGGCACTGTGACATGGGGACGATACTATGACAGTGGGGTGGAAATGGCACTGTGACAGTTTTGGCACTGAGACATGGCAGTAGCATTGTGACGTTGGTTTGGCACTGTGACATTGGGGTGGCACTGTGACATGAAAATAGAACAGTGACAGCGAGTGGCACTGTGACATGTGGGCGGCATTGTGACGTGGCACAGTGACATGGGGACGGCACAATGACATGGAGTAGCACTCTTACATGGGGACGGCACTGTGACATGAGTGTGGCACTGTGACATGGACTAGGCACTGTGCCATGGGGGCATCATGGTGACATGTGGGTGGCACGGTGACATGGGAGTGGCACTGAGACATGGGAGTGGCACGGTGACTTTAGTGTGACACTGTGAAATGGGGATGGCTCTGTGACGTTGGGGTGGCACTGTGACATGAAAATAGCTCAGTGACAAGGAGTGGCGCTGTGACATGCGGGCGGCATTGTGACATGGGGGCGACACTGACATGGAAGTGGCACTGTGAAATGGGAGCAGAAATGTGACATGGGGGTGACATGTGACATGGGGTCGGCACTGTGACATGGGGGCGGCACTGTGACAAGGGGATGGCACCTTGATATGGGGACAACACTGGGATATGGGAGTGGTACTGTGACGTGGGGGTGTCACTTTAACATGTCGGTGGCACAGTGACTTTCTGGTGGCACTGTGACATGGGTACGGTGCTGTGACACTGGAGTAGCACTGTGACACGGGGGCGGCACTGTGACATGGGCGTGGCATTGTGAGAGTGGGACGGCACTGGGTCATTAGATTTGCACCGTGACATGGGGACGGTACTGTCACATGGGGGCGCCACTATGATACGGCGATGGCACTGTGACATGGGGTTGGCACTGTGACATGGCGGTGGCATTATGACATGGGAGTAGCACTGTGACATGGGAGCAGCACTGTGACATGTGGGTGTCACTGTGACTTGAGGACGGCACTGGGACATGGCGGTGGCAGCGTGACATGGGCAGTGCACTGTAACATGGGGCGACACTGTAACACTGTGGTGGCACTGTGACATGGTGGTGGCATTATGACACAGTTCGAAATGTGACATGGGTATGGTACTGTGACATGGGGGCTGCATTGTGACATGGCGGTGGCACTGTGACATTGGGGCGGCACTGTGACATGGGGACAGCAGTGTAACAGGTGTAGCACTGTGACACGGGGGCAGCATTGTAACATGGGGTGGCATTGTGACATGTGGGTGGCACTGTGACATGTGGACATTACTGTGACAGTGGGGTGGCACTGTGACATGGAGACGGCACTGTGACATAGAGATGGCACTGTGACATGTGGGTGGCACTGTGACAGTTTTGGCACTGAGACATGGCAGTAGCATTGTGACGTTGGTTTGGCGCTGTGACATTGGCACTGTGACATGAAAATAGAACAGTGACAGCGAGTGGCACTGTGACATGTGGGCGGCATTGTGACGTGGCACAGTGACATGGGGACGGCACAATGACATGGAGTAGCACTCTTACATGGGGACGGCACTGTGACATGAGTGTGGCACTGTGACATGGACTAGGCACTGTGCCATGGGGGCATCATGGTGACATGTGGGTGGCACGGTGACATGGGAGTGGCACTGAGACATGGGAGTGGCACGGCGACTTTAGTGTGACACTGTGAAATGGGGATGGCTCTGTGACGTTAGGGTGGCACTGTGACATGAAAATAGCTCAGTGACAAGGAGTGGCGCTGTGACATGCGGGCAGCATTGTGACATGGGGGTGACACTGTGACATGGACGTGGCACTGTGAAATGGGAGCAGACATGTGACATGGGGGTGACACTGAGATATGGGGTCGGCACTGTGACATGGGGTCAGCACTGTGACAAGGGGACGGCACTGGGACATGGGGACGACACTGGGACATGGGGGTGTCACTCACTGTGACATGGGGACGGCGCTGTGACATAGGAGGGACAGCAGTGTGACATTGGGGTGGCAGTTTGGCATGGGGGTGACAGTGTGACATGGGGATGCAATATTGACAAGGGGTCTGCACTGTGACAATGGTGTGGCACTTTCAGATGGAGGTGACTCTGTGACATGTGTGTGGCACTGTGACCTGGCGGTGGCATTGTCACATTGGTTTGGTAGTGTGACATGGGAATGGCACAGTGACATGTGTGTGGCACTGTGACATGGGTGTGGCACTGGGATATGGGGACGGTACACTGACCTGGTGTTGGCACTGTGACATGGTGGTGCCACTGTGACATTCTGGTGGCACTGTGACATGTGGACGTCACTGTGAAAGGGGGTGGCGCTGTGACATGGGAATGGTACCGTGACATGGGTGTGGCACTGTGACTTCAGTGTGACACTGTGACATGGGGTTGGATCTGTGACAGGCGAGCGTCACTATTATGTGGCGGTGTATCTGTGACATGGGGTCGGCACTGTGACATGGGGACGGCACTGTGACATGGCAGTGGCACTGTGACATTGTGGTTGCACTGTGACATGGGGACGGCACTGGGACATTGGAGTGGCAGTGGGACAATGGAGTGGAACTGTGACATGGGGATGACTGCGTCAGAGGGGTGGCATTGTGACACGGTGGTGGGGTTGTGACATTAGGATTGCACTGTGACAAGTGGGTGGCACTATGGCATGGGGGTGGCACTATGACATGGGGATGGCACTGTGACGTGGAGACAGCACTCTGATATGGGTGTGGCATTGTGACATTGTGGTGGCACAGTGACTTGAGGGTGGCTCTGTGACATGTGGATGTCACTGTGACAATGGGGTTACACTGTGACATGGGGATGGTACTGTGACATGGGGATGGCACTTTGATATGAGGACAGAACTGTGACATGTGGGTGGCACTGTGACATTGGGGTGGCACTTTGTCATGGGGGCGGTACTGTGACATGTGGGTGGCACTGTGACATGGAGGCTGCACCGTGACTTTAGTGTGACACTGTGAAATGGGGATGGCTCTGTGACATTGAGGTGGCATTGTGACATGGGGATGGCACCGTGACAGTGGGTTGGCACTGTGACATATGTGTGGCACTGTGACATGGGTGCGGCACAGTGACATGGGGACTGCACTATTACGTGGGGACATGGGGACAGCACTGTGACATGGGGACGGAACTGGGTCATTAGAATTCCACTGTGACATGGGCACATCAGTGTGACACGTTGGTGGCACTGTGACATAGAGGCGGCACTGTGACATGGGCGTGGCACTGTGACATGGGGACGGCACTGTGATATCATGGTGGCACTGTGACATTGTGGTGGCATATTGACAACGGGCCTACTCTGTGACAGTGGGGCGGCACTCTGAGCTGGGGGTGGCTCTGTGACGTGTGTGGCACTGAGACCTGGTGACGGCATTGTCACAGTGGGTTGGTAGTGTGACATGGGAATGGCACAGTGACATGGGGGCGGCACTGACATGGGGACGACACTGTGACATGGGGATGACAGTGTGACATGGGCAGGGCACTGTCACATGGAGCGACACTGTGACATGTGACGGCACTGTGACATTAGGGCTGCATTGTGACATGGTGGTGGCACTGTGACATGGGGATGGCTCTGTGACGTGGTAGTGGCACTGTGACATGGTGATGGAACTGTGACATGTGGATGGCACTATGACATTGGGACGGCACTGTTACATGGTTGTGGCAGTGACATGGGGACTGTACTGTGTCATTGTGGTGGCACTGTGACATGGGTGTGGCACTGTGACATGGGTGTGGCACTGTGACATGGGTGCATGTCACAGTGCTACTCCCATGTCATAATGCCACCGCCATGTCACAGTGCCAACCCCATGTCACAGTGCCATCGACGTATCATAGTGGCGCCCCCATGTGACAGTACCGTCCCCATGTCACGGTGCAACTCTAATGACCCAGTGCCGTCCCACTCTCACAATGCCACGCCCATGTCACAGTGCCGCCCCCGTGTCACAGTGCTACTCCAGTGTCACAGCACCGTACCCATGTCACAGTGCTACCAGAAAGTCACGTGCCACCGACATGTTACAGTGACACCCCCACGTCACAGTACCACTCCCATGTCCCAGTGTCGTCCCCATGTCCCAGTGCCGTCCCCTTGTCACGGTGCCGCCCCCATGTCACAGTGCCGACCCCATATCTCAGTGTCACCCCCATGTCACTTTTCTGCTCCCATTTCACAGTGCCACGTCCATGTCACAGTGCCCCCCCCATGTCAAAATGCCGCCCGCATGTCACAGCGCCACTCCTTGTCACTGAGCTATTTTCATGTCACAGTGCCACCCCAACGTCACAGAGCCATCCCCATTTCACAGTGTCACACTAAAGTCACCGTGCCACTCCCATGTCTCAGTGCCACTCCCATGTCACCGTGCCACCCACATGTCACCATGATGCCCCCATGGCACAGTGCCTAGTCCATGTCACAGTGCCACACTCATGTCACAGTGCCGTCCCCATGTAAGAGTGCTACTCCATGTCATTGTGCCGTCCCCATGTCACTGTGCCACGTCACAATGCCGCCCACATGTCACAGTGCCACTCGCTGTCACTGTTCTATTTTCATGTCACAGTGCCACCCCAATGTCACAGCGCCAAACCAACGTCACAATGCTACTGCCATGTCTCAGTGCTGAAACCATGTCACAGTGCCACCCACATGTCACAGTGCCATCTCTATGTCACAGTGCCGTCTCCATGTCACAGTGTCACCCCACTGTCACAGTAATGTCCACATGTCACAGTGCCACCCACATGTCACAATGCCACCCCATGTTACAATGCTGCCACCGTGTTACAGTGCTACACCCGTTACACTGCTGTCCCCATGTCACAGTGCCGCCCCAATGTCACAGTGCCACCGCCATGTCACAATGCAGCCCCCATGTCACAGTACCATACCCATGTCACATTTCTGTGACAGACACCCACACCCACCCACGGCCAGCGGCCCGGACCATGTCACCACCCAGGGCCGGCACGTCGCCACGGCACAGCCAGCGAACCGGAACATATCACCACCCGGGACCGGCACGTCGCCACGTCACGGCCAGCGGACCGGGACATCTCACCACCCAGGGCCGGCACGTCGCCACGGCACGGCCAGCGGCCTGGAACATCTCACCACCCGGGGCCGGCACATCGCCACGGCAAGGCCAGCAGACCGGACCATCTCACCACCCGGGGCCGGCACGTCGCCACGTCACGGCCGGCGAACCGGAACATCTCACCACCCGGGGCCGGCACATCGCCACGGCAAGGCCAGCGGACCGGAACATCTCACCACCCGGGACCGGCACGTCGCCACGGCACGGCCAGCGGACCGGAACATCTCACCACCCGGGACCGGCACGTCGCCAGGGCACGGCCAGTGGACCGGAATATCTCACCACCGCCCGGGAACGGCACGTCGCGACGGCACGGCCAGCGGACCGGAACATATCAGCATCCGGGGCTGGCAGGACGCCACGGCACGGCCAGCAGACCGGAGCATCTCACCACCCTGGGCCGGCACATCTCCGCGGCACAGCCAGCGGCCCGGAATATCTCAGCCCCCTGGGGCGACACGTTGCCACGGCACGGCCAGCGGCCCGGAATATCTCACCCCCCGGGGCCGGCACGTCGCCACGTCATGACCAGTGGACCGGAACATCTCACCCCCCGGGTCCGGCACGTCGCCACGGCACGGCCAGCGGCCCGGAACATCTCACCACCGGGGGCCAGCACGTCGCCACGACACAGCCAGCGGCCCGGAACATCTCACCACCTGGGACCGCCACGTCGCCACAGTACGGCCAGCGGCCCGGAACATCTCACCACCCGGGACCGGCATGTCGCCACGACATTGCCAGAGGCCCGGAACATCTCACCATCCCGGGCTGGAGCGTCGCCACGGAACGGCCAGCGGCCCAGAATATCTCACCACCCGGGACCAGCACGTCGCCACGGCACGGCCAGCGGCCGAGAACATCTCAAAACCCTGGGCTGGCACGTCGCCTGGGCACGGCCAGAGGACCGGAACATCTCACCCCCCTGGGCCGGCACGTCGCCACGGCACGGCCAGCGGACAAGAACATCTCACCCCCCTGGGCCGGCACGTCGCCACGGCACGGCCAGCGGCCCGGAATATCTCACCCCCCTGGGCCGGCACGTCGCCACGGCACGGCCAGCGGCCTGTAACACCTCACCACCCTGGGCCGGCACGTCGCCCCGGCACGGCCAGCGGACCGGAACATCTCACCACCCGGGGCCAGCAAGTCGCCACGGCACGGCCAGCGGACCGGAACATCTCACCACCCGGGGCCGGCACGTCGCCACGGCACTGCCGGCGGACTGTAACCTCTCACCACCCTGGGCCGGCACGTCGCCACGGCACGGCCAGCGGACCGTAACATCTCAGCCCCCTGGGGTGACACGTCGCCACGGCTCGGCCAGCGGCCCTCATCATCTCACCACCCGGGGCCGGCGCGTCGCCACGGCACGGACAGCGGACCAGACCATCTCACAAGCCGGGGCCGGCACGTCGCCACGGCACGGCCAGCGGACCGGAACATCTCACCACCCGGGACCGGCACGTCGCCACGTCACGGCCAGCGGACCGGAGTATCTCACCAACCTGGGCCGGCACGTCGCCATGGCACGGCCAGCGGCCCGGAATATCTCAGCCCTCTGGGGCGACACGTCGCCACAGCACAGCCAGCGGCCCGGAACATCTCACCCCCCGGGGCCGTCACGTCGCCACGGCACGGCCAGCGGCCCGGAACATCTCACCACCCGGGCTGGAGCGTCGCCACGGAACGGCCAGCGGCCCGGAATATCTCACAACCCGGGACCAGCACGTTGCCACGGCACGGCCAGTAGCCCGGAATATCTCACCACCCGGGACCGGCACGTCGCCACGTCACGGCCAGCGGCCGAGAACATCTCAAAACCCTGGGCTGGCACGTCGCCTGGGCACGGCCAGAGGACCGGAACATCTCACCCCCCTGGGCCGGCACGTCGCCACGGCACGGCCAGCGGACAAGAACATCTCACCCCCCTGGGCCGGCACGTCGCCACGGCACGGCCAGCGGCCCGGAATATCTCACCCCCCTGGGCCGGCACGTCGCCACGGCACGGCCAGCGGCCTGTAACACCTCACCACCCTGGGCCGGCACGTCGTCCCGGCACGGCCAGCGGACCGGAACATCTCACCACCCGGGGCCGGCACGTCGCCCCGCCACGGCCAGCGGACCGGAACATCTAACCACCCGGGGCCAGCAAGTCGCCACGGCACGGCCAGCGGACCGGAACATCTCACCACCCTGGGCTGGCACGTCGCCACGGCACGGCCAGCGGACCGTAACATCTCAGCCCCCTGGGGCGATACGTCGCCACGGCACGGCCAGCGGCCCTCACCATCTCACCACCCGGGGCCGGCGCGTCGCCACAGCACGGACAGCGGACCAGACCATCTCACCAGCCGGGGCCGGCACGTCGCCACGGCACGGCCTGCGGACCGGAACATCTCACCACCCAGGGCCGGAACGTCGCCACGGCACGGCCGGCGGATCGGAACATCTCACCACCCGGGGCCGGCACGTCGCCACGGCACGGCCGTCGGACCGGAATATCTCACCACCCGGGGCCGGCACGTCGCCACGGCACGTCCAGCGGACTGGAACATCTCAGCCCCCGGGACCGGAACGTCGCCACGGCACGGCCAGCGGATCGGAACATCTCACCCCCCTGGGTCGGCACGTCGCCACGGCACGGCCAGCGGACCGGAACATCTCACCACCCGGAGCCGGCACGTCGCCACGGCACAGCCAGCGGACCGGACCATCACACCACCCGGGGCCGGCTCGTCGCCACGGCACGGCCAGCGGCCCAGAACATCTCACCCCCCGGGGCCGGCACGTCGCCACGACACGGCCAGCGGCCCGGAACATCTCACCACCTGGGACCGCCACGTCGCCACAGTACGGCCAGCGGCCCGGAACATCTCACCACCCGGGGCCGGCATGTCGCCACGACATTGCCAGAGGCCCGGAAAATCTCACCATCCCGGGCTGGAGCGTCGCCACGGAACGGCCAGCGGCCCAGAATATCTCACCACCCGGGACCAGCACGTCGCCACGGCACGGCCAGTGGCCCGGAATATCTCACCACCCGGGACCGGCACGTCGCCACGGCACGGCCAGCGGCCGAGAACATCTCAAAACCCTGGGCTGGCACGTCACCTGGGCACGGCCAGAGGACCGGAATATCTCACCCCCCTGGGCCGGCACGTCGCCACGGCACGGCCAGCGGACAAGAACATCTCACCCCCCTGGGCCGGAACGTCGCCACAGCACGGCCAGCGGCCCGGAATATCTCACCCCCCTGGGCCGGCACGTCACCACGGCACGGCCAGCGGCCTGTAACACCTCACCACCCTGGGCCGGCACGTCGCCCCGGCACGGCCAGCGGACCGGAACATCTCACCACCCGGGGCCGGCACGTCGCCACGCCACGGCCAGCGGACCGGAACATCTCACCACCCGGGGCCAGCAAGTCGCCACGGCACGGCCAGCTGACCGGAACATCTCACCACCCGGGGCCGGCACGTCGCCACGGCACGGCCAGCGGACCGGAACATCTCACTACCCGGGGCCGGCACGTCGCCACGGCACGGCCAGCGGACCGGAATATCTCACCACCCGGGGCCGGAACGTCGCCACGGCACGGCCAGCGGACCGGAACATCTCACCCCCCTGGGCCGGCACGTCGCCACGGAGCGGCCAGCGGACCGGAACATCTCACCACCCGGGGCCGGCGCGTCGCCACGGCACGGACAGCGGACCAGACCATCTCACAAGCCGGGGCCGGCACGTCGCCACGGCACGGCCAGCGGACCGGAACATCTCACCACCCGGGACCGGCACGTCGCCACGTCACGGCCAGCGGACCGGAGTATCTCACCAACCTGGGCCGGCACGTCGCCATGGCACGGCCAGCGGCCCGGAATATCTCAGCCCTCTGGGGCGACACGTCGCCACAGCACAGCCAGCGGCCCGGAACATCTCACCCCCCGGGGCCGTCACGTCGCCACGGCACGGCCAGCGGCCCGGAACATCTCACCACCCGGGCTGGAGCGTCGCCACGGAACGGCCAGCGGCCCGGAATATCTCACAACCCGGGACCAGCACGTTGCCACGGCACGGCCAGTGGCCCGGAATATCTCACCACCCGGGACCGGCACGTCGCCACGTCACGGCCAGCGGCCGAGAACATCTCAAAACCCTGGGCTGGCACGTCGCCTGGGCACGGCCAGAGGACCGGAACATCTCACCCCCCTGGGCCGGCACGTCGCCACGGCACGGCCAGCGGACAAGAACATCTCACCCCCCTGGGCCGGCACGTCGCCACGGCACGGCCAGCGGCCCGGAATATCTCACCCCCCTGGGCCGGCACGTCGCCACGGCACGGCCAGCGGCCTGTAACACCTCACCACCCTGGGCCGGCACGTCGTCCCGGCACGGCCAGCGGACCGGAACATCTCACCACCCGGGGCCGGCACGTCGCCCCGCCACGGCCAGCGGACCGGAACATCTAACCACCCGGGGCCAGCAAGTCGCCACGGCACGGCCAGCGGACCGGAACATCTCACCACCCTGGGCTGGCACGTCGCCACGGCACGGCCAGCGGACCGTAACATCTCAGCCCCCTGGGGCGATACGTCGCCACGGCACGGCCAGCGGCCCTCACCATCTCACCACCCGGGGCCGGCGCGTCGCCACAGCACGGACAGCGGACCAGACCATCTCACCAGCCGGGGCCGGCACGTCGCCACGGCACGGCCTGCGGACCGGAACATCTCACCACCCAGGGCCGGAACGTCGCCACGGCACGGCCGGCGGATCGGAACATCTCACCACCCGGGGCCGGCACGTCGCCACGGCACGGCCGTCGGACCGGAATATCTCACCACCCGGGGCCGGCACGTCGCCACGGCACGTCCAGCGGACTGGAACATCTCAGCCCCCGGGACCGGAACGTCGCCACGGCACGGCCAGCGGATCGGAACATCTCACCCCCCTGGGTCGGCACGTCGCCACGGCACGGCCAGCGGACCGGAACATCTCACCACCCGGAGCCGGCACGTCGCCACGGCACAGCCAGCGGACCGGACCATCACACCACCCGGGGCCGGCTCGTCGCCACGGCACGGCCAGCGGCCCAGAACATCTCACCCCCCGGGGCCGGCACGTCGCCACGACACGGCCAGCGGCCTGGAACATCTCACCACCTGGGACCGCCACGTCGCCACAGTACGGCCAGCGGCCCGGAACATCTCACCACCCGGGGCCGGCATGTCGCCACGACATTGCCAGAGGCCCGGAAAATCTCACCATCCCGGGCTGGAGCGTCGCCACGGAACGGCCAGCGGCCCAGAATATCTCACCACCCGGGACCAGCACGTCGCCACGGCACGGCCAGTGGCCCGGAATATCTCACCACCCGGGACCGGCACGTCGCCACGGCACGGCCAGCGGCCGAGAACATCTCAAAACCCTGGGCTGGCACGTCACCTGGGCACGGCCAGAGGACCGGAATATCTCACCCCCCTGGGCCGGCACGTCGCCACGGCACGGCCAGCGGACAAGAACATCTCACCCCCCTGGGCCGGAACGTCGCCACAGCACGGCCAGCGGCCCGGAATATCTCACCCCCCTGGGCCGGCACGTCACCATGGCACGGCCAGCGGCCTGTAACACCTCACCACCCTGGGCCGGCACGTCGCCCCGGCACGGCCAGCGGACCGGAACATCTCACCACCCGGGGCCGGCACGTCGCCACGCCACGGCCAGCGGACCGGAACATCTCACCACCCGGGGCCAGCAAGTCGCCACGGCACGGCCAGCTGACCGGAACATCTCACCACCCGGGGCCGGCACGTCGCCACGGCACGGCCAGCGGACCGGAACATCTCACTACCCGGGGCCGGCACGTCGCCACGGCACGGCCAGCGGACCGGAATATCTCACCACCCGGGGCCGGAACGTCGCCACGGCACGGCCAGCGGACCGGAACATCTCACCCCCCTGGGCCGGCACGTCGCCACGGAGCGGCCAGCGGACCGGAACATCTCACCACCCGGGGCCGGCACGTCGCCACGGCACGGCCAGCGGACCGGACCATCTCACCACCCGGGGCCGGCACGTCGCCACGTCACGGCCGGCGAACCGGAACATCTCACCACCCGGGGCCGGCACATCGCCACGGCAAGGCCAGCAGACCGGATCATCTCACCACCCGGGGCCGGCACGTCGCCACGTCACGGCCGGCGAACCGGAACATCTCAACACCCGGGGCCGGCACATCGCCACGGCAAGGCCAGCGGACCGGAACATCTAACCACCCGGGGCCGGCACGTCGCCACGTCACGGCCGGCGAACCGGAACATCTCACCACCCGGGGCCGGCACATCGCCACGGCAAGGCCAGCGGACCGGAACATCTCACCACCCGGGACCGGCACGTCGCCAGGGCACGGCCAGCGGACCGGAACATCTCAGCATCCAGGGCCGGCAGGACGCCACGGCACGGCCAGCAGACCGGAGCATCTCACCACCCTGGGCCGGCACATCTCCACGGCACAGCCAGCGGCCCGGAATATCTCAGCCCCCTGGGGCGACACGTTGCCACGGCACGGTCAGCGGCCCGGAATATATCACCCCCCGGGGCCGGCACGTCGCCACGGCACGGCCAGCGGCCCGGAACATCTCACCCCCCGGGGTCGGCACGTCGCCAAGACACAGCCAGCGGCCCGGAACATCTCATCACCTGGGACCGCCACGTCGCCACAGTACGGCCAGCGGCCCGGAACATCTCACCACCCGGGACCGGCATGTCGCCACGACATTGCCAGAGGCCCGGAACATCTCACCATCCCGGGCTGGAGCGTCGCCACGGAACGGCCAGCGGCCCAGAATATCTCACCACCCGGGACCAGCACGTCGCCACGGCACGGCCAGTGGCCCGGAATATCTCACCACCCGGGACCGGCACGTCGCCACGGCACGGCCAGCGGCCGAGAACATCTCAAAACCCTAGGCTGGCACGTCGCCACGGCACGGCCAGCGGTCCGGAATATCTCACCCCCCGGGGCCGGCTCGTCGCCACGGCACATCCAGTGGACCGGAACATCTCACCCCCCGGGGCCGGCACGTCGCCACGGCACGGCCAGCGGCCCGGAACATCTCACCCCCCGGGGCCGGCACGTCGCCACGACAGAGCCAGCAACCCAGAACATCTCACCACCCGGGGCCAGCACGTCGCCACGACACGGCCAGCGGCCCGGAACATCTCACCACCCGGGACCGGCATGTCGCCACGACATTGCCAGAGGCCCGGAACATCTCACCATCCCGGGCTGGAGCGTCGCCACGGAACGGCCAGCGGCCCAGAATATCTCACCACCCGGGAGCAGCACGTCGCCACGGCACGGCCAGCGGCCGAGAACATCTCAAAACCCTGGGCTGGCACGTCGCCTGGGCACGGCCAGAGGACCGGAACATCTCACCTGCCTGGGCCGGCACGTCGCCACGGCACGGCCAGCGGACAAGAACATCTCACCCCCCTGGGCCGGCACGTCGCCACGGCACGGCCAGCGGCCCGGAATATCTCACCCCCCTGGGCCGGCACGTTGCCACGGCACGGCCAGCGGCCTGTAACACCTCACCACCCTGGGCCGGCACGTCGCCCCGGCACGGCCAGCGGACCGGAACATCTCACCACCCGGGGCCGGCACGTCGCCACGCCACGGCCAGCGGACCGGAACATCTCACCACCCGGGGCCAGCAAGTCGCCACGGCACGGCCAGCGGACCGGAACATCTCACCACCCGGGGCCGGCACGTCGCCACGGCACTGCCGGCGGATCGGAACATCTCACCACCCGGGGCCGGCACGTCGCCACGGCACTGCCGGCGGACTGTAACCTCTCACCACCCTGGGCCGGAACGTCGCCACGGCACGGCCAGCGGACCGTAACATCTCAGCCCCCTGGGGCGAAACGTCGCCACGGCTCGGCCAGCGGCCCTCATCATCTCACCACCCGGGGCCGGCACGTCGCCACGGCACGGACAGCGGACCAGATCATCTCACCAGCCGGGGCCGGCACGTCGCCACGGCACGGCCAGCGGACCGGAACATCTCACCACCCGGGACCGGCACGTCGCCACGTCACGGCCGGCGAACCGGAACATCTCACCACCCGGGGCCGGCACGTCGCCACGTCACGGCCGGCGAACCGGAACATCTCACCACCCGGGGCCGGCACATCGCCACGACACAGCCAGCGACCCAGAACATCTCACCACCCGGGTCCAGCACGTCGCCACGACACGGCCAGCGGCCCGGAACATCTAACCCCCCGGGGCCGGCACGTCGCCACGCCACAGCCAGCGACCCAGAACATCTCACCACCCGGGGCCAGCACGTCGCCACGACACGGCAAGCGGCCCGGAACATCTCACCACCTGGGACCGCCACGTCGCCACAGTACGGCCAGCGGCCCGGAACATCTCACCACCCGGGAGCGGCACGTCGCCACGGCACGGCCAGCGGACCGGAACATCTCGCCACCCGAGGCCGGCACGTCGCCACGACACGGCCAGCGGCCCGGAACATCTCACCACCCGGGACCGGCACATCGCCACGGCACGGCAAGTGGCCCAGAACATCTCAATACCCTGGGCCAGCACGTCGCCACGGCACGGCCAGCGGACCGGAACATGTCACCACCCGGGGCCGGCACGTCGCCACGGCACGGCCAGCGGACCGGAACATCTCAGCCGCCTGGGCCGTCACCTCGCCACGGCACGGCCAGCGGCACGGAACATCTCACCTTCCGGACCGGCACGTCGCAACGGCACGGCCAGTGGCCCGGAACATCTCACCACCCGGGACCGGCACGTCGCCAAGGCACGGCCAGAGAACCGGAACATCTCACCTCCCAGGGCCAGCACGTCGCCACGGCACGGCCAGAGGCCCGGAACATCTCACCATTCCGGGCTGGAGCGTCGCCACGGAATGGCCAGCGGCCCGGAATATCTCACCACCCGGGACCAGCACGTCGCCACGGCACGGCCAGCGGCCCGGAATATCTCAAAACCCTGGGCTGGCACGTCGCCACGGCACGGCCAGCGGACCGGAACATCTCACCACACGGGGCCGGCTCGTCGCCACGGCACGAACAGTGGACTGGAACATCTCACCGCCCTGGGCCGGCACGTCGCCACGGCACGGCCAGCGGCCCGGAACATCTCACCCCCCGGGTATGGCACGTCGCCACAGCACAGCCAGCGACCCAGAACATCTCACCACCCGGGGCCAGCACGTCGCCACGACACGGCCAGCGGCCCGGAACATCTGACCACCTGGGACCGCCACGTCGCCACGGTACGGCCAGCGGCCCGGAACATCTCACCATTCCGGGCTGGAGCGTCGCCACGGAACGGCCAGCGGCCCGGAATATCTCACCACCCGGGACCAGCACGTCGCCAAGGCACGGCGAGCGGCCCAGAACATCTCACCACCTGGGGCCGGCACGTCGCCACGGCACGGCAAGTGGACCGGAACATCTCACCACCCGGGGCCGGCACGTTGCCACGGCACAGCCAGCGGCCCGGAACATCTCACCACCCGGGATCGGCACGTCGCCAAGGCACGGCCAGCGGCCTGGAACATCTCACCCCCCTGGGCCGGTACGTCGCCAAGGCACGGCCAGCGGACAAGAACATCTCACCCCCCTGGGCCGGCACGTCGCCACGTCACGGCCAGCGGCCCGGAACATCTCACCCCCCTGGGCCGGCACGTCGCCACGGCACGGCCAGCGGCCTGTAACACCTCACCACCCTGGGCCGGCACGTCGCCACGGCACGGCCAGCGGAACGGAACATCTCACAACCCGGGGCCGGCACGTCGCCACGGCACGGCCGGCGGACCGGAGTATCTCACCACCCTGGGCCGGCACGTCCCCATGGCACGGCCAGCGGCCCGGAATATCTCAGCCCCCTGGGGCGACACGTCGCCACGGCACGGCCAGCGGCCCGGAACATCTCACCCCCCGGGGCCGTCACGTCGCCACGGCACGGCCAGCGGCCCGGAACATCTAACCCCCCGGGGCCGGCACGTCGCCACGCCACAGCCAGCGACCCAGAACATCTCACCACCCGGGGCCAGCACGTCGCCACGACACGGCAAGCGGCCCGGAACATCTCACCACCTGGGACCGCCACGTCGCCACAGTACGGCCAGCGGCCCGGAACATCTCACCACCCGGGAGCGGCACGTCGCCACGGCACGGCCAGCGGACCGGAACATCTCGCCACCCGAGGCCGGCACGTCGCCACGACACGGCCAGCGGCCCGGAACATCTCACCACCCGGGACCGGCACATCGCCACGGCACGGCAAGTGGCCCAGAACATCTCAATACCCTGGGCCAGCACGTCGCCACGGCACGGCCAGCGGACAGGAACATGTCACCACCCGGGGCCGGCACGTCGCCACGGCACGGCCAGCGGACCAGAACATATCACCACCCGGGGCCGGCACGTCGCCACGGCACGGCCAGCGGCCCGGAACATCTCAGCACCCGGGGCCGGCACGTCGCCACGGCACGGCCAGCGGACCGGAACATCTCACCTGCCTGGGCCGTCACCTCGCCACGGCACGGCCAGCGGCACGGAACATCTCACCTTCCGGACCGGCACGTCGCAACGGCACGGCCAGTGGCCCGGAACATCTCACCACCCGGGGCCGGCACGTCGCCAAGGCACGGCCAGAGAACCGGAACATCTCACCTCCCAGGGCCAGCACGTCGCCACGGCACGGCCAGAGGCCCGGAACATCTCACCATTCCGGGCTGGAGCGTCGCCACGGAATGGCCAGCGGCCCGGAATATCTCACCACCCGGGACCAGCACGTCGCCACGGCACGGCCAGCGGCCCGGAATATCTCAAAACCCTGCGCCGGCACGTCACCACGTCACGGCCGGCGGATCGGAACATCTCACCACCCGGGGCCGGCATGTCGCCACGGCATGGCCTGCGGACCGGAACATCGCACCACCCGGGGCCAGCAGGTCTCCACGGCACGGTCAGCGGACTGTAACATCTCACCACCCTGGGCCGGCACGTCGCCACGGCACGGCCAGCGGACCGTAACATCTCAGCCCCCTGGGGCGACACGTCGCCACGGCACGGCCAGCGGCCCGCACCATCTCACCACCCGGGGCCGGAGCGTCACCACGGGACGGCCAGCGGACCAGACCATCTCACCAGCCGGGACCGGCACGTCGCCACGTCACGGCCAGCGGACCGGAACATCTCACCACCCGGGGCCGGCTCGTCGCCACGGCACGAACAGTGGACTGGAACATCTCACCCCCCTGGGCCGGCACGTCGCCACGGCACGGCCAGCGGCCCGGAACATCTCACCCCCCGGGTATGGCACGTCGCCACAGCACAGCCAGCGACCTAGAACATCTCACCACCCGGGGCCAGCACGTCGCCACGACACGGCCAGCGGCCCGGAACATCTGACCACCTGGGACCGCCACGTCGCCACGGTACGGCCAGCGGCCCGGAACATCTCACCATTCCGGGCTGGAGCGTCGCCACGGAACGGCCAGCGGCCCGGAATATCTCACCACCCGGGACCAGCACGTCGCCAAGGCACGGCGAGCGGCCCAGAACATCTCACCACCTGGGGCCGGCACGTCGCCACGGCACGGCAAGTGGACCGGAACATCTCACCACCCGGGGCCGGCACGTTGCCACGGCACAGCCAGCGGCCCGGAACATCTCACCACCCGGGATCGGCACGTCGCCAAGGCACGGCCAGCGGCCCGGAACATCTCACCCCCCTGGGCCGGTACGTCGCCAAGGCACGGCCAGCGGACAAGAACATCTCACCCCCCTGGGCCGGCACGTCGCCACGTCACGGCCAGCGGCCCGGAACATCTCACCCCCCTGGGCCGGCACGTCGCCACGGCACGGCCAGCGGCCTGTAACACCTCACCACCCTGGGCCGGCACGTCGCCACGGCACGGCCAGCGGACCGGAACATCTCACAACCCGGGGCCGGCACGTCGCCACGGCACGGCCGGCGGATCGGAACATCTCACCACCCGGGGCCGGAATGTCACCACGGCACGGCCGGCGGAAAGGAACATCTCACCACCCTGCGCCGGCACGTCACCACGGCACGGCCGGCGGATCGGAACATCTAACCATACGGGGCCGGCACGTCGCCACGTCACGGCCGGCGGATCGGAACATCTCACCACCCGGGGCTGGAATGTCACAACGGCACGGCCGGCGGACCGGAACATCTCACCACCCGGGGCCGGCAAGTCGCCAAGGCATGGCCAGCGGACCGGAACATCTCACAACCCGGGGCCGGTACGTCGCCACGGCACGGCTTGCGTACCGGAACATCTCACCAGCCGGGGCCGGCACGTCGCCACGGCACGGCCAGCGGACCGGAACATCTCACCACCAGGGGCCGGCACGTCGCCACGGCACGGCCAGGGGACCGGAACATCTCACCACCCTGCGCCGGCACGTTACCACGTCACGGCCGGCGGATCGGAACATCTCAGCACCCGGGGCCGGCACGTCGCGACGGCACGGCCGGCGGATCGGAACATCTCACCACCCGGGGCCGGCATGTTGCCACGGCACAGCCGGCGGACCGGAACATCGCACCACCCGGGGCCGGCAGGTCTCCACGGCACGGTCAGCGGACTGTAACATCTCACCACCCTGGGCTGGCACGTCGCCAAGGAACGGCCAGCGGACCGTAACATCTCAGCCCCCTGGGGCGACACGTCGCCACGGCACGGCCAGCGGCCCGCACCATCTCAACACCCGGGGCCGGCGCGTCGCCACGGCACGGCCGGCGGACCAGACCATCTCACTAGCCGGGACCGGCACGTCGCCACGGCAACGCCAGCGGCCCGGAACATCTCACCAACCAGGACCGGCACGTCACCACGGCACGGCCAGCGGCCCGGAATATCTCAGCCCCCTAGGCCATCACGTCGCCACGGCACGGCCATCGGCCCGGAACATCTCACCACCCGGGACCGGCACGTCGCCACGGCACGGCCAGCGCCCCGGAACATCTCACCGCCCGGGACCGGCACGTCGCGACGGCACGGCCAGCGGACTGGAACATCTCACTGCCCGGAACCGGCACGTCGCCTCGGCACGGCCAGCGGCCCGGAACATCTCACCACCCTGGGCCGGCACGTCGCCACGGCACGGCCAGCGGACCGGAACATCTCACCACCCGGGGCCGGCACGTCGCCACGGCAACGCCAGCGGCCCGGAACATCTCACCACCCGGGACCGGCACGTCGCCACGGCACGGCCAGCGGACCGGAACATCTCAGCACCCGGGGCCGGCACGTCGCCAAGGCAACGCCAGCGGCCCGGAACATCTCACCACCCAGGGCCGGCACATCGCCACGGCACGGCCAGCGGACCGGAACATCTCACCACCCGGGGCCGGCACGTCGCCACGGCACGGCCAGCGAACCGGAACATCTCACCACCCTGGCCCGTCACATCGCCACGGCACGGCCAGCGGCCCGTAACATCTCACCACCCGGGACCGGCACGTCGCCACGGAACGGCCAGCGGCCCGGAACATCTCACCACCCGGGACCGGCACATCTCCACGGCACAGCCAGCGGCCCGGAATATCTAAGCCCCCTGGGGAGACACGTTGCCACGGCACGGCCAGCGTCCCGGAATATTTCACCACCTGGGACCGGCACGGCGCCACGGCACGGCCAGCGGACCGGAATATCTCACCCCCCTAGGCCGGCACGTCGCCACGGCACGGTGAGCGGACCGGAACATCTCACCACCCTGGGCCGGCACATCTCCACGGCACAGCTAGCGGCCCAGAATATCTCAGCCCCCTGGGGCGACACGTTGCCACGGCACGGCCAGCGGCCCGGAATATCTCACCACCCTGGGCCAGCACGTCGCCACGGCACGGCCAGCGGACCGGAACATCTCACCCCCCTAGGCCGTCACGTTGCCACGGCACGGCCAGCGGACAGGAACATCTCACCTCCCAGGGCCAGCAGGTCGCCACGGCACGGCCAGAGGCGCGGAAGATCTCACCATTCCGGGCTGGAGCGTCGCCACGGCATGGCCAGCGGCCCGGAATATCTCACCACCCGGGGCCGGCACGTCGCCACGGCACAGCCAGCGGCCCGGAACATCTCACCACCCGGGACCGGAACATCGCCACGGCACGGCCAGTGGCCCAGAACATCTCAACACCCTGGGCCAGCACGTTGCCACGGCACGGCCAGCGGACCGGAACATCTCACGAGCCGGGACCGGCATGTCGCCACGACATGGCCAGTGGCCCGGAACATCTCACCCCCCTGGGCCGGCACGTCGCCACGTCACGGCCGGCGAACCGGAACATCTCACCAGCCGGGACCGGCACGTCGCCAGGGCACGTCCAGCGGACCGGAATATCTCACCACCACCCGGGACCGGCACGTCGCCACGGCACGGCCAGCGGACCGGAACATCTCAGCACCCGGGGCCGGCAGGTCACCACGGCACGGCCAGCGGACCGGAGCATCTCACCCCCCTAGGCTGGCACGTCGCCACGGCACGGCCAGCGGACCGGAACATCTCACCACCACCCGGGACCGGCACGTCGCCAGGGCACGGCCAGCGGCCCGGACCATCTCACCACCCGGGGCCGGCACGTCGCCACGGCACGGCCATCGGACCGGACCATCTCACCAGCCGGGGCCAGCACGTCGCCACAGCACGGCCAGCGGCCCGGAATATCTCACCAACCGGGACCGGCACATCGCCACGGCACGGCCAGCGGACCGGAACATCTCGCCACCCGAGGCCGGCACGTCGCCACGACACGGCCAGCGGCCCGGAACATCTCACCACCCGGGACCGGCACATCGCCACGGCACGGCCAGTGGCCCAGAACATCTCAACACCCTGGGCCAGCACGTCGCCACGGCACAGCCAGCGGACCGGAACATGTCACCACCCGGGGCCGGCACGTCGCCACGGCACGGCCAGCGGTCCGGAACATCTCACCCCCCTGGGCCGGCACGTCGCCACGGCAAGGCCAGCGGCCCTGAACATCTCACCACCCGGGACCGGCACGTCGCCAAGCACGGCCATCGGACCGGAATATCTCACCACCACCCGGGACCGGCACGTCGCCACGGCACGGCCAGCGGACCGGAACATCTCACCCCCCTAGGCCGGCACGTCGCCACGGCACGGCCAGCGGACCGGAACATCTCACGAGACAGGTGCGGCACGTCGCCACGGCACGGCCAACGGACCGGAACATCTCACCCCCCGGGGCCGGCACGTCGCCACGACACGGTCAGCGGCCCGGAACATCTCACCACCCGGGGCCAGCACGTCGCCACGACACGGCCAGCGGCCCGGAACATCTCATCACCTGGGACCGCCACGTCGCCACGGTACGGCCAGCGGCCCGGAACATCTCACCACCCGGGACCGGCATGTCGCCACGACATGGCAAGTAGCAGGAACATCTCAACACCCTGGGCCAGCACGTCGCCATGGCACGGCCAGCGGCCCGGAATATCTCACCAACCGGGACCGGCACGTCGCCACGGCACGGCCAGCAGACCGGAACATCTCGCCACCCGAGGCCGGCACGTCGCCACGACACGGCCAGCGGACCGGAACATGTCACCACCCGGAACCGCCACGTCGCCACGGCACGGCCAGCAGCCCGGAATATCTCACCCGCCTGGGCCGTCACGTCGCCACGGCACGGACAGCGGCCCGGAATATCTCAAAACCCTGGGCTGGCACGTCGCCACGGCACGGCCAGCGGACCGGAACATCTCACCACCCGGGGCCGGCACGTCGCTACGGCACGGGCAGCGGACCGGAACATCTCACCACCCTGCGCCGGCATGTCGCCACGGCACGGACGGCGGACCGGAACATCGCACCACCCGGGGCCGGCAGGTCTCCACGGCACGGTCAGCAGACTGTAACATCTCACCACCCTGGGCCGGCACGTCGCCACGACACGGCCAGCGGCCCGGAACATCTCATCACCTGGGACCGCCACGTCGCCACGGTACGGCCAGCGGCCCGGAACATCTAACCACCCGGGACCGGCATGTCGCCACGACATGGCAAGTAGCAGGAACATCTCAACACCCTGGGCCAGCACGTCGCCATGGCACGGCCAGCGGCCCGGAATATCTCAGCAACCGGGACCGGCACGTCGCCACGTCACGGCCAGCAGACCGGAACATCTCGCCACCCGAGGCCGGCACGTCGCCACGACACGGCCAGCGAACCGTAACATGTCACCACCCGGAACCGCCACGTCGCCACGGCACGGCCAGCAGCCCGGAATATCTCACCCGCCTGGGCCGTCACGTCGCCATGGCACGGACAGCGGCCCGGAATATCTCAAAACCCTGGGCTGGCACGTCGCCACGGCACGGCCAGCGGACCGGAACATCTCACCACCCTGCGCCGGCATGTCGCCACGGCACGGACGGCGGACCGGAACATCGCACCACCCGGGGCCGGCAGGTCTCCACGGCACGGTCAGCAGACTGTAACATCTCACCACCCTGGGCCGGCACGTCGCCACGGCACGGCCAGCGGACCGGAACATCTCACCACCCGGGACCGGAACGTCACCACGGCACGGCCAGCGGACCGGAACATCTCACCCCCCTGGGCCGGCACGTCGCCACGGCACGGCCATCGGCCCAGAACATCTCACCACCCGGGGCCGGCACTTCGCCACGGCACGGCCAGCGGACCGGATCATCTCACCACCCGGGGCCGGCACGTCGCCACGGCACGGCCAGCGGACCGGAACATCTCAGCACCCGGGGCCGGCAGGTCACCACGGCACGGCCAGCAGACCGGAGCATCTCACCCCCTTAGGCTGGCACGTCGCCACGGCACGGCCAGCGGACCGGACCATCTCACCAGCCGGGGCCAGCACGTCGCCACAGCACGGCCAGCGGCCCGGAATATCTCACCAACCGGGACCGGCACATCGCCACGGCACGGCCAGCGGACCGGAACATCTCGCCACCCGAGGCCGGCACGTCGCCACGACACGGCCAGCGGCCCGGAACATCTCACCACCCGGGACCGGCACATCGCCACGGCACGGCCAGTGGCCCAGAACATCTCAACACCCTGGGCCAGCACGTCGCCACGGCACGGCCAGCGGACCGGAACATGTCACCACCCGGGGCCGGCACGTCGCCACGGCACGGCCAGCGGACCGGAACATCTCACCCCCCTGGGCCGGCACGTCGCCACGTCACGGCCGGCGAACCGGAACATCTCACCACCCGGGGCCGGCACATCGCCACGGCAAGGCCAGCGGCCCTGAACATCTCACCACCCGGGACCGGCACGTCGCCAAGCACGGCCAGCGGACCGGAATATCTCACCACCACCCGGGACCGGCACGTCGCCACGGCACGGCCAGCGGACCGGAACATCTCAGCACCCGGGGCCGGCAGGTCGCCACGGCACGGCCAGCGGACCAGAGCATCTCAGCCCCCTAGGCCGGCACGTCGCCACGGCACGGCCAGCGGACCGGAACATCTCACGAGACAGGTCCGGCACGTCGCCACGGCACGGCCAGCGGACCGGAACATCTCACCCCCCGGGGCCGGCACGTCGCCACAGCACGGCCAGCGGCCCGGAACATCTCACCACCCGGGGCCAGCACGTCGCCACGACACGGCCAGCGGCCCGGAACATCTCATCACCTGGGACCGCCATGTCGCCACGGTACGGCCAGCGGCCCGGAACATCTCACCACCCGGGACCGGCATGTCGCCACGACATGGCAAGTAGCAGTAACATCTCAACACCCTGGGCCAGCACGTCGCCACGGCACGGCCAGCGGACCGGAACATCTCACCACCACCCGGGACCGGCACGTCGCCACGGCACGGCCAGCGGCCCGGAACATCTCACCACCCGGGGCCGGCACGTCGCCACGGCACGGCCAGCGGACCGGACCATCTCACCTGCCGGGGCCAGCACGTCGCCATGGCACGGCCAGCGGCCCGGAATATCTCACCAACCGGGACCGGCACGTCGCCACGGCACGGCCAGCAGACCGGAACATCTCACCACCCGGAACCGGCACGTCGCCACGGCACGGCCAGCAGCCCGGAATATCTCACCCGCCTGGGCCGTCACGTCGCCACGGCACGGACAGCGGCCCGGAATATCTCAAAACCCTGGGCTGGCACGTCGCCACGGCACGGCCAGCGGACCGGAACATCTCACCACCCGGGGCCGGCACGTCGCTACGGCACGGGCAGCGGACCGGAACATCTCACCACCCTGCGCCGGCATGTCGCCACGGCACGGACGGCGGACCGGAACATCGCACCACCCGGGGCTGGCAGGTCTCCACGGCACGGTCAGCAGACTGTAACATCTCACCACCCTGGGCCGGCACGTCGCCACGGCACGGCCAGCGGACCGGAACATCTCACCCCCCTGGGCCGGCACGTCGCCACGGCACGGCCATCGGCCCGGAACATCTCACCAACCGGGGCCGGCACTTCGCCACGGCACGGCCAGCGGACCGGACCATCTCACCACCCAGGGCCGGTTCGTCGCCACGGCACGGCCAGCGGACCGGAACATCTCACCACCCGGGGCCGGCACGTCGCCACGTCACGGCCGGCGAACCGGAACATCTCACCACCCGGGGCCGGCACATCGCCACGGCAAGGCCAGCGGCCCTGAACATCTCACCACCCGGGACCGGCACGTCGCCAGGGCACGGCCAGCGGACCGGAATATCTCACCACCGCCTGGGATCGGCACGTCGCCACAGCACGGCCAGCGGACCAGAACATCTCAGCATCCGGGGCCGGCAGGTCGCCACGGCACGGCCAGCGGACCGGAACATCTCACGAGCCGGGGCCGGCACGTCGCCACGGCACGGCCAGCGGACCGGAACATCTCACCCCCCGGGGCCGGCACGTCGCCACGGCACAGCCAGCGACCCAGAACATCTCACCACCCGGGGCCAGCACGTCGCGACAACACGGCCAGCGGCCCGGAACATCTCACCACCTGGGACCGCCACGTCGCCACGGTACGGCCAGCGGCCCGGAACATCTCACCACCCGGGACCGGCATGTCGCCACGACATGGCCAGTGGCCCAGAACATCTCAACACCCTGGGCCAGCACATCGCCACGGCACGGCCAGCGGACCGGAACATGTCACCACCCGGGGCCTGCACGTCGCCACGGCACGGCCAGCGGCCCGGAACATCTCACCACCCGGGGCCGGCATGTCGCCACGGCACGGCCAGCAGCCCGGAACATCTCACCACCACCCAGGACCGGCACGTCGCCACGGCACGGCCAGCGGACCGGAGCATCTCACACCCCTAGGCCGGCACGTCGCCACGGCACGGCCAGCGGACCGGAACATCTCACGAGCCGGGGCCGGCACGTCGCCACGGCACGGCCAGCGGACCGGAACATCTCACCCCCCGGGGCCGGCACGTCGCCACGGCACGGCCAGCGACCCAGAACATCTCACCACCCGGAACCAGCACGTCGCCAAAACACGGCCAGCGGCCCGGAACATCTCACCACCTGGGACCGCCACGTCGCCACGGTACGGCCAGCGGCCCGGAACATCTCACCACCCGGGACCGGCATGTCGCCACGACATGGCCAGTGGCCCGGAACATCTCAACACCCTGGGCCGGCACGTCGCCACGGCACGGCCAGCGGACCGGAACATCTCACCACCCGGGGCCGGCACGTCGCCACGGCACGGCCAGCAGACCGGAACTTCTCACCACCCGGGTCCGGCACGTCGCCACGGCACGGCCAGCGGATCGGAACATCTCACCACCCGGGGCCACCACATCCCCATGGTACGGCCGCCAGCCCAGGTCACCTTCCCCCCCCCCCCAAGCCATCATGTCCCAGTCCCAGGCCACCTTACTGCCAAAGTCCACTGTTTACCAATGACAGGTCCACCACCCCAGGCTACCACGTCCCCGGCCATATCCCTACAGCCTGGCTACAGAGCCGTGACGGCTTCACCACCACCCTGGGGCAGCAGCACCCTATGGATGGGGACAACACCCCCAGGTGACCCTGGCTGGAGGCCCCAAGGCGGTCCCTGTCCCTGTCCCCAACCCCAGTAGAGGGAGGGGGTGCAGCGCAGCCCCCCAAGCCGGCTCTGAGCCAGCTCTGTCCACCTGGGGACAGACAACTGATGGCAAATCTGCAAAGGGCCACATTTGTGATAGCAGGAGGGGGACAAGGGACACAGCTTGGAGGTGACAGCAGTGGCTGCAGTGGCAGCGGGGACTGCAGTGGCTGCGGCTGCAGCGGCGGCTCTGCTCGACGCCAGCCGCTTTTGTTCCTCTGCAAAGGTTGAGCAAACAGCAGCTCTCACAGAATCGATGCGCAGCCGAGCCCCCGGCTGTTTGCTCTGGCAGTGTGACGCGGGGAGGTGAGTGGGCGATGCCGGGGGGCCCTGATCGATGCTGCGGGGCACAGGTTCAGCCTGGGGGGTGGATGTTCCCCCCCTCCCTGCCTGCTGCTCACTGGGGAGCTCATTAAGGGGATTTGGGAAAGGGTGAGCGCAGCCAGGCCAGGCCAGGGGCTTTCGTAGGGCTCAGCGCTGCTCCGTGCCTCAGTTTCCCATCCCAACACTGTGGCAGGGCGGGACCTGCTCTGCAGCTGCGCCACAGATGCTGCCCGTAGGACCACGCATCGCTGGGGGGGACATGGTGTCTTGGGGACACTGTGCCCGGGTGGCACCCTGGCACCTGCTGCCCAGCCCCTGCTGAGCAACAGTAATTAGGACTCAGAGCCTGAAATAACTAACGAACCCGACGTTGGCCCACACGGACGAGCTTAGGGAGGGAGCTGGTTTTGGCAAGCTGTCCCTGATGATTTTGGGTGCTGTCCTGCAAAATCATGCCGTGTCCTCAGGGTGGGGCCCAGGAGGGGCTGTGGGAGGGAGACACCCAGCTGTGGGCAGTGAGGGCAGGGCTGGGCCCTCAGCCCCTGGCCGGGGTGGGCAGGACCCCCCAGGGCAATGGGAGCCTGGGCTGCACAGGCTGGGGCATTGCTGGGAAGGCGGCCAGGTCCGCTGAGCTCCCACCTGGGGCTTCCCCTGCTGGTTCCCACTGCCTTGATGGCATCCACCCATCATTCCATCCATCCATCCATCCATCCATCCATCCATCCATCCTTCCATCCATCCATCCATCCATCCATCCATCCATCCTTCCATCCATCCTTCCATCCATCCTTCCATCCATCCATCCTTCCATCCATCCATCCATCCATCCATCCATCCATCCATCCTTCCATCCATCCATCCATCCATCCATCCATCCATCCATCCATCCATTCCTGCATCCAGTAGCCCCCCCCGGCAGGACCCGGTGGCCCCTCCTGTGCAGGCTGTGCCCCGCTCTCAAGGGAGGACACCAGCCCCTCCAGCCACACAGCCTCCAGCCCCGCGTCCCCTCCATCCCTGAGACAGGGCACCACGGCCGCCTCGCCAGGAGGCAGATCATTAAAAGGAGGCATTCCCAAGGAGTTTTCCAGGCTGTTTGTGCCCGGGGAGAGGTGGCGCCAGCACAGGTCAGCGCGGCCCCATGGACCCATCCTGAGGTGGAGATGGTCCCGGCAGGAGCCAACACCTGCCTCTTGGTGCCAGGCTGGGGAGAAAAGGGGTCAAACCCTCCAGGGCTGGAGGTGCCTCTGGCCAGGGCTGGGCTGGGAGGTGTCCGGTGCCCCGCTTGCTGTGATGAGTGTGTCAGGGCTCAGCGGGGTGGCAGGGACGTGCCACTCAACACCCAGCCCAGGAGATGAGGGACACCTGGGGACAGGGCTGCAGGACAGAGGCAAGGGCGAGGCGGGTCCCAGCACCCGCCACGACAGGGGCAGATGGTGCTCCTGGTTGGCTGCCTGCCCACTGGCTGGTGGGCTGGCTGGCTCTTTGGGTAGCTGGCTGGTGGCCAGATGGCTAGCTGGCTGGTTGGACGCATGGATAGCTCATTGGCCAGTCGGCCAGTTGCCTGCCTGGCTAGCCACATAGCTAGATGGCTAGTTGGATGCTTGGGCAGCTCCTCGGCCAGTTGCCTGCCTGGCTAGCTGCACAGCTAGATGGCTGGTTGGCTGGCTGGCAGGTAGATGACTGGTCAGCTGCTTGGCTGACTGGCTGGCCAACCAGCTGACTGGCTGGTTGGTAGAAGGCTAGGTGGTGGGTTGACTGACTGGCTGGCTGGTTGGTTGGCTAGCTGGCCAGCTGTCTGGTTGATTGCCTGGCTGGCTTGTTAGCTAGATGGCTGGCTGGCTGGCCAGTTGACCAACAGGCTGTTTGGCTAGCTGGTTGATTGGCTGGCCAGTTGACCAGTTGGCTGGTGGAGGGCCAGTTGACCCAGGGGGTTTGCTGGCTGGCCAGCAGCAGGCTGATTGGCTAGCTGGCCAGCTGGGTTAGACCTGGCCTCGGGGACAGGGACATGCCAGCACCCCCAGCCCAACGGCAGGCACCATCCCTTGCCCAGTGAGGGGAGCCCAGCTGCAGGCAGGGGGACAAGGTGGGGGCGGCACATCCCCCCCGTCCCTGTCCCCATCACGCTGCCTCTCATTACGGACACGGCAGGGCCGCCACCCTCCCGCCGTGCAGCAATTAAGGGCTGCCAACACGGCTACTTAATTAGAGCTGGGCTGATGGGGTGGGCTGGTGAGTGATGGGAAGTGGCTGCTCGCCTGGCAGCCGGGTCCAGCCATGGGGCCACTGGACAGAGGGGACAGGCTCGGGGACGTGGGGTGGGGATTAGCGGGCACTTGGGCTGCTGGGACCTGCGGGGCTGTCCCCAGGGCGCCCCACGGCTGGCAGGGATGGCGTGTGACACAGCTGGGGGATGCGCAGTGACACTGGGTGACAACCCACGGGATGTGCAGGGGGTGGCACTGGGGTGTACCCTGTGCAGTGACAGTGTGTGACACCCCAGGCCATGCCGTGACAATAACACCCGGTGACACCCCGTGGGCCACGCGGCGACAGCGACACCCCGTGGGCCATGCAGTGACACAGCGCTGTGTGACATCCCGTGCACCAGGCACTGATGGTGACTCTGTGTGACAACCCACGGGAGCTGCAGTGACACTGTGTGGCACCCAGCGGCCCCGCGGTGACAATGACACCCTGTGCACTGCGCGGTGACAGTGACACCGTGTGACACCCCAGGGAGCAACAGTGACACTGTGTGATACCGCAGGGCTGCGCAGCAGCACCAGGTGACACGAATGGGACTGTGCAGCCATGATGACACGGTGTGACACCCCAGGGGCCGTGCAGTGACAGTGACACCGTGCCACACCCCAGGGACCGTGCAGGGACAGGAACACCTGTGACACCAGGGGCCATGCAGGTCCCTGCTGGGGGTCCCTCCCTCGTGGGTATTGGGGCCCCCACCCAGCCCATACCTGGGGACAGTCCCCACTGCGGATGTCACCCTGTGCCTGCAGAGGGAGGACCTGCCAGGTCCAGGACACCTGCACCCCCCCACCTGCCCGGTGGGTGCCCCGTGATGGGTGCTGGGGAGGGGGTGCACCAGGAAAGGGGTGCTCTGGGGAGGGGGTGCCCAGGAGAAGGTGTACACTGAGGAGGGGGTGCTCCAGGGAAGGGGTGCACAGGAAAAGGGGTGCACTGGAGAAGAGGGTGCTCTGGGGTGGGGGGGTGCTCCGGGAAGGGGGTGCACCAGAAAAGGGGTGCTCCAGGGAGGGGGTGCACTGGGGAGAGGGTGCACCAGGAGGGAGTGCTCTGTGGAAGGGGGGCTCCAGGAAGGGGGTGCACCGGTGAAGGGGTTATTCTGGGGAGGGGGGGCACCAGGAAAGGGGGGCTCTGAGGAAGGGTGTGCTTCAAGGAAGGAGGTGCTCTGGGAAGGGGGTGCTGCAGGGTCGGGGTGCAGCAGGACAGGGTGCTCCAGGAGTGGGGTGCTCCATGGAAGGGGTGTTCCAGGGAGGGGCTTCACTGGGGAAGGGATGCCCTAGGGAAGGGGTGCTCCAGGAACGGGGTGCGCAGGAGAAAGGGTGCGCTGGGGAGGGGATGCACAGGAGAGGAGCAGCCGTCTGTCACGAGCCCCCAGCAGCAGTTAAATATTTGGGTTGCGCGCGGCCGGGCCGGCTCCTGCTCAAACAGCCCTCGGTGAGAGGAGACGGATGGGCCACGGCGAGCCGCTGCTCCAGACACGGCCCGATCGATGGCGGGAGGCGCAGCGAGAAGGGGTGGCCTCAGCACATGGGGCTGGGGGGATGCAGCGGCGATAGGGGATGCGGCACAGAGCCCTCGGGCCTCCGCTGGCACCCGCGGGCCACTTGGAGCCCATGTGGCGGCAGCATCCGTGTCACAAGTGCAGGGGTCTCAGCCAGGGGGTCCCTGCTGGGGCCGGACAGGCGCTGCCCTTCAGGCCCCCTCCACGGCCATCGATTGAGCTATCGAGGCCACCCAGCAGCCTGCGGAGCAGAGCCATCAGGCACCGGCCGGGTACAGCTGCGGGCTGAGCCAGGTGGCCACCGGCATGGACACAGCGGGTCCTGCCAGCGGGTCCCCAAGGGGGGTTGGCTGGGGACTGCCCGGGAGCGGGACCCAGGCAGGTCTGCAGGTGCCATGGCCAGGTACCAGGGGGCACCCACGGGAGGCACTTGGTGGCCAAGCACCAGGCTGAGGAGCCTTTCCCGGGTGGGTGCCAACACCCAGGCACGCAGCCCACCCATGGGCTCACCCCCAGCTCAGCCCAGGACACTGGGCACCCCCAAACCAGGCACCCCAAGGCCACACCGGCCCCACGGCCAGAGCTGTGGGGAGCCCTGCGCCTCGCCACCCCCCTGAAATCACTCACCCCCCGGGCCCTGCTAAACTCGTTAGTGGCCGGCAAACGTCAGCAGGGCAGGAGCAAAGCGCCAAACGTGATTACAGCGCCCGTCTCACTTTCTCCTTCCCCCCCCCGGCCTCATCGCAGCCCCATTTATCGCGGTGGCGAGCCAGGAGGGAGGAAGGCAATCAGCGCTTATCTCGGGCTGAGGCTGTCCTGCTCCAGCCCTGATTTATGGCTGGCTGCGAGGGGCTCCCGGCACCACCACCGCAATTAAGGGAGCATTAAAAAGCAGGGGAGGGAACCGGCAGGGGGTTATCGCTTGTGTACGGCTCCTCCAGCACTGCCTGGAAAGTTGGAGTACCCAGGGTGGGTGCCCCAGCTCGGGGATGTTCTCCTGGGGCTCCCCAAGGGCCACGGGGTCCCCCTGGGTGAGTGAGACACGGGACCCTCGGGCGCAGGGCTGGGTCAGAGAGGGTGGGAAGGGTGCCTGGGGAGCAGGGCTGGGACACCCTGGGAAAGGTCCCCCACAGGCTGGAGCTGGGGCCAGCGAGGACCCTGCCTCGCTCTGCGGCATCCCTGCCTGCTGGGCCAGTAGCCCAAGCACCCCAGAGGGCCCCAGGGACCACCCACCTTTGTCAAAACGCCAGGACAGGGGGGTGGCAGCAGGACAAGGGGGTGGCAGCAGGACAAGGCTGCCCCGGGGTTAAAGCGCTGGCCACAGAAAACCACAGCGAGTCCAAGGATCACATCCTGGGAAGCCAGACCCACACCGTGGGGTGCCCGGAGCCGGCAGGAAGCCACGGCCCCCCACAACGAAGCTCACGGCAGGAGCCGACGCCCCAAGAAGCTCCCTGGGAGCAGCTGAGGGATATGTACGGGGGAAGAAGCACGCTCGGCAGCTCTGCTTGCGTGCAGTGAACTTTACAGAGCGCAGCCGTGCCCCGGCATAGAAACGACCTGGGAGCCGGGCAGGAAAGAGCAGCGCTCACAGCCTGCAGGTTGCAGAGCCGCAGGGAGCCGGCTGCTGCTTAGCACTTTATTAAAACAAACGTGAAGAGCCAGCACCCGCTTCGCCCCAACTCGTGCTCTCCCACAGGGAAACTGCTGCCAAAAGAAAACTCAAACAGCAGTAAATGAGTTTCAGCGAGGCAGGTCCTGGGTCTCAGCCTGCCCCGGGGATGTAGCAGACCCTCAGATCCAAAGCCAAGGGTGACCCACAGGTGTTGATCACAGAAAGAGGGTGCAGGAGTGAGGGCGAGCAGCCAGCTGAACCCCTAACCCATGGGAAATGAGGTGCTGTCTGTCCCTGGCCAGACAGATTTAACACATTTCCATTAAATCAACATGAAAGAAAGGAAAATTCCATATCTAAATTCATATTAGCCAGGGCTGTGAGGGATCAACCTGGGGACAATGGGCTCACAGCAACAGGACTCGAGAGGTCACCCCTGTGAAGAGATTGTCCTGGAAGGCATTAAAGAGCCTAAATTCACTGTAGTCCCACTGTACGTACCCACGGGGGACGTACCCACGGGCCGCAGCCACGCAAGGGGAACATCCCACCCCATGGGCACAGCTGGGGGGTAAGAACCTGAGCAGGAAGAAAGGAGAGGGGAGATGATGCCAGAAAAAGCCCCACTACATTCACCTTGGGGAGTCGGCAAGGAGACGCTTCGTCCCGCTGTCTGCATTCAGCTGGCAAAGCTCATTAAAAGAGGTGGCCTTTCACTGCCCTTTTCAAACCTGGAAATTCAGGCCTCTTCCATGACAAAAAGGAAAAGGTGAATTAAGAGATGAAATGCCGGAGGAGAAGGTACACCAGCCCTCCGAGCCCGACTACAACCGTGCCTGCCGCCAGCCGTGCCCAGAGGAAATCCAGGGAAGCCTCGAGGTGGGCATGCAGGCTCAGGACCTGCCGGCGCGTGCTCTCCCACTCCCCGGAGTTGTCAATGACGTGAGTCGCTAACTTGCGCTTCTTGTCCAGCGGCAGCTGGGAGGCGATGCGAGCTTCTGCCTCGGCCTGGGACAGCCCGTTCCTCTTCCTCAGCCGGGACAGCTGCGTCGGCGGGTCACTGCCAGGACGGGAGAGAAGGGGGGGTTTGCCTGCCCTCCTTGGCACAAGGGGGAATGACTGGGGTAAAGTTGGGGGCAGAGATGGTCCCTGCTTCATTTTGGGACCAGCGCAGGCATCCTGCCCTCGGATCAGCAGAGCCACCCCTGCAGCGCTGCCCACGGCGTGTTGTGGGTGTTCCCACAGCCCGTAACACCGGGACAGTGCCCCAAACCCTGCCCCAGCCAACGGAAGGCCCAAAGACAGCGATTTCCCCCGTACAACAGTGCCGGGCTTCAGGGACACCTCAGCAAGGAGCCCCTCGTGCACTGGGATAAAGGAAGGTGTTGCCCTCCCACCTACAGAAAAGAGGCGGTGCTGTCGAGAGGCTCCGCACCAGGGCTGCGGCCAAATCCCCCCCAGAGCCGGAGGGACGTGACGGTCCCCTCCAGCCTCCAAGAGAGGTGGCAGAGTCCCAGCCCTCACGGCACTTACCAATAAACCAAGACTGTGTATTTCATAAACTTGGTCAATCTGTTGGTCTCAAAGAGCAGAGGGATGTCGAGGATCACGTAGCGGCAGCCTGCAGGAATGACCAAGCCCCCACCCAAAGGGAACAGTCACTCGGATTCCCAACCCCCTCGTGCCACACACACACCGTGGCCACAGCTGCTCCAGCAAAGCGATGGGAGAGCTCTCAGCTCCACGGCTGAGCCGAGGGCCCTCCTCCCTCTCGTGAGCAGGAAATGGTTTTGTTCCAGGCTTCCAGAGAAAAAATTAAAAACAAAAAACCAGAAAAACCCTAACCTGGATGATCTCAGATCAAAGGTGAAGCTGGAGAAATATAATGAGGAGCTGAAACAAGAAGCCCAAGTGAAAGCGCCTGTGCCTGGCTGGCGAGAGCGGCAGTCACGCCGCCGCTGGTGGCCTCTCCAGGGGAGCAGAGCCCACAGCAGCGCTTGCTCTGTTCTCTCACCTGTCCCACGCTGCCGTCATTTGACGCTTCCCAGCTCAGTTTGGTTTCCTTTATGGAAAGCTTTGGCTAAACACTTCTATTTTTCCAAAGAAATCCCTGCAGACCTCTCAGAGCTGGGACACTGAAACATGGGGGTGCCTGCAGGCACAGCCCCAGGGCCTGACCTCACCAAACCTGGCCAAGTTTGGTTAAAAATTGTTGTCAACAGGTGGAGCAGGTGGCGGAGGAGAGCTCATAACCGCCAGCCGCCCTCCTCCCAGACCCTGCAGCCCACCCCAGGCTCTCCACGTGCCCCCACCCTTCGCAAGCACCAACTGCCCCGGCAGACAGCAGCGTCTGGGGACATGGGGGTACGCCCTGGCGAGCCTGGGGGAGCGGCAGGGGGTAGGGAAAGCTCTAAGTCAGGGCCTCACTCCCCTGTGTGTCCCCCAGCTTCAGGGACACCTCCAGTTTTGCTGGTGTCCCCCTCTTTATAACCTGAACCCCACAGCTGAGCTGGCCATGGCAATAAAAGCCTTGACAAAGACATCATCAGCCAATATGCCACCATTTTACCAGCATCTCCACCCAGAGAGACTTCTTGCGGCCCTACGGTTTGATCGATAAGAGCTTTCCTTACACAGCGATCCTTAGAGACAACATCCAGCTATCCCAAATCATTAAAACCTGACTAATGAGGACAAAGCAGCCTGCTGAAGACACACAGAGCTCTCGCCAGGGGCAGGACGGCATCCGCCTCCCGAGGCCACAGCCCCAAGTACAAGACTCCATCTCTGGCTCCCGGCTTTCCTGCCTGTTGCTTCCTTTGTGCTTTCTCCTCCTCCTCACCCCACAGCAGAGAACGGCCCCCGCAGTGCCCCAGCACAGGCCTATTCAGCTGTCACAAGGCTCAGCTTTGATAAGCTCCACGAAACCAGACTGACTCTATTAAGAGATCCTTCTGTCTACACGGAGACCTCCGAAACAGCTGGTGATCTTATCTGGCATTTGAGTAGACCAAGTTTGACAGCTGTATTTGTTATATTTATCAGGGGAAAAAGCGGGACTTTGGAAACCACAGCTGTCAGCCCATTTCTCACCTTATCGAGACTGAAAGGGCTCCGCAGCTTTCATTGAAGCCGGGGAAGGTTGGGGGCAGAGAATATTTGGCCATTTCAGAAGGTGTGACATTATCTAGCACGTAATCTCAGAAGAGGCCTCACAATGCTCTTCTCAGGCCCTACAGGTGTACTTTAAACCCCAGAAGGAGGTGGTGAAGGGCAGCAGTGAAAGGCAGGAAGGAATCCTCCAAACGCCAGGACGAAAGGCCACGGGTGGCAGAGCACAAAGGCCGCCAGGCAGCGTCGTTCCCCTTCTTCCCCGTCCCTCTCCCCACTCAGAACCAAAGGCCCCGCAGGCAGGGACAGCTCCTGCCTGAGCAGGAGTCCCGTGTGCTGGGACAGGGCCTCTTACCTAGCACAAAGTGCTTCAAGATCTGCTTCAGCATCTCCTTCTGGATCTCCGGGTGGGTGATGGAGTTCAGCAGCTGCCGTTTCTCCGGGTGGGAGAAGATAATGTTTGCTAGAGCCTCACGATTTATCTCTCCGTTCTCCAAGAGGATCTCGGTGCCAAAGTAACGCACGATCTGCTGATAGGCCTTGAAGCGGGGCTGCACCACTGATAACGTTAAACAGCCGGAGGTTAGAGCCAGCTCTGCAGCACAGTCGGTGTTTGCATCAGCGATCGGCCTCAAATGAGTTTTGTTCATTAAATAACCGAGCTTGATTCTCCTCGGCGGGCAGCACATCTGCCTGCCAGCACAGGCTGAAGCGAGAGCGGCGCGGCTCAGCGCTGCAGCCCGGCAGACACCTGGCGTCGGTGCTGCAGGAAAGCAGCTGCAGAAAACCCGCTCAGGCCAAGGTCCCTTCGAGGGCTGACGCCCGGGAGATCGAAGCATCCTGCAAACATTAATTCAGCGCCACAACCCTCCCTCGGGCGTGCTGCTGCTCGGGGTTAGAAGTCAGCCGGCGGGCGGGGGCACTTGCTGACAGCTCCCAGCCGAGGCGCGGGCAGGAGCGGTGCTGAGCCCGTTCCCACTGCCTGCAGGGCCAGGAGCCGGGCAGGCAGATCCTAAAGGGACCAGGGCAGCGCCAGCTTTATTTTAGCTGGAAACTTCAGCACTGGGTGACTACAGCCTGGCTGCTACAAGCTGGCTCTGACTGCTACTACGGCTTTTTACTGTCCTTTGCCTCTGTCACCAAGTTCTTCATGAGAATGAACACAGAAACCTTCCGAGATCAGTTCCCAACAGGTATGTGCAGGGACTCTGACGTTACATGAGCGTGTCATTTTAAAGCCACCAAAAAATCACTAACAAGCAGTAATAAAACCATAATTAAGATCAAGCTGAGCCTAACCACAGAGAATGACAGACCGTATATAATTTTTTCTCCAAAATCCAGGAACATTGCCACAGGTTGTAACCTCAGGCCAACCTAATAAAAGTCTTTAAGACCAATTTCTTTCTCCTGTGGAATTTCACATCGAGGCAGTTTCAGGATGGGTAAAATCCATAGAGTAAACAAACACATATAAAAAAGGAATTGGAGAAAAATGAAGTGATTGGTAGAAAACTGACACTGAGTATCTGCAGTGTTTTCCTATGGTCTCTGAGGGCTTTTAGCACCTCCAGCAAATTTTCTGCACCTTGAGGGGAATTACAGTGCAATAAAATGTTAAGAGCATCACAGCTTTGCACGGCTACAGGGTAAGGTCTTCACCAAACAGCAAAGTGCAGGCACTTCCGAATGACACTGCCTGCACCACTGCTCAGCTGCAGACCCGAAACCTGCTGCATACGAAATCAGCAGCCCCTCCTGGAGCAAGCGCTGCTCTCCTCGTTATCCCGGTGGCACGGAGGGATTGACATCTTGTGCCGCATCGCACAGGTAATCAGGGCAAGCAGGGTCTGCTCCAGTCCTGCTGAGGCAACAGATCTGGATTTCTGGGTCTTTTCTGTAGCCAGGGCAGCACATTCTGGGAGCAGCGAGAGGCAGGTGTGCTCTGCAGACGCACAGGCTGAATTCCCTCTGATCCGGGATAGCTGCAGCCTCTTTTTCCTAAGTGCATTAAGGCACAAGTAATTTTGTGGACCAATCTCTCAGTATTACCCAGCAAGCCACAGCCAGCACGGAGGGAAATTCTCTTCTGTCAGTGATCCCACCAAACATAACCAAATTACAGGATGGGCGTCCTGGGGCTTAGCAGGGACACGAGATCAGCCGAGGGAACCCGCTTCACAGAGAACGGTATTTATTTTGCCCGGAGTTGGCTTTCAAAGCCGGCAAGCATTGCACTCCAGGAGAGGGAAACTCAGGGCAAGATCTCCCCACAGTGTTTATTAGGACATGATTTTATTTTTTTCTTTATTAGAAATATATCCTAGTTCAAGCGAGACGATGAGGCTCCACGCAGCCTCATCGGCTGGGGAACGGAGGGAAACACTTCTGTAACGGAGCCAGAGCACCCTCTGCCATCTGCGCTTCCCCGCATCAATCCCAGTCGTCAGGGGAAACTCGGGGAGAAAGATCAACTATGCAGAACTCACCCTCTCTGGCAATAACATCGGCATCAATCACAGCACAGCCCAGTTCCCGGAGTACGGCCACCACTGTGCTCTTCCCCGACGCGATTCCACCCGAGAGTCCGACCAGGAACATTGTGCTCTGAAATGGAAAGAAAAGAGCTGGAAAACAGGCCAGGACAGGGCTGTTTTGTTCATGCTGTGCACATCAAATATTTATCCTAAACAGACAACTCCATTCAAAGCTCATTTTCAAATGTTTTCAGGGCATCACCGAGACATTAGCACGATTTTGGCACCGCTCTGAGCTGGCTACCCCTGTTTTACAGGCTGAAAGACAGCAGTGGGTTAAATGAGGCTTCCCTGGACCCTGCTCACTCTGGATGTGCAACTTGAGCCAGCCCTAAATTCCTCCAGCTGGTTTAGCTGCAGCTCCACACAACTCACTCCCCTTTAGCATCTGCACCCATCAAGCCGCAGGCTCACCTGCAGCACCCTAAATCAGAGGAAATTTCTGGCAGGGTTGCCAAGCATCAGTGGCAAAGGGGAAGAATTCAGACAACATCTCAGCCTGGACCAAGAAACACCAGGGCAGAGAGGGAAAAACCTGCTTGATCCCTACAGCTGGGGCGTGAGAGGAGATAAGCTACCTCTGACACAACTGGGATGCAAAGCACACAAGGCAGTAAGGAAACTGCATCCCTGTGCTACCTGGAAGCCAGCACGGTCAGCGGCAGCCCAAGAGACACGAGAAATCAGGGCTCTGAGCAGCAGACTTGTGCCTGTTAGCTTGAACACAGAGTCTGTGCTTGCCGATGAACTCGAGGCTGGGAGGGCACCGGTAACCCCCCGACCCCGAGCAGACAAATTCTCTCCCAGTTTCTGCACTGAGATCTCTCCCCACTCAGTCCAAACCCTGCAGCCCTCTAGACCCCCTTGCGCCCTTTCAAAACCAAAACGCTCAGCGATGCAGAGGCAGCTCTGGGTGGGAGCAGGGACTCCTGTGAGCAAGCTGGTATCTGCATCCCCAAAAAGGCAACAGCCACAGCACGTGGGGAACAGACCCCAGCGTCCCCTCTCCAGCCCCCATGGACCAACACCAGCCGCAGCCAAGGGTGCTCAGGGCTTTGTGCAGCCCAGTCCTGCAGATCCCTGAGGCCCCAACTTTGCTGTCACCTTGTCCAGGGTGACACCACCCTCACAGGATAAGCCTGAACCACCCAAGCCCCAGCTTGTGGCTGTTGCCCCTTGCATCTGAGAAGAAACTGGCTCCATCATCTTTGGCCAAGAGCCACAGGCTGCTGGTAGACACCCCACAGCTTCCTCTTGCCCAGGGAAAGGGAGACCCAGCTCCCACTGCCTCTCCCAATGAGCCACGTACCCCAAAACCCAACGATCTCAGCAACCATCACTCTGCCTAACCTGGTTCTGACACCTCTCTCCAGACACCACGAGAGGTGGCCACCAGCTCCCAAAAAGCTCTGCACACACAGCAACCAGGCACCTACTGCCCACACGGTCCCTCACCAACAGGGACCAGCCGCCTTGCACCCAAGGGCAGCAGTCAGGAACACGGGCCTGCAGGACGGCTGAAGGTGCATGAAAACACAGCACTGCTTCCTTTTTCTTAGAAAAAAAAAAAGACAGTTTTGTCATAACTTGGTCCTACAAACAAGACGCAGACCCACAGTCTGGGGGTGAGGAGCGGGGGGATTAAGTCCTTTGGCAGCTGGAGGCAATTCAGCAGAAGCAGGAGTGAGAGCAAAAGCCAGCAGCGTCGCAAAGCGACTTTTCCTCATGGCTGCCGAGAGCCGACGCCAGCCCGCAGCAGCGCCACGTGCTCTTTTCCCTTTCAAGACACCAGGAGAACAGATGGGGTTAACTCGAGCAACAACAAGGGGGAATTCAAAGGGAATCAGAAAGGGCACTTATAATAAACATCAGTGCTTTGTGGGAGGCTGACATATATCCCAGACTTTGCTGCCAAGTCAGTACTCGGTCCCCACAGGGAGCATTTCCCAACACTACAGTGGGCTCGGCACAACAGAGGGGCTGTTTATTTATGGCAGCAGGTTAATATCCTGCCCTCCCTGTCAGGATTTTATCCGCCCTCCGCAACAGCCTACAAGGGCTAACGCTGCATGAGGAGAACCAGGCCTTCGGTGCTGCCTTGCAGGGGCACAGGCTCTGCTCATGTGTTTTTTTAAAATTCATTAAAAATTCTCCTGTCCAAGTAGAGTAAATACAGGGTTTTAACTGCAGTAACCCCGACACTCTGGCCTCCAGCCTCAGCTGGGACTCGGTCCCAAAAAACCTGCTATTTCTGTCCCTCTGGTACATACCTCTGCAGGCAGGCAGCTTGCTGGGAGAATTACAGCAGGGGTAAAAGTGCACTTGGAAGAGTTACTCTAGAAACCACATCCGAACGGGGTTTGAAAACACTTGTGCCGTCACAGGGCCTGTACAGATATAAGATCCACAGTTCAAGGTATAAATATTTAACAAGCTTGGGTTTGAACTGTACACAAGTGTAGAGAGTCCAGCCTGTTCCTGCAGATGTTACAGGCAGGAGCCAGAACCGTTTTTTCCCCAAATACACCATTTGTTGGTGTATTTGGTCTGTGCCAACTAAATCAAGCAGGGGGGAAAGCTGAAACATGAGCCACAGAGGCTAGTCAGGCTGGAAAACTCCAGTTAATTCCTGCTGTGAGGAACGGTGCCCTGGGAGATGTAACCCAGAGCCATGAGGAAGTGGCTTTTAAAGACTGAGGTGCCCAAATTTTCCCTGTATCTTGACTCCTTCGGTTTCTGGGCACAGCACAAGTCAGTCGCCTCAAGCCACCCACCCAGCGTGCCACGGGCCAAAAGGCATCCTCCAGCGCCATGCTACACACCCAGTCCTGCTCCTTGCTCCCATCCTTGACTCTGACGGGGCCTGGCACACTGACAGACTGGTGTTTGGCTTGAGGGGGCTGCAATGAGAAAAAAAAATAATCATAAAATACATCGCTAGCCTGGTGGGGAAAAACCCGCGAGCACAACTGCCACCATGCCCCAGCCCCTGGGCCCTTTGGCTGGTACCGGCTGTGCTGACAGTCCCTGCCGGGCTGGGCCCTGGCTGAGTAACGGCGCTTTCCTGGCGGTCCCGAGCCCAGGCCCGGCCGTGGCCACCCCGCGGCCTCCCCAAACCCGGCGGGTCCCCGTAGCTCCTGCCCAGGGCCTGGGACACGGTCAGGCCGGGCGGGTCAGGCCGGGCCACGCCGGGCGGCGGACCAGGGCCGGGCAGGCCCCGGAGGGACCCCCCGCACCGGGCCGGGCCTGGCCGCCGCCCGCGGGGTGCGAGGGCCGGAGCGGGTCCCCTCACGGGGCCCTCACCCACTCACCCGCCGACCGGCTTCAGCGCGGCGCAGGGTCCCGCGCGCCTATTGGCTGGTGGGAAGACGGGTCCCTCTCCCAGCCAACCGGCGCCGCCCTCCTTGGGCTCGCCCCGCCCCCTCGGGCAGGAAGCGGGTGGCGGCGCCGACACCGCGGTCCTGCAGGGGAACGGGCGACGGGGGAGACGGGCCGCGGCTCTCCGGCGCGGCGGGTGGCCCCGCGCGGCTGCCGCGGTGCGGCCGAGCCCTCCGGCCCCCGGAGCCCCGCCCCGGGGCGCCCCCAGAGCCCGACGGGAACTGTAGTCCCGGCCGCGGCGCGGCCCGGCCCCCGCCTGCCCGCGCAGACTACCGGTCCCGGCATGCCCCGCGGCCCGCCGCCCAATCGCGGCGCGCTTTGGTGCGGGGGCGCGGCAGGCGCCGAGGCCCCGTTTCAAGATGGCGGACGACAGTGAGACAGCAGTGAGGCGGCCACCGGCGAGGCCTCCGCGGCCGCCGGCGGAGGAGAACGACCACGAGCACTGCAGCGACTGCGAGAACGAGGCGGAGCGCGGCTCCAGCCGGGGGTGAGCGGCGGCCGGGGCGGCCCGTCGCGGCGGCGGCCGGGCCCATTGAGGAGGGCAGCGGCCGGGAAGTGAGCGGTGCCCCGCCCCGCGTGCGCGCTGATTGGCCGGCAGGCGGCGCCCCGCGCGACGATTGGTCGAGCCGGCCGTCAGTCTGCCGGGGGGCGGTCCGCTGGCTGCCTTTCTCGGCAGTTGTGGGAGCGTGTCCTGGAGCGGAGCGGGGTCGGGCCCGTCCGTGGCGCGGATGGGGAGCGGCCTCCGCGGTGTGTGCGGGGCCGCCAGAAAGGGGCCGCCAGGGCCTTTCCCCCCCCCGAAATGAGCCCGATCCGCAGCTTTTATTGTCCCCGTGTTACGCTGTGTCTCCCCGCGTTCCCCCCGTGCTCCAGCGCCAGCCCCGTCCTTGTGCCATCTCCGGCACCGCGGTGGCGTCCGGGGCGGTGGCTCGGTTGGGCGCCTTACCCTGCTCCCCAGAGCCTGTGGCCTCCGGTGGCCGTCCCTGCGCCCTGGGAGAAGCCCGGGGTTCCTCACACCCGTCCCGTTGTTTCCCTAAACACGGCCCCGGGTTTGGGGAAGCTCAGCTGGCGCTGCCTTGTGGTTTGAGGAGAGTGGCGTCCAGAGGTGTGAGATGCTGAAATGGCCACAGTTGGGCTGGGAGCGAGCGCACGCGGGGAGGCAGGTCCCTGTCTAGGTGGGGAAGCTCTGAAGTCCCTAACGTAGTACCCGCGTTACTCACGGCCTTAATTAATAAGGCGCAGAGCTGCCTCGCCATGCCTGTGGGTTGCAGGAGAGGCTTTGTCCTCGTTCCCGCTGGCTTTGCATGCAGTAGGGCACGTCAGCGTGTGGCTCGTGCCACGTCGTGTCTTTCCAGAGGTTTCCAGCGGTTTTGCACCTTGTGCTTCACACACCGGAGCCTCGCTGGGCTCCTCTTCCCCCTCACCCTGCATTCCCAGCCCTGCAAGGCTGTTGGCTTGAAGAGCTTTTCTCCGTCCGTCGGCAGCTCTCTGTAGGCAATCCCGCCTGTCCAGTAATTGAAGTGAATAAAAGGTCATGCAAGAAATATCACTGAGGGTTTTTTTATGACAGCACAGATGCCTGTTTATATTTTATTTGCCTCCTGGGTGTGGCACCGTGTCTCACTTTAATAGGTTTAGCCGTGCTTGGGGAGATTTTTCTTTTCTTTCCCTCTGACATGATTAGGTTTGTGGAAAGCAGAGCAAAGCAGACGGGAGATGTGGTGCTTAATCACCGTTATTTCCCAGCCCATGGGTTCAGCCTGCCCTTTGCCAGGAAAAGGTGTGTCCTTGAGGCCTCTTCAGATCCTAGTGCGGGCATTGCATCTCCTGCAACCCTGAGGAGCTAAAAGTCACCTGCCCTGACTAGGGCGAGCGTTGAAGTGCAACAGGATAACCAGGCAACCTGGGAAATGACCAGGAACAAATATACTTAGAGAGTTCAGATCACTTGGGAAATAATATTAAAAGTGTGGAAGATGGGCACAGCGATAATGAGCACAAACCAGGGAGGGTTTGGGGCTCTCTGGCAAACCTCCTGCACCACCCCCCGCAAACCTAGTGGGGGATCAAACTAGGAGAGAAAAGACCCAGCAGTAGGAAAAGTGGTGGTTTTTTTTCCTGATGCGCATCGGTTCCCTTGATTTTGTACCGTCACCTTACACTGGGATGTGGGAGTGTTTCTGGTTACCCCAGCAGAACTGTCCCCCCAAATTAGGCAGGGGAAGTGCTTTGAGCGGCCAGGGTTTGCAGAGATACATCTGGTGTTTCCCAGCCTCCAGGGGGGCTGAGCTGGTGGAGGACAGTCAGTCTGAGCGGGCCTCACCTTGAACAAGCCCATCTGGTTTATTTAGGTACTTCCAAAAGTCTGTTTTTGAGATTGCTCAGGTTATGGGTATTTCTAGTGTTGGTTCCTTTCCATCGCACTCGAGGAGCTGTCCGGTAGCGGGGCAGGGGGATTGCAGCAATAGGTAATGGCCGCGACGGACAACGATGCCTTTCCCGGGAGAAGAGAAAAGCATTTTCCTTCGTCAGAAAACGGACCATTGTGATCCTGAGGGTAATTGGAAGATGTTTCGAATAGCACAGCCAACGCGCCCTCTTCCACCCTCTTTATCTCTCAAAGCAGCTCGGGCTGGAAAGGAGATAGGGGAGGAAAAATGCATAGAGCATTTAGCTGGGAAGGCTGCGGGCTGTCGGGCAGGAGCTGGCCTGGCGGTTAACCCTTCCTGTGGGGTGAAACCGGCTTCAGCCCTTGCAGCTTCATGGGTCGCATCGACTCTGCTAGCTGGGATTTCGGTCTTTTAGCCTTGATCTTTTGCCACCTGGCACCTACTTCTTCACCTAGCACGTCCTCATGCGCGGCGGCGACGGCACAGGCATGTGGGCCGACCTCTGCAAGAACGGCCAGGTAAGGGCTGGCCATCCCAGCTACCAGCCCCCCCGCGGGGACGGGAGATGTCACTGCCCCCCCAGCACCGGAGAAGGGCGCTGGGTGCTTCCTCAGGGTGCCCCGTCCTTTTCCCAGCCCCAGGGATGCACCCCCTGGGTGCTCCATCCTTCTCCTGGCCCCAGAGGTGAACCCTCAGTATGCCACATCCTTCTCCCAGTGCTGATGATGAGCTCTGGGTGCTTCCCCCGGGGAGCCCTGTCCTTTTCCCAGCCCCAGGGATGCACCCCAGGATGCCACATCCTTCTCCAGTGGCAGTGATGGGCGCTGGGTGCATCCCCAGGGTGCCCTGTCCTGCTCCCAGCTCCAGAGATGCATCCACGGCATGGCCCATCCTTCTGCCAGCCCTGGAGATTTGCCCCCAAGAGGCTCTGTGTTTTTCCCAGTAGCGATGATGGGCCCTGAGTGTGTTCCTGGGGTGCCCCATCCAACTCCCAGCCCCAAAGATGCACCCCAGGGGTGCCCCATCCTTTCTCCAGTAGCAGTTTTGGGCTCTGGGTGCACCCCCGGGGTGCCCCATCCTGCTCCCATGCCCAGAGATGCTCCCCCGGGTACCCCGTCCCTCTCCCAGCACTGGGGGCACACGCTGCCACCACAGCCAGGCTGCCCTGCCATGTCCCCAAGGGTCCCCTTGGTCCTTTCCTTGGCCCCACAGACGTGCCCTGTCATGCCTCTGGGGTGCCTTGGGGTGTCCCCACAGTGTCCCCAGGGTGTCCTGCCCTCCCCGGCGGGGACAAGGCTCCTCCACAGGGGACAGTCCCTGGAGGGGGCAGCTTCTGCCCCAATTGTGGGGTGCAGCCCCCCCGGCCCAGAGCCAGTCCTGCTGCCGCTGGGTGAGGAGACATGTCCTCATCCCGTCCGGGCTGCGAGGGGACACCATGGGGGGACACCCCGAGGCTGGCTCCGTCCCTGTCCCCCGCCCCACTCCGGCATCCCCCCCAGACCCCGTCCATCTGAAAATCCTCCCAATCCCGAGACCCTCCATCCCCGCTGTTTTCGGGTGATGTCCATAGCGCTGCCCCTTTCTCACACTGTGTCCCCCCAGCCATGACCTGAGGCCCAAGACGTGGTCGTGACCCCCAAAACGTCACCTGAGCTCAGTTCCCTTGGGTGTCACCACAACCGGCATCCTCACCGGGATTCATCCCACCCCGCTCCCACTTCCCGTCTTCTCCCGGCATCCAGCCCTGTGGTGCATCCTTATCCTGAGGATGTACGACACCAAATGAACCCAAACTTGCGTTATCAACCCCCAAAAACAGCTGGGGGGGGGCGGGAATTGGGAGTCCTGTCACGGCCACAGCACTTCACCCCTCGGCTCTTAAAACCCCTGAGCCGGGAGGGCAGCAGAGGCAGAAGCCGCTCAGCTTTTTTTCTCCATCCAAACAGTTTAATTTTTTTTTTTTTTTTTTTTGTGTGTCCCCCCCACTCCAGTCCCAAATTTTGGAGGGTCCTGGCGACGCTTGGCACCCCTGGCTCTTTCTCCCAAGCAGCATCTGTGTAACTCCAGACTGAGCATCCCCAAAAAAACACTTCAACCCCTTATTCCTCCACAAAAGTATTTTTGGGGACCCCCCCCAAACCTTCCTGCCTTCTCCTGCCCTCCACTGAGCTCTGACCCCCCCAGCCTGGTGGGGGATTGATGCACCCGGACGCTCCTGGATGAATTTCCAGAAGCTACGGAGCCCCTCGACAAGAGGAACTGCACTTGGTCGGGCGCGCGATGCAGCTTAATTAACTGGTTGTTAATTACTAACGAGGTATCGCCGCTCCAATATTTATAAAGAAGCGGCTCGGGAGGCAGGGGAGCGTTTCAGCAGGCTGGCTCCAGCGGGAGAGTTTCAAAAAGGTACCCCAAAAATACCCCCAAAAATGAGAAAATTGGGTTAAGTAGGGATTTGTTACCAAAAATGCTCCATCCCTGGCAAAGCTGGGGGGTCGGGGGTTGCCGGGGTGTTTCCTGGTAGACAGGGGTCGATGCCAGCCTCCTCCTAGGGAATTATAACTCGGGGGTGTCCGTCTGACCCCCCCACTTTCCTCTGGGCGCTGCTGGTTCTGGGCACAGCCCCTCACCCTGCATCGGGGCTGGAGTTAATGAGAGCCAGGGGAGCCCCGGCGCTGGGAGGGAGCTGCTCCTGGTGGTTAATTAGCATTAATTATTCTTATTTGTAGTAGCCCATAGACAGGCGAGTGGGGCAGCGGGGTGGGGGCGGGTGCTGGACGGTTGGACGGACGGACGGACGGGGTCGGAACGGGGCGGTTCTGGGGTCCCCGTGGTGGGGGTGACTGTGGCCCCGGCTGCCTCGTGTAGCCAAAGGCCTGGGGAGGGGCACAGCCCCGGGGGGGTCCCTGTGGTTGGGGGCCTGGGGACAGTCCCCAGGGGGGACCCCCTTGCTTTGGGGGGGGATTCTGGGGGCACCCAGTGTTGTGCCTCGGGGCCCAGGGGGCCACCTGCTACTGCCCCCAAGGGTGCTGGGGGGCACCCACCGCCATGCCCAGAGGGGTCCGAAGGGGGGCACCCACTGCTGCGCCTGGGGGTGCTGGGAGGGCACCCGGCATATGTCTGGGGGTGCTGGGGGGCGCCCGCCACTACACTTGGGGGTGCTGGGGAGCGCCCACAGCCACACATTGGGGTCCTGGGCCACGGTGGCCGTGGCACGTGGGGCACGTGGTGTCCCCGAGGCACCGAGCGTCACCGCGAGCAGCTCAGCCCCGCTGCCCCCCGTCCCCCTGCCAGCCCAGGGCCCTGGGGCGCAGCCGGCCACGTCGGGGACCATCCCAGTGACCCCAGGGCTGGTGACACCCCCCAGCAGTGTCACCGGGGTCAGTGACAGCGGCTGCAGCAGAGCCAGCTGCGGGGGCTGGGGGCCATGTCCCCCCCATGGTTCCCACCCCCCGGGGCTGCGCCGGGCTGTGGCACGGAGAAACTGAGGCACAGAGCAGCACGAGGGGGATGAGACCATCCGAGGGGGGGACTTGGTGGCAGCCCCCACTTCCTCTGCCACCGTGGTGCCGGGAGCGGCTCAGGCCAGCCTGGCGCTGCCATTTGTCTTCCCTGGTTAGCGCGAAGGGCTGGCGGGCACGTGGTGACGAGGCAGCTCCTTAACGAGGGAAGATGGATGGCACTGGGCGGCTCTGGCTGCAGGGGGAGGGACACGATGGCAGCAGAGCCTGGCACCAAAAAGCTTCCCCTCGTTCTCCCTCCCCCCTGCTTCTTCCTCCCTCCTCTTCCTCAGCATGACCCTCTGTGAGGCAACACCCCCCGGAGATTGGGACACTGTGACCCCCTGAGATTCACCGGGTGTCCTCCCCCAGGGATGGGGACCCTCGTGGTGGCGGGTTATACACAGGGTGAATATTAACAGGGTGATAGTGTTGGTGATGGCACGAGGGATACGGCTGCGTGGGTGAGAGCACGGGACCACCTGCTGGGACATCGGTAGGTTCCAGAGTTAACAGTGTCTGAGCACGCCATCGCAGGCTGCCTGTCGGCTCGGGGAGATGAGGAGAGGACCCTCCCCACCCAGCGTGAGCCAATTAAGAGCCCATTGTTGTCGGTTGTAATTAGGAGCATCTTCTCCCCAGCGCGTCGCTTTTGCATTTATTTCATTTGGGATTTTACCTGCCGGCTTGTCGCTGTCACCCAGCGCTGCGCGATCTCCCGGCAAGGCGCCGGCGGAGATTTGATTACCCAAATAATTCTGCAGTGGCAGCAGGCTCCAGCCACGGAACTTCTTTGCCAGGCAGTTACGGCACCTCCGGCTCTGCCGGCACCTCCCGGCCTTGTCCTCTGGCACGGAGGAAACATTTCTCGGGGGGAGCATCCCGCCCCCCAGCAGGCTGGGATCAGGGTGAAGAGCGAGGCTTGTTTTGGGGGGATTTGAGCTCAGCCTCGCTACACGCTCATGGCCCACAGGGAGCTCATGGGAAGATGTGCAGGAGAATCAGGTTGGTTGGGGCCGGGCTGGGCTTGGAGACGCAGTCCTGTGTCCGAGCCGGGGTCCCACATCTGAGCCACGGTCCTGTGTCCGAGTCCAGAGTCGGGGTCCCAGCTCTGAGCCACGGTCCCGCAGCTGCACTAGGTCAGGGTCCCGTGTCCGAGCCGGGGTCCCACATCCAAACCCAGAGATGGGGTCCCGTGTCTCAGCCGTGGTGCTGCATCCGAACCCAGGGTCGGGGTCCCGTGTCAGAGCTGTGGACTCACATCCAAACCCGAGACGGGGTCCCGTGTCTGAGCTGTGGGCCCGTGGCTGAATCTGAAACCGCGGCTCCATGTCTGAGCTGGGTCCCACATCCCCATCGGGAGACGGGATCCCGTGCCTGAGCTGTGGTGCTGCACCCCAGTCCGGAGCCGTGGTTCCGTGTCCGTGCCGGGGTCCCCCCCGTGCAGACCCAGGGCTGGGGCCCCGCCTCCGAGTCGTGGTGCCACACCCGAGCCTGGGCCTGTGGCCCCAAACCCAGCGCCAGGGCCCCAGCTCGGAGCCTGCCCGGTCAGGGAGAGGCTCCGGGCGGTGCTGGGGGCAGCCCCCTCCATCCGTGGTGCGTCACCCGTGGGGGGGGTCAGGGCACCCCACGCTGCCCCGGAGCTGGCGGGCGCTCTCCCTGGCTGCGGCTGAGCCGGGACCCCGGGTGTCCCGTGGGACCCGGGGCAGAGCCGTGCCCTGAGCCGGGTAACGCGGGTGTCCCCTGCGCAGGTGCGGGCCAGCGCCATCGCGCAGGACGCCGACCAGAACTACGACTACGCCAGCAACAGCGTCATCCTGCACCTGGACGCGGGGGACGAGGTCTTCATCAAGCTGGACGGGGGCAAAGCCCACGGCGGCAACAACAACAAGTACAGCACCTTCTCCGGCTTCATCATCTACTCGGACTGAACCCGCACCCACAGCGTCGCCCCACGGCCCCCCGGCCCCACGGCATCGCCCCATAGACCTCCAGCCCCACGGTATCCCCCAAAGACCGCCCAGCCCCACAGCGTCCCCCCACTGCCGCCCAGCCCTAGAGCCTCCCCTTTGCTACTGTCCAGCCCCACGGCATCCCCCCACAGCGATCCAGGCCATGTGCGGTGCCCCAAACCCCCCCTTTCCCATTAGCTCACCCCACAGCTGCTAATTCAAGGCTGGGGGCCCGCAGGGGGCTGGGGACCAGCAAGAGGCTGGGGGACCCCCCTGCGCTGCCCCACTGCGCCCCCATCCCCTGGCTGTGCTCCCCGCTTGGCCCCGTGGTGCCCCACTCCTCGCTGCCTCCCCACGCTCGGGGCAGTGCCGGGGCCGGGGGTCCCTGCTGGCGTGTATATATGTACAGGACGCGCAGATGTCCATACGGGTGCCCCCCTGTCCAGCCCCGTGCTGGGGGGCTGCGCTGGGGTAGGGGGGAGATGCCTTGCTGCCTGACCCCAGGGCTACCCCATGGTAAAGCAGAGCTGTGACCTCTCCCCGTCTGCTGTCTGTGTCCCCGCGTGGGGCAGAGCCGACATCCCCCAGCCCAGGGACAGGGTCCACCTGCCACCCCCCCAGTCGACCCCGCTTGGCTTCCTGAACTGGCCCGGCCGGGGGTGCCGGGAGAGGCTCCCCTGTCCCCAAGCGCTGGCGTCTTCTCTGCCACCTCCAGTGCAGACAGTGGGGGTGCCACCGCCACCATGTCCCTGACCCAGAGCCCAGGTGGCCCCATGAGGGGTGTCCCCTCAGGTACATGCGTCCTCACTGCAGGGGGGAGGACGTGGTCCAGCCCTGCAGAGCCATGAGGACCCTCTGACACGGTCACCTGTCACCGCTGCTTCGGTGCAGGCAGCGATTCATAGAAACAGACTCTACAACTGGAGTAGAGTTACACAGCAGGTATGTTTGTATGTTTACTCCGGCCGGGGTGCAAGGGGATTTCTCTGCAAAGCTTGCACCCCAACAGCACATTTTACCAAAAACTTACCAAGTGTGGATATCCATATTCATTGGATTACACAATACAAATATCCATGTGCATGAGTGAGGCTGGGTTGGCTCTAGATGCTGGTGTCAGCAGTTGATGTTCTCTGCCCATTGCCTCCTGGTGGGTGTCTCTGGGGTCTGTTGGAGGAAGGCTCACAGTCCTCCTCACCTTGTACTTTTCCTTGGAGCATATGCAGATTCTCTCAGGCAATATCTTGAACAACAAGAGTGGTTTTCAGATGGTTTACCAACTCTATCTTACCTAAAAGCACCAGTAGATCAGTTTCTACAGCCGATACGTGGCTGTCTACCCACTACAAAGACTCAACTTGTCAGAACCCATCTGCTTTCCAAGGACATGGCTCCTATTTTTGCCAAACATAGTAGTTCTTGGTAAGTTTCCACAGAAAATGCTTTGTTTAGATGCACACAGTAGCCCTTGGTAAGCTTCAACAGAACAGTCAGGGCAAGCAGGATTCTTAAGCAATATTCAGAAATTATTTTAAGTTGCTCTAAGCTGTTATAAGTAAATCAGTTTCAAAGCACGGGATCATTTCCTTGTATCAGCAGGACGCCGCCCAATTCGATGAGCCCCTGCGGTGGGGTCAGAGGACAGGAGCCGCTGGGGCCCCCTGGGTGGCCCTGGGGACAGGGTGCACGGGTGGGTGTGTGTCCCCCGGCGGTACCGGGGCTCGTTTCTCAGCACCAATTCCCCGGGAGCAGCAGCGGCCGGGCAGCGGGAGCTGCTCAGGGCCGGGGCTGTCAGCTCGGAGCTGGGAGGAGAAGGCTGCCGCTGCGGCTCGCTGTGGCAGGCAGCAGGCGGCGACCCCGCGCCCCTCAGCCCTGCCGGGCCCTTGGCTGGGCTCTCTCCGCTGGACAGCGCTCGGGCCGCCGGTTCTCCCGGCCGCAGGGGGCCGCCACGGCCGGGACGGCGACGGGGAGGGGGGAAAGATGGCGGCCAGGTCGGGGCCGCGGGACTACCGCTCCCATGGTGCAGCGCGCCGGGCGGACAGCCAATGGGAGGGCGAGGCGGGAAGAGCGGCCAATGAGGAGCGAGGGCGGGAAGATCGGCCAATGAGGAGCGAGGGCGTGAAGAGCGGCCAATGAGGAGCGAGGGCGTGAAGAGCGGCCAATGAGGAGCGAGGGCGGGGCCTGCGCGGCCGTTGGCAGCGGAGCGGCGGGAGGGTCCGTTGAGGCGTTGGGTGCGCGGGGGGGAGGAGCGGGAGCGCGGGGGGCAGGTCGGGGGCCCTGGGGGCAGGTCTGGGGCCCTGGGGGCGGGTCTGGGGCCCTGGGGTGGGCGGGCCGGGGCTCGGAGGGGTGGGGAGGGCTGGGAGTGCCTGCGGGGCCGGGGGAGGCGGTGTGGGGGGCCGGGGGCCTTAGGAAGGGCCTTGGGTGGGCAGAACGAGGGGCCCGAGGGAGGCTGGGGGGGCTCGAAGGTGGCAGCGTGGAGGGGGGGGCGGGCTACAGAGGCCCGAAGGGGAGGGGGTGGGACGGCGTCCCTGGAGGGGGCGGGCAGGGCTGTGGGAGGGGGTTGTGGGGGCCTGAAGGGGGTGTGGGGCCGTGAGAGGGGCTGCAGGGACCAGAGGGGGGTGTAGGCCGGGGGGGACGGGGCTGAAGGGGTCGGGCCGTGGGCGGGTGTTAACGGCAGCTCTGGGGGCACCAGCGGGGCTCAGGACAGGGAGGGGGTGCGAGGCCTTGCCCAGCTGTGGGCTCCCCTCCACCCCCTCAGCCTCAGCTGACCCATTCCCCCCCCCCCCCCCCACAGTGCGTGAGGCCCTTGGGACGTTGGAGCCCGGTGCCGTTGTTCTCCAGGCAGTGCCGCGCCCCCATCGCAGCACCCCCCTGTCACCATGATGCTGGGGCCCCCGCCCCAGGAGGGCTCTGTGGCTGTTGTGGTGCGTGTGCGGCCCCGCGCTTCCTGTGAGCGAGAGCGGGCCGCACGCCCCGTCCTGCATGTCGTTGACCAGCACATCCTCGTCTTCAACCCTGAAGAGCACAGTGGCCCCCCCAGCAGTGTGCTGCCCACTCACGGGCCCAAGCACCACAGCAAGGACCTGAAGTTTGTCTTTGACCGAGTTTTTGGGGAGGGGGCCACGCAGGAGGAGGTGTTCCAGCACACCACCCACGCGTTGTTGGACAGCGTCCTCAATGGCTACAACTGCTCCGGTAAGACCCGGAGGGTCCTCCTTTGATCAGAAACCCAGAATAATCCAGGATAATAAAGATCTTGAAGCTCCTCCTGTCCAACCACAAACTTCACACTGACCGTTCCCGACTCCACCAGATCCCTCAGTGCTGGCTCAGCCCGACTCTTCAACCCCTCTAGGGATAGGGACTCCCCCCCTGCCCTGGGCAGCCCATTCCAACGCCCAACAGCCCCTTCTGCAAAGAAAAACTTCTAAAATCCTTGCAGGAGCTCCTGTCCCATCTGCTCCCAGGCAGGGTGGACTCAGTGGAGCTGTTCATTTATTGTGGAAGCCCTAAGCAGCTGGGGATATGAGGGTACACAACAGCAACACGCAAACATGCAGCCTGAAACTTGGTGCTGGCACCAAGCTGGTGTGACTGTGAGTGTGATCGGGACAGGGACGATCCTGACATGGAAATGTCGAATCTCCCCCTGGGGAGCAATGAGGAGAAGCAAAACCTGAATAAGAGCAACTTCCGGAGTCACAGGATGGTTTGGGTTGGAAGGAACCTTGAAAGATAATCCAGTCCAACCCTCCTGCGATGGGCAGGGACATGTGTCACTAAATCTGGTTGCCCAAAGCCCCGTCCAACCTGGCCTTGAACCCTGCCGGGGGGGGGCAGCCACAGCTTCTCTGGGCAGCCTGTGCCAGGGCCTCACCGCCCTCACAGGGAAGAATTCCTGCCTTACGTCCAGTCTAAACCTGCCCTCTGTCAGTTAAAAGCCGTTGCCCCTTGTCCTGTCACTGCAGGCCCTGGTAAAAAGTCTTTCTCCGACTTTCCTACAAGCCTCTTTCTATACATTGAGAGGCCTCAGTAAGGTCTCCCCGAGCCTCCTCCTCTCCAGGCTGAGCACCCCCAGCTCTCAGCCTCTCCCCGCAGCAGCGCTGTCCCAGCCCTCAGACCGTTCCCGTGGCCTCTGGCCCCGCTCCCACAGGTCCATGTCTGTCCTGTGCTGGGGACCCCAGAGCTGGATGCAGGGCTCCAGGGGGAAAAGGATTTGTGGGGAGGAAATGGTGAGGAGGGACCTGGCTGGGCTGGAAAAGCAGGAACAGTGGGAGGATGAAGACAGAGGAGTGCAGTCTCCCAAGTTGGGTCTGGGGCTGCATCTGCAGGGACATTTCTAGCTCAGACAGAGATGTAGGTAGACTGGATGCAGGTAGAGTTGAGGATTTCCAAAGGAGGGCCCCAGAGATGAGCCAAGGGCTGGACAGAGAGGGGAGACTGAAGGAGATGGGTCTCTTCTCCCTGGAGAGGAGAAGAGTCCGGGGCGAACCTCATCCGTTTTTGAGGACTTAAAGGGCAGCTTTGGAGAGGATGGGGGCTCTCTGGTCACAAGTTGAAGACAAGGGGCAGCAGGGACATGTTGAACCAGGAGAGGTTTCATCTCAGTAGAAGACATTTTTTACAGTGAGAACATTCACTGGCACAGCCTCCCCAGGGGCATAGTGGAGTCCCAAGGGCTGGGGGTGTTCAAGATGCCATTGGACAGGGTGCACGATGATCTCATCTGGGCTCCCCTTCCCACAAAAGCTCAGACCAGATGATCTCTCCAGGTTCCTCACAGCCTGGGTGTGCTGTGGTTCTGTGATGCTGGGGGCCACAGCGGTGCTGGAGGGGATGGAGGTGGGCGTTGGGGCAGAAATGAGGCTGGGCAGGTGCTTTCCAGGCATTCTGAGGGACAAGGATGACATGCTCTCCGCTCTGCTAGGGTGGGAAGGATGGCGAGAAATCAGGTGGATCTGTGGCGCAAAGAGCCCCTTGCTTTTGCCATCCCTTCGCAGCCCAAATCGCGGTGAGGGGCAGAGCTTTGGGAGGATGCTGGGTTTGGGAGCGGGATCTGGGGTGAAGCAGACACATCTTGGGGTGCTTTGGGGTTTGCCGTGCCCCTTGTGAGCATGCCGCAGGCTGGCAGCTCTGTAAAGCCAGGTCTGAAAGCTCCTTGCTGGGTCTGAAAGCTCCTCGCCTGCCGCCGCAGCCCCCCGTGCTGTTGGCAGGCTGTCAGCAGACGAGCGGCTTAACGAGCACATCACTTGTGTGAGGCAGCACCGTGCGGGAGAGGCTGCTCTCCTGTCTAATCATGTGCCGGGCCGGGCACTGGGACCGGAGGATGCTATTCCTGGCTCTCCGGCATGCTCTGAGAGCTGCTGAAGGCTGCCTCTGTCACTGTGCCCACCTGGCAGGCACGTCTCGTGTCTCTATCTGCATAAAATAACTCCAGGATCCTCAAACGAGAGTTGCCAAGCCCCGAGTGCTGCTATTGGGGGGACGGGCTGAGGCTCTCTGGGTTAGTGTGTCCTGCTCTGATGGTGACGCTTCAAAGAGTGTTGAAAGGGGGGGTGGGGGGGTGAGATGAATTACCAGGTCTGGAAGAAGAAACGCCTTCTGGGGAGAGGTGGGGGAATGGGGCTGCTCGGCTTGTTAAAAAGAAGGTTCAGGGGTGACTGGAGCATCCAAGCACGTGATGGTTTGGGGACTCGTTCTGTCTCTGCTAAATGAGAGAGGCTGCAGTGAGAAAAAAAACTGCACTGAGGGGTCGAGTGGCAAACGCGGAGGGGAATTGGCTTTGGCTTCTCTCTGCAAAGGCTGTGAGCAGCCCCCGCCGCAGGGGTTGCTGCGGGAAGCTCTCCTCTCCGGCAAGGAGTGCACTTTCCGCCGCTCCTGTTAATTAACGATCGTTGCAACCCTCCACCCTTTCTCTTCCCAGTGTTTGCCTACGGTGCGACAGGAGCAGGGAAAACCTACACCATGCTGGGCTCGGAGGAAAGCCCTGGCATCATGTACCTCACCATGGTGGAGCTGTACAAGAGGATCGAGGCCAGGAAAGAGGAGAAGAGCTGTGAGGTGCTCGTCTCCTACCAGGAGGTACGCCGCGTCCGAGCCGGGTCCCCTCCTGCCTCCGGGTCACCGTGACTGGGACCTGGGGTTGATCCAGACCCTGCAGTGCCACACTCAGGGTACCCGCTGCACTGACAGCTGTGCCCGGTGTCCCCAGGGCAGCCTTAGAGCTTGGCTGGAAGCAGGCTCACCCACCCAGTTTGGAGAACTGGTGCTGCTGGTTTCTCCCACCTGGAGCCTGGGGCATTTTCTGCTCCTTGCCGTGGTCCCCGAGCGACGAGGGCTTCCTGGCTTTGGAGGAGTGGTGGCGCGGTGACTTGCCAGTGAAGCCCTCCCAAGCTCTCCTCTGCATTGAGAGCCCCCTCAGCTGCTCTTGGTGTAACGAGGCCCCAGAGGTGGCATCGGGGGGACACCAGGTTGTGCGTGACACTGGGGCACAAAGTTCCTCTCCCTGCTCCCCGTTGGGTAACCAAACCTCAGCCTTCCGTGGCGTTCCCTGCTCCAGGTGTACAACGAACAGATTCATGACCTGCTGGAGCCCAAGGGCCCTCTGGCCATCCGGGAGGATCCTGAGAAAGGAGTCGTGGTTCAGGGTCTCTCCTTCCACCAGGTGGGTAGAGAAATGGGCACAAGGTCTGGGCACCGCTGCGCCTGCACCAGTTCTGACAGCGGATGCGTGTCCCGGGGCCGTGGGGGGTGTGAGGGCGCGGGGGTGCCATCTGCGCGGCTCCTGGCGGACAGCAAACGCCACCCTGAGCTGAGAGGAGCCCCGCGGAGCTGCAGGATGCCTCAGCCTACGCCGCCGTGGCTGCTGGGTGCTGGGTTGTCTCGGTGCTTGCGTACGGGCTGCGCTGACGCCCGCCCTCTGCCCGTTCTCTCCCAGCCCGCGTCGGCAGAGCAGCTGCTGGAGATGTTGGCCAACGGCAACAGGAACCGGACGCAGCATCCCACCGACGCCAACAGCACCTCCTCCCGCTCGCACGCCATCTTCCAGGTGAGGGCTGCGGGTTGCAGTGTCGCTCGGGATTTGTGCTGAGAAGGGGGCGAGGGAGCCAGCCTGTGCCAGGACCCAGGGTTCCTGCCCCTGCTCCTGCTGTGCCACAGGAAAAATCGGTGGGTCCTGGCCCTGAGAAGAGAGGTGTGGGTCTGGGCAGGCCAGTAGCCAGCGCTGCAGCAGGACAGCACACACTGGTCACGCTGGTGGCCACGTCTCCCAGACAGCCCCAGACTCCCAGCTTGGTGTTAGGGGTCCCAAGGGCTGAAATTTCCCTTTGTGCTTTTGTCTCTTGTCAACTCAGCGTGTGGGAGCTGCACCTAAAACCTTCCTCAGAGCAAAGGGGCCGCGTATCGCTGGCTCCTGCTTGTGCCTCCCCCCAGGTGCCGCAGGCAGGCAGTCTGCTCCGTCGTGTCTCCCCCGGCTCTGAGCCGGGAATTCCGCTCCCCCGGGGCTCTGTGAATTTGCTCCCCGGTTTCTCGGTGCTCTCCTACACAAACCTGCCAGTTGATTTCAATTCCAGCCAGGCCCTTCCCCGAATTAGCAGGGCCGTCACGGCTGCGTGGGGAGACAGAGGGCTCTGACTGCAATTTCATTCTGAACCTGGTGCCTTGCCCGTTGCTGCTTGCAGGGGGAAGTCCAGGTGTCTGGATGCTTTCCCAGCCGGGCTTGTCACTGGGTGCTGGATTCCCGCCTGCCGTGAATCCATGAGCTGTGCTGGAACTCTGCCCTGCCCGGCAGGCAAACCACAGTCTGGTGAGGATGCAGGATCGGTTACCAGCCTCCAGCATCTATCTCTGTGGCACCTCCAGGCCATGCAGGAGCCGCTCCTGGGGGGCTGAGGGGGTTCCAGGGCGGTGGGGGAAGTGTTTGCTCCTCCTGGGAGATCTTGAGAGATGCTGAAGGGGAAGTTACGGAGCAGTGCTGTGGGTGAGTCTCAGTGGCTGTGTCCCTCCTCGCCTGCACCAGCTGGGAACTGGGCTGGGCACCGCCAGCCCTGCTTGGATGCCTCCCTGGGGCACTGCGAGGCTGTGTCTGGGGGCTTGCAGCCCCCACTGGCATCTGAGATTTCTGGAAAAACCCACAGTCGGAGTCAGGGCTGGGGCTGCCACCGTGCATGAGCACATCCTGGATGATGCCAGGGCTTTGGGTTGGGGTGTTGCCCTTCGGGGACACGACCAGATTATTTTCCGCAGCTCTGTCCCGTCTTGCGAGATCCCTTCCGTGGCTTTGCTGCTCAAGTCATCGCCGAGTTTTTGCTTGTCTTCTCAGCATGCCGGGCCCCTCCTTTCCTGCCGCTCGATCTCACGCCTGCGTGATCCGCTCCGCCATCGTTTCACAAACATTGAAACCGGTGATGCTGGCTCCAACCAGCAGCCCCACGAGCCTGGTGGAGCTGCAGCCTCACCCACCTCTGTCCTCGCAGATCTACGTGAAGCAGCAGGACTGCACTGGCGGCCTCGCTGGCGACCTGCGAGTGGCCAAGATGAGCCTGATCGACCTGGCAGGCTCGGAGCGAGCTTCGGTCGCCAACACCAAGGGAGAGCGGCTCCGGGAGGGCGCCAACATCAACCGCTCGCTGCTGGCCCTCATCAACGTCATCAACGCCTTGGCTGAGGCAAAGGTAACGCTGCTCCTCGCGTGGCCCCGCCGGGGTGGGCGGGTGAGCGCGGTGTCCTCCGGGGATGGTTCTGCCCGCGCGGTGAGGGTGGCAGCCTGGGCTGGGCTCCGAGAGGTGCCGTGGGATGAGGGTGGCCGCGCCCTTGCGGCACAGATTTGGAGCTGAGCAGAGCCTTGATCTCTCGGTACAGAGCAGGAAAAGCCACATCCCGTACCGGGACAGCAAGCTCACACGCCTGCTGAAGGACTCCATCGGCGGCCACTGCCGCACCATCATGATCGCCGCCGTGAGTCCCTCCGTCCTGGCCTACGAGGACACCTACAACACCCTCAAGTACGCCGGCCGGGCCAAGGAGATCAAGGTGTCGGTGAGGATCTGGCGTTGCGGCGGTGATCTGCTCTGTGTTTGGGAGCGGCTGGGGATGGCTGGGAAGGAGCCTGGTTTGTGGGGGGGGAGGTTAGTGGGTGCCTCCCTTATCCAGCTTGAGTTTTCCAGCCCTGGGGGTGCCGCTCTGGGCAGACAGCAGCGGATGAAGCTGCAGACAGTGTGTGCCCTGTCTTCGTGTAAAGCTCCTCAGCCCAGCACCCAGAAAGGCTTGTGACTGCGGCAGCAGGTCCCTGAGCGCAGCTCCTGTCCACTGCAGCCACCCTGGGGCTCCCTGGGGAGCCTGGAGGAGGCTGAGCAGCTCCAGCACTGGGAGAGAGGTACGTGCAGCCCCAGTGCTGCTTTAACCTCTGCCTTGGCCCTGTCTCTGCAGCTGAAGAGCAACGTGACCAGCTCTGACGGCCACGTTAGTAAATACGCCGTCACCTGCGAGCGGCTGAGAGCGGAGGTGAGATGCTGGCGGGGAGGGGAGGGCTCTCGCTTTAGCTGTGGTTTGCTGGGGACGTGGAGCTCTGAGCTCCTGGGCTCGTGAAACCATCTGAGCAAGAGCTGATCCTTCCTCGCAGGTGGCAGATCTGCGGGCGAAGCTCCGGGTCTATGAGGACGCTGCCCGGGAGTCACAGAACCAGGCTCTGGCGCCGCTGGCTCCCTCCGGCTTCCCAGAGGGGCTGCCCAGGTGAGGCTGGTGGGGAGCAGGGACAGAGCTTGGTGGGACCTCCTGGTGTGCCCCGAGCCTGTGGGGTTTTAGTGCTGGTCAGAGCCCAGGTGTCCATTAGAAAGCAGAGGAGCTTCTTTACTGGTGTGCACGTCACCTCGACTGGGCTCGGGGGCAGTTATGAGCGTGGCAGAGCACAGTGCACAAAGCTGGGCTGCAAAGGCCTAATCCTCTTCTCCTTGATCCATCCCAAAACTTCTTGGGCAAAGTGACAGCTTCCCCAGAGGATCTTCTCTGGCTCAGTGGCTGCTTCTCTGCCTTCTGCAGGTTGGAGGAAGCTGTCCCACAGACCAGCGTGGCTCAGAGGGGGAGTGATGGAGAGCAGCAGGAGCTGGGAGCTGGACAGTCTGTTGGGATGCCAATGGAGCTGGAGGAGGAGGTGAGAGAAGGGGTGCTGTGATGAGTGGGGCCTGGTGGGGGGCTCACATACCCTCGTGGGGTACCCTGGGCGCGCTGGGAGAGGGCAGGAACTCACCCGGTCCACGGGCTCCTGGCTCAGCGTGTGGGGGGCTGTGGACTGCTGGCAAAACCCCTTAACTTCCCAGCTAACGGGGAATTTGGGGAACAAACTCAGCTCAGAGATGGGCTAATGCTGCGCTTTTGGGTGATTGCTCCAGGCTCCAGAGGAAAGGCCTCCCAGCAGCCCCAGAGCAGCCCACCAGACAGACGTCCAGCTGGAAGGGAAGACACCAAGGTGCCTTCTGCAGGGGTTGTCTGGCAGCCGGGCAGAGACGTGAGTGTCCTCGTGTCGTTCCCACATGTTGCTTCCTCATGTTTGCCTGCGGAGGACGGGCTGCCCACCCTCCTGTTGCATCCTGTAGCCATCCTAAGGGCTGTCCAGAAGGACGTGGGACCAGGTCTTTGTCTGCAGATGACAGCCGGCCCTGTAAAATAAGGGATTTGGCTCCTGGAGATCTAATCCCATGGGATAGTCTCTCCTGGAAATGCAGCAGTGAAGGTTTCCAGGCACAGCCACCGTGTGAGCCTTAAGTGCGCGTTGTTAGTCCTGAAATTACCTCTGCGAAGTCTTTCCTCTTGCCGCTGCTCCCCCGGGCCCTGCCCTGGCAGGGCTCCCGTGGCACCATCTGCTGATGTCTCTGCCCCAAGCATCTTGGCAGAATGAACCTCTTTGGAAAGGCCTCTTGAGGGAGGCTGGCCTTGACGTGTGCCTGGATCTGTCTGCCTCTGCCGGAGCTGACAAGTGTCTGAAGCCCGGCAGAGCCTGCAGGTGCCGTTTTGTCCCTGTAACTAACAGGTAAACACACAACTCACAGCTCGGGTTGTCCAGGAAGAGATTTACAACTTGGGTATCTCTCGACTTCAGTTTGCCTCTCTTGCCCCAAAACTCTGCTAACAGGCTCTGCCCCGCCCAAGGAGGTGTCTCAGAGGTGACGCTGGTGCTGCTGGGCCTCCGTTACTGGTGACGCTGGCTCACGCTCGCCTGCTAACTGGTTCTTGGGTCTGTCTCTCTCTGTCCCAGGCTCCTGGCTGCCGTCCTGAACGTTGCCCGAAAGCAATACGCCCTCCTGAAGGCTGCCGCCCTCCTCACTCCTGCCATGGTCTCCGAATTTGAGGACCTGGAGCGCCTGGTCAGTCAGGAGGCTGGTGTAAGCGGGGAGCAAGCCACGTCTGCAAAGGGAGCCGCAGAGATCGGCGGGGCCAGCCCTGCCCAGAGGATGCAGCAGGGCTGTGAGGGTGAGAAGCTGGGGCCGTCGGTGCTGCCCCCTCTCTTTTGTCTCGGTGTGCGCTGGAGGAGCCGGTGGCGGGGGGGCAGCTCCCAGCTGTGGGCACAGGGCAGGGAGATGAGTTTCTCCTGACTCCTCCTGACGTGGCACCCAGCGGGTTCTGCCCAGAGCGGCTGCAGCCTCGCTTTGTAGAGCGACTGGGGCTGGCCAGCACCGCCGGGAGCCCGGGGCACGGCCGGAGCCAGGAGCAGCCCTTGTCTCCGGGGAGCTCAGCATGTGTGTGCGAGTCAGCATAAATGTGAGGGATATTTCTGCTCCTGGAGACCAAAACAGCAGTTCTGATCCTCATTTGTCCTCCTCTTGTTTACTCCTCCATGGAACATTTGTCCCAGCCAGCCTGGCTGTAGCCTCCCAGCCGGCAGCCTGCATCTGACCAGGGCTGAGCTCTCCCTCCTCATCCTCAGGGCCGATGCACGATGCCCATAGCGAAGCCGTGGGCGCTGCAGACCCTGTGTTCCGGGCACAGACCGGGCGTTGCCGCAGGGCACTTGCTTTGGGCCCAGCCTGATGCCTTTAGGATTAGTTGTGCTGGCTCTTTTCCTCTCGGTTTAAGGTGGTTGGATGGAAACACCCGCTGGCAAACGGCTGCTGTAGGGCTCGCTGGGCTGACCTCCGCCGAGCTGTGACGGGGGGCTGTGAGGGGGATGCCCCGGGCTTTGCGGGTGCCTGGGAACTGCAGACAAGGAGGTGACTCTGTTTCTTCTCTGCTCCTTCAGCCCAGGTGTCTGTCGCCGTGCCCAGCACCCCCGGGATGAGTGGCACCGTGCAGCGCTTGCAGGACCTCGCTGCCCCCTGCAGCCCCACGTCGGTGGCTCCTGGCCCGATTAAGAGGAGGGGGACTACAACAAGTCACATGTCCCCGGTGTCATCGGCTGCCCAAAACCGCCGCACGCTGCCTGCTGTGCCCGTTCACAACCTGAACGAGACTTTTGAGGTCTCCAACAGCAGTGGTTCACCCAGCGTGGCCGAGGCAGCTGCCTCCAGCCTGCCAGAATTCTCCATCTGGGAGAGCGTCCAGAGCCACCTAAACAAGCAGGACGGCCCCGTCGTGCCCCAGTAAGTGCTGGCCTGGGGGGGTTAACTGTGGTTTTGGGGCTCCCCCCTCCACGATCTTGCTGTCTGGGTGAATCCTCCGTGGATCGCTGCAGCTCTGCTAAGGGGGGAGACTGGGCAGAAAACACTCAGCCTGCAGACAGGCAGCCAGCGGTCCGAGCTCGTGTGTGAATCGCTGTCAAAGATATAAAAAACATTCCAAGGAAATCTATTTCTCCCTTTGGGGCCCTTCTGGAGCCCCGCGTGCTGGCTGGGAAGCAGGTGGGGCCTCACCTCTGCTCCCAGAGAGGTTGGAGCGAGGGTTGGGACTGCACACTCTGGGGTTTTGCGTTTTATTGTTTAGTTGGTAGTTTGGGTTTCTTTATTGCCGGTGCTTCAAAGGGGCTCTGGATTTTCCAAAGCTCTGTGAATCTGTGAGAGCATCCAAAGGCAGAGATGGGCATGGCCTTGGTAACGCAGGACACCCCGAGGTCTCCCCGTCTCCTCCTGCAGCTCTAGGAAATGGTTCCTACCGAGGGAACTGGGGACACTGAGGTCCAGGGGAACAGCCCGAGCACCTCAGGGAGCAGCAGTAGCCAGGCGGCTGACGCCTCCTGTGCCGCTCTCCTGAGGATTTACCCCTCTTGGAACGGTTTTCCCCTACAAAACCGGGCAGGTTTCCTGTGACTCCTGTTCCCTGCGGGCGGATGGTGTTGGCCTGGCTGCCTCGCAGCCTCACGAGAGCGGGCACTAACTCCCTTCTCCTTGGCCGCAGAGCCTGTGCCCCGGTGTCTGCCGTGAAGGGTTCCTCCATCCCCAGGCCCTCCGTGGTCTCCAAAGCCCCTGCGCAGAAGCGGAGGCGAGTGGAGAGGTGAGGCAGCCGCCGGCCCCCCGTGCCCCAGAGCGCCCCGCGCAGGCAGCAAGGGCTGGCAGCTGCCTGGGGCTCGAGCCCCCGTCCCTGCCTGCGTCGGCCCCACCTCACCTGTGACACGTGGGGACGCGGGGGGGCTCCGCCCTGAGCCTCGCGGGTTTAAAACGGCCCCTTTCTCTCCACAGCGCTGCTCCCCCCACCCTGGGTGGGCTCCAGAGCTGCAGCACCCCGAGATCTGCGCAGCCCTCCCGCGCCCCTCCGCTCCCGGGCAGGCGCCTGGGGAAACCCTCTGCCCGCAGCACCACGGGCTGCAAGAGCGTTCCCTGCGGCAGGGCAGGCACCAAGCGGGCGCTGGACCAGCCCCCTTCCGGGTCAGGTGAGGAAAATACCTCGAACTGGGAGGTTTGCTGCTGGTGGAAGATGCTCTTTGGGGTTTGCTGCTTCCTGGCTGTAGCCAGAGCCTCGGGGAAGGCTGGTGGGTGCTTGGGGAGGGGCAGAAAGGAGGAGGGGGCTGGCAGCACCTGGATCTCTGTCGGGGCGGGGGGGGACGGGACCTGGGTTTGCTGCTTTTACCCAGCAGCTGCCTAATGCACTTCCCTCCTCTTTCCATCCTCAGAGCATCCTGCGGGCCCTCTCTCCTGGAAGGGCAGCAGAAGGACCACCAAAGAGCTCGTGGCCCTGGGCAGTGCCCCCCCTGCTCCCACCCCCCAGCCAATGAAGCTCTTATGCTGATGGCTCCTGCACCCAGGATCCCCGGCAGTGTCCCAACCCAGGTGCCAAACTTCTTCCTTTCTCTCGTAGCCCTGTCCCACCCTTCCTGCAGCCACACAACAATTCCTGCAGCCCTTCTTGTACCCCTGCAGTCACCCCCAGCCCCCTCCTGTTCACCGTCCCAGTTACGTCCCCTGTCGTATGATACTAAGAAATAACATGTATTTTTAATAAACCTTTTTCGTTTCCAACCAGAGGGGAGAGGGGAGACGTGCGGCTGTTTCTTCTCGCCTCCCCCTCGCCCAGGGAGCTGGGATGGGGAAGCAGCTCCCGTCTGAGCGGGCCTGGAAAAGGCCCTTGCTCGTGGGGGTGGGCTCTGTCGGGGCTTCCCCCATCTCCCATCATCCCCGGGACCCCGTGGGTGCCTTCTGCCCCCTCTGCTGTGCCAGGGGGGCTCTGGGGCGCTCGCTCCGTGTCCCAGAGTGCCGGCAAGCACCGGCTGCTGCTGCTTTGCGGGGCGAAAAGTGTTTCTGCTACAACCCCATGGCCACCATCCCTGTCTCCGTGTGACGCTGGGGGCTCCTGGCTCCAGCCGCCTGCACAGCAGAGAGCTCCCCGCATCCCTACCTGGGGACCACACCTGTCCCCCGACACCCCTGCGACCCCCTTTCCTGCCGTGCCAGGGCACGTCTGGCCACGGGCACATCTGCTTGCCTGCCCCAGCTCCTCGTAGCCACCCCCAGAGGTGACCAAGCGTGGTGGGAGCAGGACGGGGAGGGAGGACCCAGCTGCGGGTGTGCTGCTGTCCCACAGGGACCGGGGTCACCGGCTCCTTCTGCACTACTTCCCTGCCTGGCAGCGGCTGATCTCGCCTTTGTCTTCTCAGAGCGTGGAAGCTTCTAATTAACACTTGCAGCCCGCTCCCAGTCCGTTTGTCTCATTAAGGGGGGCCGGGGAGGAGGAGGGGGAGAGCCCAGCTCTGCCTGCCGGCAGGGACAGCTTTCTGTGCTTTGATCCCGGCCGGCAGGAGCTGGGAGAAAATCAACCTCTGGGGAGCGGCGCGGGGGCTGGCGAGGACCCCGCCGCGCCCCCAGCCCCGTCCTGCCCCGCCAGGACTGTGCACGCCAGGGGACTTCAGAGAGTCCCGGGGGACGGAGGAGCCCTGTCACCAGGGGCTGTCACCCAGCACACGTTCCCAGGGCTGCCACTCTTCCGGGAGGCCAAGTGTCACTTGCGGGGTACATCGGGGCCCCAAGCCGGGCGTTCCTGTGGGCAAACCCCTGCCCGCCGCTGGTGACAGCGGCCCAGGACAGCTGGGGGACACGGGCCTGCCTGGGGGCGAGGAGCTTCTGGGGATTCGAGGGGGATGTGGCAGCAAGCGGTTGTCTCGGAGCGCCGCCCGAGTGCCCCCAGTCGCACCAGTATGAGCCCGCCCTGGCCCTGGGTGCCCACAGGTCACACCCGTGGGGCCACGGCTGTTGCCACGACACTTTCCAAGTGGCCGCGGTCGGTGGCCCGGCGACGGTGGCCGCGGTCCAGCGGGGCCTGGCGGCGTGTCCCCGTCCCCGAGCGGGCGGGGAGCCTTTCCCGGCCATCGGCTGCCATCTAGCTGCCAGCCGGCGGGAGCTGTCCCCCGCCCTGGCCCCGCTCCAGCCCCTCCTGGGACCCCCCCGGCTTCATCCAGCCGCCTCTTGGGGCCCCCACCCCGATGCCCCCACGAGTCCCTCGCGGTCCCCAAGCCCCCCGGCCCCCGCCGGCGCTGTCCCCGAGGCCTGGCCATGTCCCGCTGTGTGGCTCAGGGCTGGCGGTGGCCCCGTGCCCCTGGCTCTGTCCCCCCGCGTTTCCCGGCAGCGCCGGGCCCCGGCACAAAGAGACCCCGCGGGGGGGCCGGGCCCGCCGGCTCCGGCCCCGCACGAAGCCCCTTTCAGCCGCCCGGGGAGGGGTCCCGGCCCTCCCTCCTCCCCCCGCCGCCCCCGGCGGGCAAAAGCCCCCCCAAACTCAGCGCACAGGTGACGGGGACGCGGCCGCGCACCCACAGCAGCGGCTGGGGCAGGATCCGGCCCCCCCGAGCTGGGAAGGGGGGACCCGGCGCCCTGAGCCCCGGCCGGGCTCCGGCAGGACCAGGCGGCGCTTGACAGAGCCAGCGGGGGGGAAGGACTTGGGAGGCGTCAGGCTCTAATTAGCAGCCGGCCTTAATGAGCAGCCGGCCTTAATGAGCCGCCTGCCCGCGCTGCCAGACGGCCCGCACAGAGCCTCCGCCCAGGGGAGCCGGGGCCGGGCGGCGGGTGCGGAGCCGCTTGTGCCGGGGCTGGGCCCGGGGGGGCGACACGGGGAGCGGGCGGGGTGTGAGTCGTGAGAGAGACAGAGAGTGTGTGTGCGTGTGTGCGTGTGTGTGTGTGTGCGTGTGTGTGTCTCTGTGTGTGTGTGTGCGCACATGGGCATGGGGGGATGGAGACGTGTGTGCGTGTGGACGTGTGTGTGCACCCAGCACCCACAGCGCCCTGGGCCCCCGCACCCAGCACCCCTGGGCCCCCACGGCCGTGCCCCCAGCACCCACGCCGCCCCAGGGGAATGTATCCCGCGCCCACGGAGCCCTGCAGCGCTGCCCCCAGCTCCCGCGGTGCCCACGGCCTCGCACCCCGCCTCGCACCCAGCACCCACCCGCCGGCTGCCCCACGGGTGCCCACGGCCACGGCTCTGCCTCCCAGCCTGGCGTGTGCCCCAGCCCCCCCAGTGCCCGCCGCGGGGGCAGGGGGCCGTGCTGCGGTGCCCGGGCTGGCTGCCAGGGCACAGCCCCCCCCTGCTGCTGTGCCGGGACTTGGGCTCCCTGCCCGGTGGCCAGTGACGGGGGGGCCCCCGGGCTGCACAAAACCCCCGGGCCGGGCCCATCACGCCCCCCCCTCCGGCATGGAGAGCCAGCGGCTCTCCTCCTACGGCCGCCGCATCGGCCCCGCCGCCCCGGGCTACCGGGGGCTTCCCGCCAGCCCCCCCGCCCGGCTCCGGGCTCCCCGCAGCGCCCAGCCTGGTCCCCGCACGGGTGCCCGCCTGGGGCTGGGCAGGATGGACTTCTCGCTGGCCGCAGCGCTCAACTCGGAGTTCAGGGAGACGCGCACCAACGAGAAGGTGGAGATGATGGAGCTCAACGACCGCTTTGCCAGCTACATCGAGAAGGTCCGGCTGCTGGAGCAGCAGAACAAGGTGCTGGTGGTGGAGCTGCACCAGGCGCGGGAGCAGGAGCCCTCGCGTCTGCCCGACGTCTACCAGGGGGAGCTGCGTGACCTGCGGCGCCACGTGGAGCAGTTGGCCACCGCCAAGGCCCGTCTGGAGATCGAGAAGGAGAACCTCGCCGAGGACCTCGGCAGCCTCCAGCAGAAGTACGGCTCTGCCCCGCTTGGGGTAGCCCTGGGGCCCAAGGTGGCGACCATGACCAGGGTGGGGATGGGGAGCGGGGTGGGGATGGGGAGCAAGGGGGCCACCAGCAGCACGATGGCCTCAGGGACCAAGGTGGCCCCCAGGATGGTGATCACAGTCATCTGGGGACCAGGGCGGTGGCAAGGACCAGGGTGACAGCAGGTATCCCCAGGTTGGCCACTGAGACAGAGACCAGGGTGGCCACCAGGACCAGGGTAGCCCTGGGGACCGGGCAGTGGTGGGCACCAGGGTGGTGACGGGGCCGCGGGTGGCAACAGGGACCAGGGTGACCCCGGGAACAGCGCAGGACGGTGGCGGGGGGTGTGGGATGGGCACGTGCTCCGACACAGGGCGTGGGTGCTGGGAGCGCAGGGCCGTGTCGGCCCGGGGGGTCCATCCCTGGGGCTCAGGGTGACGAGGAGCAGCGCCTAATGAGTAGCAGCAATACCGAGTAGCAGCGCCCAACGAGTACTGCGCCTAACGAGGAGCGATGCTGAGGGGAACGGTGCTGAGTGAGTAACGGTGCCTCTGCTCCGGCGCAGGCTGCAGGACGAGGCGACCCTGCGGCTGGAGGCCGAGAGCGACCTGGCTGCCTACAGGCAGGTGAGGGCAGGGGCTGGACCCTGCGTCCCCCGTCCTGCAGCCCAGGGGCTCAGCCCCCAGCTCAGCCTCCCGCGGGGACGGGCAGGGGTGGGCAGGAGCGGGCAGTGGGGGGCTGGGGTGCCTTGGGGTGGGCAGAACGGGGCAGCACGGGGAAGGGCCGGGCAGCTCGGGAGGGAGCAGGCCCTGGGGACGGTCCCTCCTCTCCCCCCGCGGCGGCAGGACGTGGACGCCGCTGCCTTGGCTCGCCTGGCCCTGGAGCGGCGGGTGGGGACGCTGCAGGACGAGATCGCCTTCCTCCGCAAGGCCCACGAGGAGGTAACCCCGCGCGGGGGGCTGGGGGGGAGTCCCGGGGCTCACCGGGGCCGGGCTGAGCCCCGCTGTCCCCCCAGGAGCTGCGGGAGCTGCAGGAGCAGCTGGCCCGGCAGCGGGTGCACGTCGAGGTGGACGCGAGCAAGCCGGACCTGACGGCCGCCCTGCGCGACATCCGCAGCCGCTACGAGGCCGCGGCCGCCAGCAACGTCCGGGAGGCCGAGGAGTGGTACAAGTCCAAGGTGCGGCGGAGCCGGTCGCCCGGCGGGGGGGCCTGGCTGTCCCCTCCCGAGCGTCACCTCCTCGGGGCTGGGCGGCGCCGCCTGGGGGTGGCGCGTGGGGTTTGGGATCCCCGCTGCCCCCGCCCGTGTCCCGTGTCCGGGCCTGGTCCCCGCGGGGAGCGGGGACGTGTCCCCCTGCGGAGTGACACGGGCACGGTCCCTGAGGCGTGTTCCCAGTGACGGGGCCCACAGGCACTGTCCCGCAGGAGCAGGGACACGTTCCCGGTGGCTTCCACAGGCACCATCCCTCCCACCTGCACGGCGGGGACGTGTCCCCAGCAGCACCTGCCGTCAGGGACGTGTCCCATGTCCGCTGTCCCGTCACCTCAAGGGAGCAGGGACACGTCTCCACGACACGTGCCATCAGCCACGTGCCCCACGTGCGCCGTCCCTTCCACCCAACACCGCGTGCCACCGGGGGCACGTCCCGTGTGAGCTGTCCCTTCCTCCCATGGCAGCAGGGATGTGTCCCCACCACAGGCGCTGCTGGGGCCACGGCCTCCCGGGAGCTGGGATGTCCCTGGGACACGCGCCTTTGGGGATGTCCCGCCTGTCCCCAACGGCTGCAGGAACAGGGACATGTCCCCAGGCCCACACCAAGGGCGTGTCCCGTGTGCACTGTCTCCTCCTGCCCCAGCAGCAGGGACACGTCCCCCGTGCCACGGGGCTCTGGGGACACGTCCCGTGAGCACCGTCCCACCACCCTGCCGGGTCGGGGATGTGTCTGTGTGCCACGTGCTGGTGGGGCCACGTCCCTGCAGTGGAGCAGAGCAGGGCTGTGTCCCCATGCCATGTGCCACCGGGACACATCCCACGGCACGTGTCCCCCCCCCAGTTCACAGACCTGACGGCCGCGGCCGCCCGGCACGCAGAGGCCCTGCGCGCCGCCAAGCAGGAGGCCAACGAGTACCGGCGCCAGCTCCAGGCCCTCACCTGCGACCTGGAGGCTCTGCGGGGTGCGGTAGGTGACAGCTGCGGGGAGCGGGCGGGGGACACGGCATCGGGGGGCTGCCACCGCCACCGGGCTCCCTGGCACGGCGCTGGGGACCCCCACCCGCTGCTGGGGGAACGGCTGGTCCCCAGGGGTGGGAGGTGGATGGGCACCGCGGAGAGCCACCAGCTCCCGGGAGAAGGCGGCGGTGGAGGGTGTCCTGTCCCCTCGGGGTCCCCCAGAACGAGTCCCTGGAGAGGCAGCTGCGGGAGCTGGAGGAGCGCTACGCCCTGGAGACGGCCGGCTACCAGGACACGGTGGCACGGCTGGAGGAGGACACCCGCAGCCTCAAGGAGGAGATGGCCCGGCACCTGCAGGACTACCAGGAGCTGCTCAGCGTCAAGCTGGCCCTCGACATCGAGATCGCCACGTACCGCAAACTGCTGGAGGGCGAGGAGAGCAGGTGATGGCAGAGCGGGGGCTTCGTCCTGCCCCTGCCCCTTCCCCGGCCGTGTCCCAAACTGCTGGAGAACGGCTTGCAGAGAGCAAGGCCATGGGTCTCTGCAGAAGCTGATTGCAGCCATCTTGAGGTAAACAAAGGAAAAAACCCAGGGTACAGTTATGCCAAACAACAGACTGTTATGTTAACAAAGAGAGAAACTGAGGTACACAATGGCCTTGATGGTAAAAACAACCTTGGGAAAGGAGGCAGGCCAGAAGAGGGAAGATGTTGTGACATGTCTGAGACGCCACAGGGGGCTGGGACATTATAATGTAGCCTTTTACATGTATCCAATAGATTTGTGAGTAGTATGCACGATTATTGTAGAGTGCTTATATAAGTGTGATTTCTTTCAATAAAGTTGAAGCTTGCTCTATCATTCACATTGAATCAGCTGCTTGCTTCCTCCGCCCGCCGCAGCAAACCTCATTTTTGGTGAGCGAGCTGGGGTGTGCGTTGTCCCTGCCCGGCGCTGGCACTGCTGGCCCCGTGCGCGGGCTCCTGCTGTCCCCGCCGAGGACGCGGTGCCTGGGTTAGTTCTGGTGCCTGCAGAGCCCAGTGGTGCACCCGTGGGGCAGCCGGCGGGTGGGTGCTGGGTGCGAGGCGGGGTGCGAGGCCGTGGGCACCGCGGGAGCTGGGGGCAGCGCTGCAGGGCTCCGTGGGCGCGGGATACATTCCCCTGGGGCGGCGTGGGTGCTGGGGGCACGGCCGTGGGGGCCCAGGGGTGCTGGGTGCGGGGGCCCAGGGCGCTGTGGGTGCTGGGTGCACACACACGTCCACACGCACACACGTCTCCATCCCCCCATGCCCATGTGCGCACACACACACACAGAGACACACACACGCACACACACACACACGCACACACGCACACACACTCTCTGTCTCTCTCACGACTCACACCCCGCCCGCTCCCCGTGTCGCCCCCCCGGGCCCAGCCCCGGCACAAGCGGCTCCGCACCCGCCGCCCGGCCCCGGCTCCCCTGGGCGGAGGCTCTGTGCGGGCCGTCTGGCAGCGCGGGCAGGCGGCTCATTAAGGCCGGCTGCTCATTAAGGCCGGCTGCTAATTAGAGCCTGACGCCTCCCAAGTCCTTCCCCCCCGCTGGCTCTGTCAAGCGCCGCCTGGTCCTGCCGGAGCCCGGCCGGGGCTCAGGGCGCCGGGTCCCCCCTTCCCAGCTCGGGGGGGCCGGATCCTGCCCCAGCCGCTGCTGTGGGTGCGCGGCCGCGTCCCCGTCACCTGTGCGCTGAGTTTGGGGGGGCTTTTGCCCGCCGGGGGCGGCGGGGGGAGGAGGGAGGGCCGGGACCCCTCCCCGGGCGGCTGAAAGGGGCTTCGTGCGGGGCCGGAGCCGGCGGGCCCGGCCCCCCCGCGGGGTCTCTTTGTGCCGGGGCCCGGCGCTGCCGGGAAACGCGGGGGGACAGAGCCAGGGGCACGGGGCCACCGCCAGCCCTGAGCCACACAGCGGGACATGGCCAGGCCTCGGGGACAGCGCCGGCGGGGGCCGGGGGGCTTGGGGACCGCGAGGGACTCGTGGGGGCATCGGGGTGGGGGCCCCAAGAGGCGGCTGGATGAAGCCGGGGGGGTCCCAGGAGGGGCTGGAGCGGGGCCAGGGCGGGGGACAGCTCCCGCCGGCTGGCAGCTAGATGGCAGCCGATGGCCGGGAAAGGCTCCCCGCCCGCTCGGGGACGGGGACACGCCGCCAGGCCCCGCTGGACCGCGGCCACCGTCGCCGGGCCACCGACCGCGGCCACTTGGAAAGTGTCGTGGCAACAGCCGTGGCCCCACGGGTGTGACCTGTGGGCACCCAGGGCCAGGGCGGGCTCATACTGGTGCGACTGGGGGCACTCGGGCGGCGCTCCGAGACAACCGCTTGCTGCCACATCCCCCTCGAATCCCCAGAAGCTCCTCGCCCCCAGGCAGGCCCGTGTCCCCCAGCTGTCCTGGGCCGCTGTCACCAGCGGCGGGCAGGGGTTTGCCCACAGGAACGCCCGGCTTGGGGCCCCGATGTACCCCGCAAGTGACACTTGGCCTCCCGGAAGAGTGGCAGCCCTGGGAACGTGTGCTGGGTGACAGCCCCTGGTGACAGGGCTCCTCCGTCCCCCGGGACTCTCTGAAGTCCCCTGGCGTGCACAGTCCTGGCGGGGCAGGACGGGGCTGGGGGCGCGGCGGGGTCCTCGCCAGCCCCCGCGCCGCTCCCCAGAGGTTGATTTTCTCCCAGCTCCTGCCGGCCGGGATCAAAGCACAGAAAGCTGTCCCTGCCGGCAGGCAGAGCTGGGCTCTCCCCCTCCTCCTCCCCGGCCCCCCTTAATGAGACAAACGAACTGGGAGCGGGCTGCAAGTGTTAATTAGAAGCTTCCACGCTCTGAGAAGACAAAGGCGAGATCAGCCGCTGCCAGGCAGGGAAGTAGTGCAGAAGGAGCCGGTGACCCCGGTCCCTGTGGGACAGCAGCACACCCGCAGCTGGGTCCTCCCTCCCCGTCCTGCTCCCACCACGCTTGGTCACCTCTGGGGGTGGCTACGAGGAGCTGGGGCAGGCAAGCAGATGTGCCCGTGGCCAGACGTGCCCTGGCACGGCAGGAAAGGGGGTCGCAGGGGTGTCGGGGGACAGGTGTGGTCCCCAGGTAGGGATGCGGGGAGCTCTCTGCTGTGCAGGCGGCTGGAGCCAGGAGCCCCCAGCGTCACACGGAGACAGGGATGGTGGCCATGGGGTTGTAGCAGAAACACTTTTCGCCCCGCAAAGCAGCAGCAGCCGGTGCTTGCCGGCACTCTGGGACACGGAGCGAGCGCCCCAGAGCCCCCCTGGCACAGCAGAGGGGGCAGAAGGCACCCACGGGGTCCCGGGGATGATGGGAGATGGGGGAAGCCCCGACAGAGCCCACCCCCACGAGCAAGGGCCTTTTCCAGGCCCGCTCAGACGGGAGCTGCTTCCCCATCCCAGCTCCCTGGGCGAGGGGGAGGCGAGAAGAAACAGCCGCACGTCTCCCCTCTCCCCTCTGGTTGGAAACGAAAAAGGTTTATTAAAAATACATGTTATTTCTTAGTATCATACGACAGGGGACGTAACTGGGACGGTGAACAGGAGGGGGCTGGGGGTGACTGCAGGGGTACAAGAAGGGCTGCAGGAATTGTTGTGTGGCTGCAGGAAGGGTGGGACAGGGCTACGAGAGAAAGGAAGAAGTTTGGCACCTGGGTTGGGACACTGCCGGGGATCCTGGGTGCAGGAGCCATCAGCATAAGAGCTTCATTGGCTGGGGGGTGGGAGCAGGGGGGGCACTGCCCAGGGCCACGAGCTCTTTGGTGGTCCTTCTGCTGCCCTTCCAGGAGAGAGGGCCCGCAGGATGCTCTGAGGATGGAAAGAGGAGGGAAGTGCATTAGGCAGCTGCTGGGTAAAAGCAGCAAACCCAGGTCCCGTCCCCCCCCGCCCCGACAGAGATCCAGGTGCTGCCAGCCCCCTCCTCCTTTCTGCCCCTCCCCAAGCACCCACCAGCCTTCCCCGAGGCTCTGGCTACAGCCAGGAAGCAGCAAACCCCAAAGAGCATCTTCCACCAGCAGCAAACCTCCCAGTTCGAGGTATTTTCCTCACCTGACCCGGAAGGGGGCTGGTCCAGCGCCCGCTTGGTGCCTGCCCTGCCGCAGGGAACGCTCTTGCAGCCCGTGGTGCTGCGGGCAGAGGGTTTCCCCAGGCGCCTGCCCGGGAGCGGAGGGGCGCGGGAGGGCTGCGCAGATCTCGGGGTGCTGCAGCTCTGGAGCCCACCCAGGGTGGGGGGAGCAGCGCTGTGAAGAGAAAGGGGCCGTTTTAAACCCGCGAGGCTCAGGGCGGAGCCCCCCCGCGTCCCCACGTGTCACAGGTGAGGTGGGGCCGACGCAGGCAGGGACGGGGGCTCGAGCCCCAGGCAGCTGCCAGCCCTTGCTGCCTGCGCGGGGCGCTCTGGGGCACGGGGGGCCGGCGGCTGCCTCACCTCTCCACTCGCCTCCGCTTCTGCGCAGGGGCTTTGGAGACCACGGAGGGCCTGGGGATGGAGGAACCCTTCACGGCAGACACCGGGGCACAGGCTCTGCGGCCAAGGAGAAGGGAGTTAGTGCCCGCTCTCGTGAGGCTGCGAGGCAGCCAGGCCAACACCATCCGCCCGCAGGGAACAGGAGTCACAGGAAACCTGCCCGGTTTTGTAGGGGAAAACCGTTCCAAGAGGGGTAAATCCTCAGGAGAGCGGCACAGGAGGCGTCAGCCGCCTGGCTACTGCTGCTCCCTGAGGTGCTCGGGCTGTTCCCCTGGACCTCAGTGTCCCCAGTTCCCTCGGTAGGAACCATTTCCTAGAGCTGCAGGAGGAGACGGGGAGACCTCGGGGTGTCCTGCGTTACCAAGGCCATGCCCATCTCTGCCTTTGGATGCTCTCACAGATTCACAGAGCTTTGGAAAATCCAGAGCCCCTTTGAAGCACCGGCAATAAAGAAACCCAAACTACCAACTAAACAATAAAACGCAAAACCCCAGAGTGTGCAGTCCCAACCCTCGCTCCAACCTCTCTGGGAGCAGAGGTGAGGCCCCACCTGCTTCCCAGCCAGCACGCGGGGCTCCAGAAGGGCCCCAAAGGGAGAAATAGATTTCCTTGGAATGTTTTTTATATCTTTGACAGCGATTCACACACGAGCTCGGACCGCTGGCTGCCTGTCTGCAGGCTGAGTGTTTTCTGCCCAGTCTCCCCCCTTAGCAGAGCTGCAGCGATCCACGGAGGATTCACCCAGACAGCAAGATCGTGGAGGGGGGAGCCCCAAAACCACAGTTAACCCCCCCAGGCCAGCACTTACTGGGGCACGACGGGGCCGTCCTGCTTGTTTAGGTGGCTCTGGACGCTCTCCCAGATGGAGAATTCTGGCAGGCTGGAGGCAGCTGCCTCGGCCACGCTGGGTGAACCACTGCTGTTGGAGACCTCAAAAGTCTCGTTCAGGTTGTGAACGGGCACAGCAGGCAGCGTGCGGCGGTTTTGGGCAGCCGATGACACCGGGGACATGTGACTTGTTGTAGTCCCCCTCCTCTTAATCGGGCCAGGAGCCACCGACGTGGGGCTGCAGGGGGCAGCGAGGTCCTGCAAGCGCTGCACGGTGCCACTCATCCCGGGGGTGCTGGGCACGGCGACAGACACCTGGGCTGAAGGAGCAGAGAAGAAACAGAGTCACCTCCTTGTCTGCAGTTCCCAGGCACCCGCAAAGCCCGGGGCATCCCCCTCACAGCCCCCCGTCACAGCTCGGCGGAGGTCAGCCCAGCGAGCCCTACAGCAGCCGTTTGCCAGCGGGTGTTTCCATCCAACCACCTTAAACCGAGAGGAAAAGAGCCAGCACAACTAATCCTAAAGGCATCAGGCTGGGCCCAAAGCAAGTGCCCTGCGGCAACGCCCGGTCTGTGCCCGGAACACAGGGTCTGCAGCGCCCACGGCTTCGCTATGGGCATCGTGCATCGGCCCTGAGGATGAGGAGGGAGAGCTCAGCCCTGGTCAGATGCAGGCTGCCGGCTGGGAGGCTACAGCCAGGCTGGCTGGGACAAATGTTCCATGGAGGAGTAAACAAGAGGAGGACAAATGAGGATCAGAACTGCTGTTTTGGTCTCCAGGAGCAGAAATATCCCTCACATTTATGCTGACTCGCACACACATGCTGAGCTCCCCGGAGACAAGGGCTGCTCCTGGCTCCGGCCGTGCCCCGGGCTCCCGGCGGTGCTGGCCAGCCCCAGTCGCTCTACAAAGCGAGGCTGCAGCCGCTCTGGGCAGAACCCGCTGGGTGCCACGTCAGGAGGAGTCAGGAGAAACTCATCTCCCTGCCCTGTGCCCACAGCTGGGAGCTGCCCCCCCGCCACCGGCTCCTCCAGCGCACACCGAGACAAAAGAGAGGGGGCAGCACCGACGGCCCCAGCTTCTCACCCTCACAGCCCTGCTGCATCCTCTGGGCAGGGCTGGCCCCGCCGATCTCTGCGGCTCCCTTTGCAGACGTGGCTTGCTCCCCGCTTACACCAGCCTCCTGACTGACCAGGCGCTCCAGGTCCTCAAATTCGGAGACCATGGCAGGAGTGAGGAGGGCGGCAGCCTTCAGGAGGGCGTATTGCTTTCGGGCAACGTTCAGGACGGCAGCCAGGAGCCTGGGACAGAGAGAGACAGACCCAAGAACCAGTTAGCAGGCGAGCGTGAGCCAGCGTCACCAGTAACGGAGGCCCAGCAGCACCAGCGTCACCTCTGAGACACCTCCTTGGGCGGGGCAGAGCCTGTTAGCAGAGTTTTGGGGCAAGAGAGGCAAACTGAAGTCGAGAGATACCCAAGTTGTAAATCTCTTCCTGGACAACCCGAGCTGTGAGTTGTGTGTTTACCTGTTAGTTACAGGGACAAAACGGCACCTGCAGGCTCTGCCGGGCTTCAGACACTTGTCAGCTCCGGCAGAGGCAGACAGATCCAGGCACACGTCAAGGCCAGCCTCCCTCAAGAGGCCTTTCCAAAGAGGTTCATTCTGCCAAGATGCTTGGGGCAGAGACATCAGCAGATGGTGCCACGGGAGCCCTGCCAGGGCAGGGCCCGGGGGAGCAGCGGCAAGAGGAAAGACTTCGCAGAGGTAATTTCAGGACTAACAACGCGCACTTAAGGCTCACACGGTGGCTGTGCCTGGAAACCTTCACTGCTGCATTTCCAGGAGAGACTATCCCATGGGATTAGATCTCCAGGAGCCAAATCCCTTATTTTACAGGGCCGGCTGTCATCTGCAGACAAAGACCTGGTCCCACGTCCTTCTGGACAGCCCTTAGGATGGCTACAGGATGCAACAGGAGGGTGGGCAGCCCGTCCTCCGCAGGCAAACATGAGGAAGCAACATGTGGGAACGACACGAGGACACTCACGTCTCTGCCCGGCTGCCAGACAACCCCTGCAGAAGGCACCTTGGTGTCTTCCCTTCCAGCTGGACGTCTGTCTGGTGGGCTGCTCTGGGGCTGCTGGGAGGCCTTTCCTCTGGAGCCTGGAGCAATCACCCAAAAGCGCAGCATTAGCCCATCTCTGAGCTGAGTTTGTTCCCCAAATTCCCCGTTAGCTGGGAAGTTAAGGGGTTTTGCCAGCAGTCCACAGCCCCCCACACGCTGAGCCAGGAGCCCGTGGACCGGGTGAGTTCCTGCCCTCTCCCAGCGCGCCCAGGGTACCCCACGAGGGTATGTGAGCCCCCCACCAGGCCCCACTCATCACAGCACCCCTTCTCTCACCTCCTCCTCCAGCTCCATTGGCATCCCAACAGACTGTCCAGCTCCCAGCTCCTGCTGCTCTCCATCACTCCCCCTCTGAGCCACGCTGGTCTGTGGGACAGCTTCCTCCAACCTGCAGAAGGCAGAGAAGCAGCCACTGAGCCAGAGAAGATCCTCTGGGGAAGCTGTCACTTTGCCCAAGAAGTTTTGGGATGGATCAAGGAGAAGAGGATTAGGCCTTTGCAGCCCAGCTTTGTGCACTGTGCTCTGCCACGCTCATAACTGCCCCCGAGCCCAGTCGAGGTGACGTGCACACCAGTAAAGAAGCTCCTCTGCTTTCTAATGGACACCTGGGCTCTGACCAGCACTAAAACCCCACAGGCTCGGGGCACACCAGGAGGTCCCACCAAGCTCTGTCCCTGCTCCCCACCAGCCTCACCTGGGCAGCCCCTCTGGGAAGCCGGAGGGAGCCAGCGGCGCCAGAGCCTGGTTCTGTGACTCCCGGGCAGCGTCCTCATAGACCCGGAGCTTCGCCCGCAGATCTGCCACCTGCGAGGAAGGATCAGCTCTTGCTCAGATGGTTTCACGAGCCCAGGAGCTCAGAGCTCCACGTCCCCAGCAAACCACAGCTAAAGCGAGAGCCCTCCCCTCCCCGCCAGCATCTCACCTCCGCTCTCAGCCGCTCGCAGGTGACGGCGTATTTACTAACGTGGCCGTCAGAGCTGGTCACGTTGCTCTTCAGCTGCAGAGACAGGGCCAAGGCAGAGGTTAAAGCAGCACTGGGGCTGCACGTACCTCTCTCCCAGTGCTGGAGCTGCTCAGCCTCCTCCAGGCTCCCCAGGGAGCCCCAGGGTGGCTGCAGTGGACAGGAGCTGCGCTCAGGGACCTGCTGCCGCAGTCACAAGCCTTTCTGGGTGCTGGGCTGAGGAGCTTTACACGAAGACAGGGCACACACTGTCTGCAGCTTCATCCGCTGCTGTCTGCCCAGAGCGGCACCCCCAGGGCTGGAAAACTCAAGCTGGATAAGGGAGGCACCCACTAACCTCCCCCCCCACAAACCAGGCTCCTTCCCAGCCATCCCCAGCCGCTCCCAAACACAGAGCAGATCACCGCCGCAACGCCAGATCCTCACCGACACCTTGATCTCCTTGGCCCGGCCGGCGTACTTGAGGGTGTTGTAGGTGTCCTCGTAGGCCAGGACGGAGGGACTCACGGCGGCGATCATGATGGTGCGGCAGTGGCCGCCGATGGAGTCCTTCAGCAGGCGTGTGAGCTTGCTGTCCCGGTACGGGATGTGGCTTTTCCTGCTCTGTACCGAGAGATCAAGGCTCTGCTCAGCTCCAAATCTGTGCCGCAAGGGCGCGGCCACCCTCATCCCACGGCACCTCTCGGAGCCCAGCCCAGGCTGCCACCCTCACCGCGCGGGCAGAACCATCCCCGGAGGACACCGCGCTCACCCGCCCACCCCGGCGGGGCCACGCGAGGAGCAGCGTTACCTTTGCCTCAGCCAAGGCGTTGATGACGTTGATGAGGGCCAGCAGCGAGCGGTTGATGTTGGCGCCCTCCCGGAGCCGCTCTCCCTTGGTGTTGGCGACCGAAGCTCGCTCCGAGCCTGCCAGGTCGATCAGGCTCATCTTGGCCACTCGCAGGTCGCCAGCGAGGCCGCCAGTGCAGTCCTGCTGCTTCACGTAGATCTGCGAGGACAGAGGTGGGTGAGGCTGCAGCTCCACCAGGCTCGTGGGGCTGCTGGTTGGAGCCAGCATCACCGGTTTCAATGTTTGTGAAACGATGGCGGAGCGGATCACGCAGGCGTGAGATCGAGCGGCAGGAAAGGAGGGGCCCGGCATGCTGAGAAGACAAGCAAAAACTCGGCGATGACTTGAGCAGCAAAGCCACGGAAGGGATCTCGCAAGACGGGACAGAGCTGCGGAAAATAATCTGGTCGTGTCCCCGAAGGGCAACACCCCAACCCAAAGCCCTGGCATCATCCAGGATGTGCTCATGCACGGTGGCAGCCCCAGCCCTGACTCCGACTGTGGGTTTTTCCAGAAATCTCAGATGCCAGTGGGGGCTGCAAGCCCCCAGACACAGCCTCGCAGTGCCCCAGGGAGGCATCCAAGCAGGGCTGGCGGTGCCCAGCCCAGTTCCCAGCTGGTGCAGGCGAGGAGGGACACAGCCACTGAGACTCACCCACAGCACTGCTCCGTAACTTCCCCTTCAGCATCTCTCAAGATCTCCCAGGAGGAGCAAACACTTCCCCCACCGCCCTGGAACCCCCTCAGCCCCCCAGGAGCGGCTCCTGCATGGCCTGGAGGTGCCACAGAGATAGATGCTGGAGGCTGGTAACCGATCCTGCATCCTCACCAGACTGTGGTTTGCCTGCCGGGCAGGGCAGAGTTCCAGCACAGCTCATGGATTCACGGCAGGCGGGAATCCAGCACCCAGTGACAAGCCCGGCTGGGAAAGCATCCAGACACCTGGACTTCCCCCTGCAAGCAGCAACGGGCAAGGCACCAGGTTCAGAATGAAATTGCAGTCAGAGCCCTCTGTCTCCCCACGCAGCCGTGACGGCCCTGCTAATTCGGGGAAGGGCCTGGCTGGAATTGAAATCAACTGGCAGGTTTGTGTAGGAGAGCACCGAGAAACCGGGGAGCAAATTCACAGAGCCCCGGGGGAGCGGAATTCCCGGCTCAGAGCCGGGGGAGACACGACGGAGCAGACTGCCTGCCTGCGGCACCTGGGGGGAGGCACAAGCAGGAGCCAGCGATACGCGGCCCCTTTGCTCTGAGGAAGGTTTTAGGTGCAGCTCCCACACGCTGAGTTGACAAGAGACAAAAGCACAAAGGGAAATTTCAGCCCTTGGGACCCCTAACACCAAGCTGGGAGTCTGGGGCTGTCTGGGAGACGTGGCCACCAGCGTGACCAGTGTGTGCTGTCCTGCTGCAGCGCTGGCTACTGGCCTGCCCAGACCCACACCTCTCTTCTCAGGGCCAGGACCCACCGATTTTTCCTGTGGCACAGCAGGAGCAGGGGCAGGAACCCCGGGTCCTGGCACAGGCTGGCTCCCTCGCCCCCTTCTCAGCACAAATCCCGAGCGACACTGCAACCCGCAGCCCTCACCTGGAAGATGGCGTGCGAGCGGGAGGAGGTGCTGTTGGCGTCGGTGGGATGCTGCGTCCGGTTCCTGTTGCCGTTGGCCAACATCTCCAGCAGCTGCTCTGCCGACGCGGGCTGGGAGAGAACGGGCAGAGGGCGGGCGTCAGCGCAGCCCGTACGCAAGCACCGAGACAACCCAGCACCCAGCAGCCACGGCGGCGTAGGCTGAGGCATCCTGCAGCTCCGCGGGGCTCCTCTCATCTCAGGGTGGCGTTTGCTGTCCGCCAGGAGCCGCGCAGATGGCACCCCCGCGCCCTCACACCCCCCACGGCCCCGGGACACGCATCCGCTGTCAGAACTGGTGCAGGCGCAGCGGTGCCCAGACCTTGTGCCCATTTCTCTACCCACCTGGTGGAAGGAGAGACCCTGAACCACGACTCCTTTCTCAGGATCCTCCCGGATGGCCAGAGGGCCCTTGGGCTCCAGCAGGTCATGAATCTGTTCGTTGTACACCTGGAGCAGGGAACGCCACGGAAGGCTGAGGTTTGGTTACCCAACGGGGAGCAGGGAGAGGAACTTTGTGCCCCAGTGTCACGCACAACCTGGTGTCCCCCCGATGCCACCTCTGGGGCCTCGTTACACCAAGAGCAGCTGAGGGGGCTCTCAATGCAGAGGAGAGCTTGGGAGGGCTTCACTGGCAAGTCACCGCGCCACCACTCCTCCAAAGCCAGGAAGCCCTCGTCGCTCGGGGACCACGGCAAGGAGCAGAAAATGCCCCAGGCTCCAGGTGGGAGAAACCAGCAGCACCAGTTCTCCAAACTGGGTGGGTGAGCCTGCTTCCAGCCAAGCTCTAAGGCTGCCCTGGGGACACCGGGCACAGCTGTCAGTGCAGCGGGTACCCTGAGTGTGGCACTGCAGGGTCTGGATCAACCCCAGGTCCCAGTCACGGTGACCCGGAGGCAGGAGGGGACCCGGCTCGGACGCGGCGTACCTCCTGGTAGGAGACGAGCACCTCACAGCTCTTCTCCTCTTTCCTGGCCTCGATCCTCTTGTACAGCTCCACCATGGTGAGGTACATGATGCCAGGGCTTTCCTCCGAGCCCAGCATGGTGTAGGTTTTCCCTGCTCCTGTCGCACCGTAGGCAAACACTGGGAAGAGAAAGGGTGGAGGGTTGCAACGATCGTTAATTAACAGGAGCGGCGGAAAGTGCACTCCTTGCCGGAGAGGAGAGCTTCCCGCAGCAACCCCTGCGGCGGGGGCTGCTCACAGCCTTTGCAGAGAGAAGCCAAAGCCAATTCCCCTCCGCGTTTGCCACTCGACCCCTCAGTGCAGTTTTTTTTCTCACTGCAGCCTCTCTCATTTAGCAGAGACAGAACGAGTCCCCAAACCATCACGTGCTTGGATGCTCCAGTCACCCCTGAACCTTCTTTTTAACAAGCCGAGCAGCCCCATTCCCCCACCTCTCCCCAGAAGGCGTTTCTTCTTCCAGACCTGGTAATTCATCTCACCCCCCCACCCCCCCTTTCAACACTCTTTGAAGCGTCACCATCAGAGCAGGACACACTAACCCAGAGAGCCTCAGCCCGTCCCCCCAATAGCAGCACTCGGGGCTTGGCAACTCTCGTTTGAGGATCCTGGAGTTATTTTATGCAGATAGAGACACGAGACGTGCCTGCCAGGTGGGCACAGTGACAGAGGCAGCCTTCAGCAGCTCTCAGAGCATGCCGGAGAGCCAGGAATAGCATCCTCCGGTCCCAGTGCCCGGCCCGGCACATGATTAGACAGGAGAGCAGCCTCTCCCGCACGGTGCTGCCTCACACAAGTGATGTGCTCGTTAAGCCGCTCGTCTGCTGACAGCCTGCCAACAGCACGGGGGGCTGCGGCGGCAGGCGAGGAGCTTTCAGACCCAGCAAGGAGCTTTCAGACCTGGCTTTACAGAGCTGCCAGCCTGCGGCATGCTCACAAGGGGCACGGCAAACCCCAAAGCACCCCAAGATGTGTCTGCTTCACCCCAGATCCCGCTCCCAAACCCAGCATCCTCCCAAAGCTCTGCCCCTCACCGCGATTTGGGCTGCGAAGGGATGGCAAAAGCAAGGGGCTCTTTGCGCCACAGATCCACCTGATTTCTCGCCATCCTTCCCACCCTAGCAGAGCGGAGAGCATGTCATCCTTGTCCCTCAGAATGCCTGGAAAGCACCTGCCCAGCCTCATTTCTGCCCCAACGCCCACCTCCATCCCCTCCAGCACCGCTGTGGCCCCCAGCATCACAGAACCACAGCACACCCAGGCTGTGAGGAACCTGGAGAGATCATCTGGTCTGAGCTTTTGTGGGAAGGGGAGCCCAGATGAGATCATCGTGCACCCTGTCCAATGGCATCTTGAACACCCCCAGCCCTTGGGACTCCACTATGCCCCTGGGGAGGCTGTGCCAGTGAATGTTCTCACTGTAAAAAATGTCTTCTACTGAGATGAAACCTCTCCTGGTTCAACATGTCCCTGCTGCCCCTTGTCTTCAACTTGTGACCAGAGAGCCCCCATCCTCTCCAAAGCTGCCCTTTAAGTCCTCAAAAACGGATGAGGTTCGCCCCGGACTCTTCTCCTCTCCAGGGAGAAGAGACCCATCTCCTTCAGTCTCCCCTCTCTGTCCAGCCCTTGGCTCATCTCTGGGGCCCTCCTTTGGAAATCCTCAACTCTACCTGCATCCAGTCTACCTACATCTCTGTCTGAGCTAGAAATGTCCCTGCAGATGCAGCCCCAGACCCAACTTGGGAGACTTTGCACTCCTCTGTCTTCATCCTCCCACTGTTCCTGCTTTTCCAGCCCAGCCAGGTCCCTCCTCACCATTTCCTCCCCACAAATCCTTTTCCCCCTGGAGCCCTGCGTCCAGCTCTGGGGTCCCCAGCACAGGACAGACATGGACCTGTGGGAGCGGGGCCAGAGGCCACGGGAACGGTCTGAGGGCTGGGACAGCGCTGCTGCGGGGAGAGGCTGAGAGCTGGGGGTGCTCAGCCTGGAGAGGAGGAGGCTCGGGGAGACCTTACTGAGGCCTCTCAATGTATAGAAAGAGGCTTGTAGGAAAGTCGGAGAAAGACTTTTTACCAGGGCCTGCAGTGACAGGACAAGGGGCAACGGCTTTTAACTGACAGAGGGCAGGTTTAGACTGGACGTAAGGCAGGAATTCTTCCCTGTGAGGGCGGTGAGGCCCTGGCACAGGCTGCCCAGAGAAGCTGTGGCTGCCCCCCCCCGGCAGGGTTCAAGGCCAGGTTGGACGGGGCTTTGGACAACCAGATTTAGTGACACATGTCCCTGCCCATCGCAGGAGGGTTGGACTGGATTATCTTTCAAGGTTCCTTCCAACCCAAACCATCCTGTGACTCCGGAAGTTGCTCTTATTCAGGTTTTGCTTCTCCTCATTGCTCCCCAGGGGGAGATTCGACATTTCCATGTCAGGATCGTCCCTGTCCCGATCACACTCACAGTCACACCAGCTTGGTGCCAGCACCAAGTTTCAGGCTGCATGTTTGCGTGTTGCTGTTGTGTACCCTCATATCCCCAGCTGCTTAGGGCTTCCACAATAAATGAACAGCTCCACTGAGTCCACCCTGCCTGGGAGCAGATGGGACAGGAGCTCCTGCAAGGATTTTAGAAGTTTTTCTTTGCAGAAGGGGCTGTTGGGCGTTGGAATGGGCTGCCCAGGGCAGGGGGGGAGTCCCTATCCCTAGAGGGGTTGAAGAGTCGGGCTGAGCCAGCACTGAGGGATCTGGTGGAGTCGGGAACGGTCAGTGTGAAGTTTGTGGTTGGACAGGAGGAGCTTCAAGATCTTTATTATCCTGGATTATTCTGGGTTTCTGATCAAAGGAGGACCCTCCGGGTCTTACCGGAGCAGTTGTAGCCATTGAGGACGCTGTCCAACAACGCGTGGGTGGTGTGCTGGAACACCTCCTCCTGCGTGGCCCCCTCCCCAAAAACTCGGTCAAAGACAAACTTCAGGTCCTTGCTGTGGTGCTTGGGCCCGTGAGTGGGCAGCACACTGCTGGGGGGGCCACTGTGCTCTTCAGGGTTGAAGACGAGGATGTGCTGGTCAACGACATGCAGGACGGGGCGTGCGGCCCGCTCTCGCTCACAGGAAGCGCGGGGCCGCACACGCACCACAACAGCCACAGAGCCCTCCTGGGGCGGGGGCCCCAGCATCATGGTGACAGGGGGGTGCTGCGATGGGGGCGCGGCACTGCCTGGAGAACAACGGCACCGGGCTCCAACGTCCCAAGGGCCTCACGCACTGTGGGGGGGGGGGGGGGGAATGGGTCAGCTGAGGCTGAGGGGGTGGAGGGGAGCCCACAGCTGGGCAAGGCCTCGCACCCCCTCCCTGTCCTGAGCCCCGCTGGTGCCCCCAGAGCTGCCGTTAACACCCGCCCACGGCCCGACCCCTTCAGCCCCGTCCCCCCCGGCCTACACCCCCCTCTGGTCCCTGCAGCCCCTCTCACGGCCCCACACCCCCTTCAGGCCCCCACAACCCCCTCCCACAGCCCTGCCCGCCCCCTCCAGGGACGCCGTCCCACCCCCTCCCCTTCGGGCCTCTGTAGCCCGCCCCCCCCTCCACGCTGCCACCTTCGAGCCCCCCCAGCCTCCCTCGGGCCCCTCGTTCTGCCCACCCAAGGCCCTTCCTAAGGCCCCCGGCCCCCCACACCGCCTCCCCCGGCCCCGCAGGCACTCCCAGCCCTCCCCACCCCTCCGAGCCCCGGCCCGCCCACCCCAGGGCCCCAGACCCGCCCCCAGGGCCCCAGACCTGCCCCCAGGGCCCCCGACCTGCCCCCAGGGCCCCAGACCTGCCCCCCGCGCTCCCGCTCCTCCCCCCCGCGCACCCAACGCCTCAACGGACCCTCCCGCCGCTCCGCTGCCAACGGCCGCGCAGGCCCCGCCCTCGCTCCTCATTGGCCGCTCTTCACGCCCTCGCTCCTCATTGGCCGATCTTCACGCCCTCGCTCCTCATTGGCCGCTCTTCCCGCCTCGCCCTCCCATTGGCTGTCCGCCCGGCGCGCTGCACCATGGGAGCGGTAGTCCCGCGGCCCCGACCTGGCCGCCATCTTTCCCCCTTCCCGGTCGCCGTCCCGGCCGTGGCGGCCCCCTGCGGCCGGGAGAACCGGCGGCCCGAGCGCTGTCCAGCGGAGAGAGCCCAGCCAAGGGCCCGGCAGGGCTGAGGGGCGCGGGGTCGCCGCCTGCTGCCTGCCACAGCGAGCCGCAGCGGCAGCCTTCTCCTCCCAGCTCCGAGCTGACAGCCCCGGCCCTGAGCAGCTCCCGCTGCCCGGCCGCTGCTGCTCCCGGGGAATTGGTGCTGAGAAACGAGCCCCGGTACCGCCGGGGGACACCCACCCACCCGTGCACCCTGTCCCCAGGGCCACCCAGGGGGCCCCAGCGGCTCCTGTCCTCTGACCCCACCGCAGGGGCTCATCGAATTGGGCGGCGTCCTGCTGATACAAGGAAATGATCCCGTGCTTTGAAACTGATTTACTTATAACAGCTTAGAGCAACTTAAAATAATTTCTGAATATTGCTTAAGAATCCTGCTTGCCCTGACTGTTCTGTTGAAGCTTACCAAGGGCTACTGTGTGCATCTAAACAAAGCATTTTCTGTGGAAACTTACCAAGAACTACTATGTTTGGCAAAAATAGGAGCCATGTCCTTGGAAAGCAGATGGGTTCTGACAAGTTGAGTCTTTGTAGTGGGTAGACAGCCACGTATTGGCAGTAGAAACTGATCTACTGGTGCTTTTAGGTAAGATAGAGTTGGTAAACCATCTGAAAACCACTCTTGTTGTTCAAGATATTGCCTGAGAGAATCTGCATATGCTCCAAGGAAAAGTACAAGGTGAGGAGGACTGTGAGCCTTCCTCCAACAGACCCCAGAGACACCCACCAGGAGGCAATGGGCAGAGAACATCAACTGCTGACACCAGCATCTAGAGCCAACCCAGCCTCACTCATGCACATGGATATTTGTATTGTGTAATCCAATGAATATGGATATCCACACTTGGTAAGTTTTTGGTAAAATGTGCTGTGGGGGTGAAAGCTTTGCAGAGAAATCCCCTTGCACCCCGGCCGGAGTAAACATACAAACATACCTACTGTGTAACTCTACTCCAGTTGTAGAGTCTGTTTCTATGAATCGCTGCCTGCACCGAAGCAGCGGTGACAGGTGACCGTGTCAGAGGGTCCTCATGGCTCTGCAGGGCTGGACCACGTCCCCCCCCCCCTGCAGTCTGGACGCATGTACCTGAGGGGACACCCCTCATGGGGCCACCTGGGCTCTGGGTCAGGGACATGGTGGCGGTGGCACCCCCACTGTCTGCACTGGAGGTGGCAGAGAAGACGCCAGCGCTTGGGGACAGGGGAGCCTCTCCTGGCACCCCCGGCCGGGCCAGTTCAGGAAGCCAAGCGGGGTCGACTGGGGGGGTGGCAGGTGGACCCTGTCCCTGGGCTGGGGGATGTTGGCTCTGCCCCACGCGGGGACACAGACAGCAGACGGGGAGAGGTCACAGCTCTGCTTTACCATGGGGTAGCCCTGGGGTCAGGCAGCAAGGCATCTCCCCCCTGCCCCAGCGCAGCCCCCCAGCACGGGGCTGGACAGGGGGGCACCCGTATAGACATCTGCGCGTCCTGTACATATATACACGCCAGCAGGGACCCCCGGCCCCGGCACTGCCCCGAGCGTGGGGGGGCAGCGAGGAGTGGGGCACCACGGGGCCAAGCGGGGAGCACAGCCAGGGGATGGGGGCGCAGTGGGGCAGCGCAGGGGGGTCCCCCAGCCTCTTGCTGGTCCCCAGCCCCCTGCGGGCCCCCAGCCTTGAATTAGCAGCTGTGGGGTGAGCTAATGGGAAAGGGGGGGTTTGGGGCACCGCACATGGCCTGGATCGCTGTGGGGGGATGCCGTGGGGCTGGACAGGAGCAAAGGGGAGGCTCTAGGGCTGGGCGGCAGTGGGGGGACGCTGTGGGGCTGGGCGGTCTTTGGGGGATACCGTGGGGCTGGAGGTCTATGGGGCGATGCCGTGGGGCCGGGGGGCCGTGGGGCGACGCTGTGGGTGCGGGTTCAGTCCGAGTAGATGATGAAGCCGGAGAAGGTGCTGTACTTGTTGTTGTTGCCGCCGTGGGCTTTGCCCCCGTCCAGCTTGATGAAGACCTCGTCCCCCGCGTCCAGGTGCAGGATGACGCTGTTGCTGGCGTAGTCGTAGTTCTGGTCGGCGTCCTGCGCGATGGCGCTGGCCCGCACCTGCGCAGGGGACACCCGCGTTACCCAGCTCAGGGCACGGCTCTGCCCCGGGTCCCACGGGACACCCGGGGTCCCGGCTCAGCCGCAGCCAGGGAGAGCGCCCGCCAGCTCCGGGGCAGCGTGGGGTGCCCTGACCCCCCCCACGGGTGACGCACCACGGATGGAGGGGGCTGCCCCCAGCACCGCCCGGAGCCTCTCCCTGACCGGGCAGGCTCCGAGCTGGGGCCCTGGCGCTGGGTTTGGGGCCACAGGCCCAGGCTCGGGTGTGGCACCACGACTCGGAGGCGGGGCCCCAGCTCTGGGTCTGCACGGGGGGGACCCCGGCACGGACACGGAACCACGGCTCCGGACTGGGGTGCAGCACCACAGCTCAGGCACGGGATCCCGTCTCCCGATGGGGATGTGGGACCCAGCTCAGACATGGAGCCGCGGTTTCAGATTCAGCCACGGGCCCACAGCTCAGACACGGGACCCCGTCTCGGGATTGGATGTGAGTCCACAGCTCTGACACGGGACCCCGACCCTGGGTTCGGATGCAGCACCACGGCTGAGACACGGGACCCCATCTCCGGGTTTGGATGTGGGACCCCGGCTCGGACACGGGACCCTGACCTAGTGCAGCTGCGGGACCGTGGCTCAGAGCTGGGACCCCGACTCTGGATTCGGACACAGGACCGTGGCTCAGATGTGGGACCCCGGCTCGGACACAGGACTGCGTCTCCAAGCCCAGCCCAGCCCCAACCAACCTGATTCTCCTGCACATCTTCCCATGAGCTCCCTGTGGGCCATGAGCGTGTAGCGAGGCTGAGCTCAAATCCCCCCAAAACAAGCCTCGCTCTTCACCCTGATCCCAGCCTGCTGGGGGGCGGGATGCTCCCCCCGAGAAATATTTCCTCCGTGCCAGAGGACAAGGCCGGGAGGTGCCGGCAGAGCCGGAGGTGCCGTAACTGCCTGGCAAAGAAGCTCCGTGGCTGGAGCCTGCTGCCACTCCAGAATTATTTGGGTAATCAAATCTCCGCCGGCGCCTTGCCGGGAGATCGCGCAGCGCTGGGTGACAGCGACAAGCCGGCAGGTAAAATCCCAAATGAAATAAATGCAAAAGCGACTCGCTGGGGAGAAGATGCTCCTAATTACAACCGACAACAATGGGCTCTTAATTGGCTCACGCTGGGTGGGGAGGGTCCTCTCCTCATCTCCCCGAGCCGACAGGCAGCCTGCGATGGCGTGCTCAGACACTGTTAACTCTGGAACCTACCGATGTCCCAGCAGGTGGTCCCGTGCTCTCACCCACGCAGCCGTATCCCTCGTGCCATCACCAACACTATCACCCTGTTAATATTCGCCCTGTGTATAACCCGCCACCACGAGGGTCCCCATCCCTGGGGGAGGACACCCGGTGAATCTCAGGGGGTCACAGTGTCCCAATCTCCGGGGGGTGTTGCCTCACAGAGGGTCATGCTGAGGAAGAGGAGGGAGGAAGAAGCAGGGGGGAGGGAGAACGAGGGGAAGCTTTTTGGTGCCGGGCTCTGCTGCCATCGTGTCCCTCCCCCTGCAGCCAGAGCCGCCCAGTGCCATCCATCTTCCCTCGTTAAGGAGCTGCCTCGTCACCACGTGCCCGCCAGCCCTTCGCGCTAACCAGGGAAGACAAATGGCAGCGCCAGGCTGGCCTGAGCCGCTCCCGGCACCACGGTGGCAGAGGAAGTGGGGGCTGCCACCAAGTCCCCCCCTCGGATGGTCTCATCCCCCTCGTGCTGCTCTGTGCCTCAGTTTCTCCGTGCCACAGCCCGGCGCAGCCCCGGAGGGTGGGAACCATGGGGGGGACATGGCCCCCAGCCCCCGCAGCTGGCTCTGCTGCAGCCGCTGTCACTGACCCCGGTGACACTGCTGGGGGGTGTCACCAGCCCTGGGGTCACTGGGATGGTCCCCGACGTGGCCGGCTGCGCCCCAGGGCCCTGGGCTGGCAGGGGGACGGGGGGCAGCGGGGCTGAGCTGCTCGCAGTGACGCTCGGTGCCTCGGGGACACCATGTGCCCCACGTGCCACGGCCACCGTGGCCCAGGACCCCAATGTGTGGCTGTGGGCGCTCCCCAGCACCCCCAAGTGTAGTGGCGGGCGCCCCCCAGCACCCCCAGACATATGCCGGGTGCCCTCCCAGCACCCCCAGGCGCAGCAGTGGGTGCCCCCCTTCGGACCCCTCTGGGCATGGCGGTGGGTGCCCCCCAGCACCCTTGGGGGCAGTAGCAGGTGGCCCCCTGGGCCCCCAGGCACAACACTGGGTGCCCCCAGAATCCCCCCCCAGCAAGGGGGTCCCCCCTGGGGACTGTCCCCAGGCCCCCAACCACAGGGACCCCCCCGGGGCTGTGCCCCTCCCCAGGCCTTTGGCTACACGAGGCAGCCGGGGCCACAGTCACCCCCACCACGGGGACCCCAGAACCGCCCCGTTCCGACCCCGTCCGTCCGTCCGTCCAACCGTCCAGCACCCGCCCCCACCCCGCTGCCCCACTCGCCTGTCTATGGGCTACTACAAATAAGAATAATTAATGCTAATTAACCACCAGGAGCAGCTCCCTCCCAGCGCCGGGGCTCCCCTGGCTCTCATTAACTCCAGCCCCGATGCAGGGTGAGGGGCTGTGCCCAGAACCAGCAGCGCCCAGAGGAAAGTGGGGGGGTCAGACGGACACCCCCGAGTTATAATTCCCTAGGAGGAGGCTGGCATCGACCCCTGTCTACCAGGAAACACCCCGGCAACCCCCGACCCCCCAGCTTTGCCAGGGATGGAGCATTTTTGGTAACAAATCCCTACTTAACCCAATTTTCTCATTTTTGGGGGTATTTTTGGGGTACCTTTTTGAAACTCTCCCGCTGGAGCCAGCCCGCTGAAACGCTCCCCTGCCTCCCGAGCCGCTTCTTTATAAATATTGGAGCGGCGATACCTCGTTAGTAATTAACAACCAGTTAATTAAGCTGCATCGCGCGCCCGACCAAGTGCAGTTCCTCTTGTCGAGGGGCTCCGTAGCTTCTGGAAATTCATCCAGGAGCGTCCGGGTGCATCAATCCCCCACCAGGCTGGGGGGGTCAGAGCTCAGTGGAGGGCAGGAGAAGGCAGGAAGGTTTGGGGGGGGTCCCCAAAAATACTTTTGTGGAGGAATAAGGGGTTGAGGTGTTTTTTTGGGGATGCTCAGTCCAGAGTTACACAGATGCTGCTTGGGAGAAAGAGCCAGGGGTGCCAAGCGTCGCCAGGACCCTCCAAAATTTGGGACTGGAGTGGGGGGGACACAAAAAAAAAAAAAAAAAATTAAACTGTTTGGATGGAGAAAAAAAGCTGAGCGGCTTCTGCCTCTGCTGCCCTCCCGGCTCAGGGGTTTTAAGAGCCGAGGGGTGAAGTGCTGTGGCCGTGACAGGACTCCCAATTCCCGCCCCCCCCCAGCTGTTTTTGGGGGTTGATAACGGAAGTTTGGGTTCATTTGGTGTCGTACATCCTCAGGATAAGGATGCACCACAGGGCTGGATGCCGGGAGAAGACGGGAAGTGGGAGCGGGGTGGGATGAATCCCGGTGAGGATGCCGGTTGTGGTGACACCCAAGGGAACTGAGCTCAGGTGACGTTTTGGGGGTCACGACCACGTCTTGGGCCTCAGGTCATGGCTGGGGGGACACAGTGTGAGAAAGGGGCAGCGCTATGGACATCACCCGAAAACAGCGGGGATGGAGGGTCTCGGGATTGGGAGGATTTTCAGATGGACGGGGTCTGGGGGGGATGCCGGAGTGGGGCGGGGGACAGGGACGGAGCCAGCCTCGGGGTGTCCCCCCATGGTGTCCCCTCGCAGCCCGGACGGGATGAGGACATGTCTCCTCACCCAGCGGCAGCAGGACTGGCTCTGGGCCGGGGGGGCTGCACCCCACAATTGGGGCAGAAGCTGCCCCCTCCAGGGACTGTCCCCTGTGGAGGAGCCTTGTCCCCGCCGGGGAGGGCAGGACACCCTGGGGACACTGTGGGGACACCCCAAGGCACCCCAGAGGCATGACAGGGCACGTCTGTGGGGCCAAGGAAAGGACCAAGGGGACCCTTGGGGACATGGCAGGGCAGCCTGGCTGTGGTGGCAGCGTGTGCCCCCAGTGCTGGGAGAGGGACGGGGTACCCGGGGGAGCATCTCTGGGCATGGGAGCAGGATGGGGCACCCCGGGGGTGCACCCAGAGCCCAAAACTGCTACTGGAGAAAGGATGGGGCACCCCTGGGGTGCATCTTTGGGGCTGGGAGTTGGATGGGGCACCCCAGGAACACACTCAGGGCCCATCATCGCTACTGGGAAAAACACAGAGCCTCTTGGGGGCAAATCTCCAGGGCTGGCAGAAGGATGGGCCATGCCGTGGATGCATCTCTGGAGCTGGGAGCAGGACAGGGCACCCTGGGGATGCACCCAGCGCCCATCACTGCCACTGGAGAAGGATGTGGCATCCTGGGGTGCATCCCTGGGGCTGGGAAAAGGACAGGGCTCCCCGGGGGAAGCACCCAGAGCTCATCATCAGCACTGGGAGAAGGATGTGGCATACTGAGGGTTCACCTCTGGGGCCAGGAGAAGGATGGAGCACCCAGGGGGTGCATCCCTGGGGCTGGGAAAAGGACGGGGCACCCTGAGGAAGCACCCAGCGCCCTTCTCCGGTGCTGGGGGGGCAGTGACATCTCCCGTCCCCGCGGGGGGGCTGGTAGCTGGGATGGCCAGCCCTTACCTGGCCGTTCTTGCAGAGGTCGGCCCACATGCCTGTGCCGTCGCCGCCGCGCATGAGGACGTGCTAGGTGAAGAAGTAGGTGCCAGGTGGCAAAAGATCAAGGCTAAAAGACCGAAATCCCAGCTAGCAGAGTCGATGCGACCCATGAAGCTGCAAGGGCTGAAGCCGGTTTCACCCCACAGGAAGGGTTAACCGCCAGGCCAGCTCCTGCCCGACAGCCCGCAGCCTTCCCAGCTAAATGCTTTATGCATTTTTCCTCCCCTATCTCCTTTCCAGCCCGAGCTGCTTTGAGAGATAAAGAGGGTGGAAGAGGGCGCGTTGGCTGTGCTATTCGAAACATCTTCCAATTACCCTCAGGATCACAATGGTCCGTTTTCTGACGAAGGAAAATGCTTTTCTCTTCTCCCGGGAAAGGCATCGTTGTCCGTCGCGGCCATTACCTATTGCTGCAATCCCCCTGCCCCGCTACCGGACAGCTCCTCGAGTGCGATGGAAAGGAACCAACACTAGAAATACCCATAACCTGAGCAATCTCAAAAACAGACTTTTGGAAGTACCTAAATAAACCAGATGGGCTTGTTCAAGGTGAGGCCCGCTCAGACTGACTGTCCTCCACCAGCTCAGCCCCCCTGGAGGCTGGGAAACACCAGATGTATCTCTGCAAACCCTGGCCGCTCAAAGCACTTCCCCTGCCTAATTTGGGGGGACAGTTCTGCTGGGGTAACCAGAAACACTCCCACATCCCAGTGTAAGGTGACGGTACAAAATCAAGGGAACCGATGCGCATCAGGAAAAAAAAACACCACTTTTCCTACTGCTGGGTCTTTTCTCTCCTAGTTTGATCCCCCACTAGGTTTGTGGGGGGTGGTGCAGGAGGTTTGCCAGAGAGCCCCAAACCCTCCCTGGTTTGTGCTCATTATCGCTGTGCCCATCTTCCACACTTTTAATGTTATTTCCCAAGTGATCTGAACTCTCTAAGTATATTTGTTCCTGGTCATTTCCCAGGTTGCCTGGTTATCCTGTTGCACTTCAACGCTCGCCCTAGTCAGGGCAGGTGACTTTTAGCTCCTCAGGGTTGCAGGAGATGCAATGCCCGCACTAGGATCTGAAGAGGCCTCAAGGACACACCTTTTCCTGGCAAAGGGCAGGCTGAACCCATGGGCTGGGAAATAACGGTGATTAAGCACCACATCTCCCGTCTGCTTTGCTCTGCTTTCCACAAACCTAATCATGTCAGAGGGAAAGAAAAGAAAAATCTCCCCAAGCACGGCTAAACCTATTAAAGTGAGACACGGTGCCACACCCAGGAGGCAAATAAAATATAAACAGGCATCTGTGCTGTCATAAAAAAACCCTCAGTGATATTTCTTGCATGACCTTTTATTCACTTCAATTACTGGACAGGCGGGATTGCCTACAGAGAGCTGCCGACGGACGGAGAAAAGCTCTTCAAGCCAACAGCCTTGCAGGGCTGGGAATGCAGGGTGAGGGGGAAGAGGAGCCCAGCGAGGCTCCGGTGTGTGAAGCACAAGGTGCAAAACCGCTGGAAACCTCTGGAAAGACACGACGTGGCACGAGCCACACGCTGACGTGCCCTACTGCATGCAAAGCCAGCGGGAACGAGGACAAAGCCTCTCCTGCAACCCACAGGCATGGCGAGGCAGCTCTGCGCCTTATTAATTAAGGCCGTGAGTAACGCGGGTACTACGTTAGGGACTTCAGAGCTTCCCCACCTAGACAGGGACCTGCCTCCCCGCGTGCGCTCGCTCCCAGCCCAACTGTGGCCATTTCAGCATCTCACACCTCTGGACGCCACTCTCCTCAAACCACAAGGCAGCGCCAGCTGAGCTTCCCCAAACCCGGGGCCGTGTTTAGGGAAACAACGGGACGGGTGTGAGGAACCCCGGGCTTCTCCCAGGGCGCAGGGACGGCCACCGGAGGCCACAGGCTCTGGGGAGCAGGGTAAGGCGCCCAACCGAGCCACCGCCCCGGACGCCACCGCGGTGCCGGAGATGGCACAAGGACGGGGCTGGCGCTGGAGCACGGGGGGAACGCGGGGAGACACAGCGTAACACGGGGACAATAAAAGCTGCGGATCGGGCTCATTTCGGGGGGGGGAAAGGCCCTGGCGGCCCCTTTCTGGCGGCCCCGCACACACCGCGGAGGCCGCTCCCCATCCGCGCCACGGACGGGCCCGACCCCGCTCCGCTCCAGGACACGCTCCCACAACTGCCGAGAAAGGCAGCCAGCGGACCGCCCCCCGGCAGACTGACGGCCGGCCTCGACCAATCGTCGCGCGGGGCGCCGCCTGCCGGCCAATCAGCGCGCACGCGGGGCGGGGCACCGCTCACTTCCCGGCCGCTGCCCTCCTCAATGGGCCCGGCCGCCGCCGCGACGGGCCGCCCCGGCCGCCGCTCACCCCCGGCTGGAGCCGCGCTCCGCCTCGTTCTCGCAGTCGCTGCAGTGCTCGTGGTCGTTCTCCTCCGCCGGCGGCCGCGGAGGCCTCGCCGGTGGCCGCCTCACTGCTGTCTCACTGTCGTCCGCCATCTTGAAACGGGGCCTCGGCGCCTGCCGCGCCCCCGCACCAAAGCGCGCCGCGATTGGGCGGCGGGCCGCGGGGCATGCCGGGACCGGTAGTCTGCGCGGGCAGGCGGGGGCCGGGCCGCGCCGCGGCCGGGACTACAGTTCCCGTCGGGCTCTGGGGGCGCCCCGGGGCGGGGCTCCGGGGGCCGGAGGGCTCGGCCGCACCGCGGCAGCCGCGCGGGGCCACCCGCCGCGCCGGAGAGCCGCGGCCCGTCTCCCCCGTCGCCCGTTCCCCTGCAGGACCGCGGTGTCGGCGCCGCCACCCGCTTCCTGCCCGAGGGGGCGGGGCGAGCCCAAGGAGGGCGGCGCCGGTTGGCTGGGAGAGGGACCCGTCTTCCCACCAGCCAATAGGCGCGCGGGACCCTGCGCCGCGCTGAAGCCGGTCGGCGGGTGAGTGGGTGAGGGCCCCGTGAGGGGACCCGCTCCGGCCCTCGCACCCCGCGGGCGGCGGCCAGGCCCGGCCCGGTGCGGGGGGTCCCTCCGGGGCCTGCCCGGCCCTGGTCCGCCGCCCGGCGTGGCCCGGCCTGACCCGCCCGGCCTGACCGTGTCCCAGGCCCTGGGCAGGAGCTACGGGGACCCGCCGGGTTTGGGGAGGCCGCGGGGTGGCCACGGCCGGGCCTGGGCTCGGGACCGCCAGGAAAGCGCCGTTACTCAGCCAGGGCCCAGCCCGGCAGGGACTGTCAGCACAGCCGGTACCAGCCAAAGGGCCCAGGGGCTGGGGCATGGTGGCAGTTGTGCTCGCGGGTTTTTCCCCACCAGGCTAGCGATGTATTTTATGATTATTTTTTTTTCTCATTGCAGCCCCCTCAAGCCAAACACCAGTCTGTCAGTGTGCCAGGCCCCGTCAGAGTCAAGGATGGGAGCAAGGAGCAGGACTGGGTGTGTAGCATGGCGCTGGAGGATGCCTTTTGGCCCGTGGCACGCTGGGTGGGTGGCTTGAGGCGACTGACTTGTGCTGTGCCCAGAAACCGAAGGAGTCAAGATACAGGGAAAATTTGGGCACCTCAGTCTTTAAAAGCCACTTCCTCATGGCTCTGGGTTACATCTCCCAGGGCACCGTTCCTCACAGCAGGAATTAACTGGAGTTTTCCAGCCTGACTAGCCTCTGTGGCTCATGTTTCAGCTTTCCCCCCTGCTTGATTTAGTTGGCACAGACCAAATACACCAACAAATGGTGTATTTGGGGAAAAAACGGTTCTGGCTCCTGCCTGTAACATCTGCAGGAACAGGCTGGACTCTCTACACTTGTGTACAGTTCAAACCCAAGCTTGTTAAATATTTATACCTTGAACTGTGGATCTTATATCTGTACAGGCCCTGTGACGGCACAAGTGTTTTCAAACCCCGTTCGGATGTGGTTTCTAGAGTAACTCTTCCAAGTGCACTTTTACCCCTGCTGTAATTCTCCCAGCAAGCTGCCTGCCTGCAGAGGTATGTACCAGAGGGACAGAAATAGCAGGTTTTTTGGGACCGAGTCCCAGCTGAGGCTGGAGGCCAGAGTGTCGGGGTTACTGCAGTTAAAACCCTGTATTTACTCTACTTGGACAGGAGAATTTTTAATGAATTTTAAAAAAACACATGAGCAGAGCCTGTGCCCCTGCAAGGCAGCACCGAAGGCCTGGTTCTCCTCATGCAGCGTTAGCCCTTGTAGGCTGTTGCGGAGGGCGGATAAAATCCTGACAGGGAGGGCAGGATATTAACCTGCTGCCATAAATAAACAGCCCCTCTGTTGTGCCGAGCCCACTGTAGTGTTGGGAAATGCTCCCTGTGGGGACCGAGTACTGACTTGGCAGCAAAGTCTGGGATATATGTCAGCCTCCCACAAAGCACTGATGTTTATTATAAGTGCCCTTTCTGATTCCCTTTGAATTCCCCCTTGTTGTTGCTCGAGTTAACCCCATCTGTTCTCCTGGTGTCTTGAAAGGGAAAAGAGCACGTGGCGCTGCTGCGGGCTGGCGTCGGCTCTCGGCAGCCATGAGGAAAAGTCGCTTTGCGACGCTGCTGGCTTTTGCTCTCACTCCTGCTTCTGCTGAATTGCCTCCAGCTGCCAAAGGACTTAATCCCCCCGCTCCTCACCCCCAGACTGTGGGTCTGCGTCTTGTTTGTAGGACCAAGTTATGACAAAACTGTCTTTTTTTTTTTCTAAGAAAAAGGAAGCAGTGCTGTGTTTTCATGCACCTTCAGCCGTCCTGCAGGCCCGTGTTCCTGACTGCTGCCCTTGGGTGCAAGGCGGCTGGTCCCTGTTGGTGAGGGACCGTGTGGGCAGTAGGTGCCTGGTTGCTGTGTGTGCAGAGCTTTTTGGGAGCTGGTGGCCACCTCTCGTGGTGTCTGGAGAGAGGTGTCAGAACCAGGTTAGGCAGAGTGATGGTTGCTGAGATCGTTGGGTTTTGGGGTACGTGGCTCATTGGGAGAGGCAGTGGGAGCTGGGTCTCCCTTTCCCTGGGCAAGAGGAAGCTGTGGGGTGTCTACCAGCAGCCTGTGGCTCTTGGCCAAAGATGATGGAGCCAGTTTCTTCTCAGATGCAAGGGGCAACAGCCACAAGCTGGGGCTTGGGTGGTTCAGGCTTATCCTGTGAGGGTGGTGTCACCCTGGACAAGGTGACAGCAAAGTTGGGGCCTCAGGGATCTGCAGGACTGGGCTGCACAAAGCCCTGAGCACCCTTGGCTGCGGCTGGTGTTGGTCCATGGGGGCTGGAGAGGGGACGCTGGGGTCTGTTCCCCACGTGCTGTGGCTGTTGCCTTTTTGGGGATGCAGATACCAGCTTGCTCACAGGAGTCCCTGCTCCCACCCAGAGCTGCCTCTGCATCGCTGAGCGTTTTGGTTTTGAAAGGGTGCAAGGGGGTCTAGAGGGCTGCAGGGTTTGGACTGAGTGGGGAGAGATCTCAGTGCAGAAACTGGGAGAGAATTTGTCTGCTCGGGGTCGGGGGGTTACCGGTGCCCTCCCAGCCTCGAGTTCATCGGCAAGCACAGACTCTGTGTTCAAGCTAACAGGCACAAGTCTGCTGCTCAGAGCCCTGATTTCTCGTGTCTCTTGGGCTGCCGCTGACCGTGCTGGCTTCCAGGTAGCACAGGGATGCAGTTTCCTTACTGCCTTGTGTGCTTTGCATCCCAGTTGTGTCAGAGGTAGCTTATCTCCTCTCACGCCCCAGCTGTAGGGATCAAGCAGGTTTTTCCCTCTCTGCCCTGGTGTTTCTTGGTCCAGGCTGAGATGTTGTCTGAATTCTTCCCCTTTGCCACTGATGCTTGGCAACCCTGCCAGAAATTTCCTCTGATTTAGGGTGCTGCAGGTGAGCCTGCGGCTTGATGGGTGCAGATGCTAAAGGGGAGTGAGTTGTGTGGAGCTGCAGCTAAACCAGCTGGAGGAATTTAGGGCTGGCTCAAGTTGCACATCCAGAGTGAGCAGGGTCCAGGGAAGCCTCATTTAACCCACTGCTGTCTTTCAGCCTGTAAAACAGGGGTAGCCAGCTCAGAGCGGTGCCAAAATCGTGCTAATGTCTCGGTGATGCCCTGAAAACATTTGAAAATGAGCTTTGAATGGAGTTGTCTGTTTAGGATAAATATTTGATGTGCACAGCATGAACAAAACAGCCCTGTCCTGGCCTGTTTTCCAGCTCTTTTCTTTCCATTTCAGAGCACAATGTTCCTGGTCGGACTCTCGGGTGGAATCGCGTCGGGGAAGAGCACGGTGGTGGCCGTACTCCGGGAACTGGGCTGTGCTGTGATTGATGCCGATGTTATTGCCAGAGAGGGTGAGTTCTGCATAGTTGATCTTTCTCCCCGAGTTTCCCCTGACGACTGGGATTGATGCGGGGAAGCGCAGATGGCAGAGGGTGCTCTGGCTCCGTTACAGAAGTGTTTCCCTCCGTTCCCCAGCCGATGAGGCTGCGTGGAGCCTCATCGTCTCGCTTGAACTAGGATATATTTCTAATAAAGAAAAAAATAAAATCATGTCCTAATAAACACTGTGGGGAGATCTTGCCCTGAGTTTCCCTCTCCTGGAGTGCAATGCTTGCCGGCTTTGAAAGCCAACTCCGGGCAAAATAAATACCGTTCTCTGTGAAGCGGGTTCCCTCGGCTGATCTCGTGTCCCTGCTAAGCCCCAGGACGCCCATCCTGTAATTTGGTTATGTTTGGTGGGATCACTGACAGAAGAGAATTTCCCTCCGTGCTGGCTGTGGCTTGCTGGGTAATACTGAGAGATTGGTCCACAAAATTACTTGTGCCTTAATGCACTTAGGAAAAAGAGGCTGCAGCTATCCCGGATCAGAGGGAATTCAGCCTGTGCGTCTGCAGAGCACACCTGCCTCTCGCTGCTCCCAGAATGTGCTGCCCTGGCTACAGAAAAGACCCAGAAATCCAGATCTGTTGCCTCAGCAGGACTGGAGCAGACCCTGCTTGCCCTGATTACCTGTGCGATGCGGCACAAGATGTCAATCCCTCCGTGCCACCGGGATAACGAGGAGAGCAGCGCTTGCTCCAGGAGGGGCTGCTGATTTCGTATGCAGCAGGTTTCGGGTCTGCAGCTGAGCAGTGGTGCAGGCAGTGTCATTCGGAAGTGCCTGCACTTTGCTGTTTGGTGAAGACCTTACCCTGTAGCCGTGCAAAGCTGTGATGCTCTTAACATTTTATTGCACTGTAATTCCCCTCAAGGTGCAGAAAATTTGCTGGAGGTGCTAAAAGCCCTCAGAGACCATAGGAAAACACTGCAGATACTCAGTGTCAGTTTTCTACCAATCACTTCATTTTTCTCCAATTCCTTTTTTATATGTGTTTGTTTACTCTATGGATTTTACCCATCCTGAAACTGCCTCGATGTGAAATTCCACAGGAGAAAGAAATTGGTCTTAAAGACTTTTATTAGGTTGGCCTGAGGTTACAACCTGTGGCAATGTTCCTGGATTTTGGAGAAAAAATTATATACGGTCTGTCATTCTCTGTGGTTAGGCTCAGCTTGATCTTAATTATGGTTTTATTACTGCTTGTTAGTGATTTTTTGGTGGCTTTAAAATGACACGCTCATGTAACGTCAGAGTCCCTGCACATACCTGTTGGGAACTGATCTCGGAAGGTTTCTGTGTTCATTCTCATGAAGAACTTGGTGACAGAGGCAAAGGACAGTAAAAAGCCGTAGTAGCAGTCAGAGCCAGCTTGTAGCAGCCAGGCTGTAGTCACCCAGTGCTGAAGTTTCCAGCTAAAATAAAGCTGGCGCTGCCCTGGTCCCTTTAGGATCTGCCTGCCCGGCTCCTGGCCCTGCAGGCAGTGGGAACGGGCTCAGCACCGCTCCTGCCCGCGCCTCGGCTGGGAGCTGTCAGCAAGTGCCCCCGCCCGCCGGCTGACTTCTAACCCCGAGCAGCAGCACGCCCGAGGGAGGGTTGTGGCGCTGAATTAATGTTTGCAGGATGCTTCGATCTCCCGGGCGTCAGCCCTCGAAGGGACCTTGGCCTGAGCGGGTTTTCTGCAGCTGCTTTCCTGCAGCACCGACGCCAGGTGTCTGCCGGGCTGCAGCGCTGAGCCGCGCCGCTCTCGCTTCAGCCTGTGCTGGCAGGCAGATGTGCTGCCCGCCGAGGAGAATCAAGCTCGGTTATTTAATGAACAAAACTCATTTGAGGCCGATCGCTGATGCAAACACCGACTGTGCTGCAGAGCTGGCTCTAACCTCCGGCTGTTTAACGTTATCAGTGGTGCAGCCCCGCTTCAAGGCCTATCAGCAGATCGTGCGTTACTTTGGCACCGAGATCCTCTTGGAGAACGGAGAGATAAATCGTGAGGCTCTAGCAAACATTATCTTCTCCCACCCGGAGAAACGGCAGCTGCTGAACTCCATCACCCACCCGGAGATCCAGAAGGAGATGCTGAAGCAGATCTTGAAGCACTTTGTGCTAGGTAAGAGGCCCTGTCCCAGCACACGGGACTCCTGCTCAGGCAGGAGCTGTCCCTGCCTGCGGGGCCTTTGGTTCTGAGTGGGGAGAGGGACGGGGAAGAAGGGGAACGACGCTGCCTGGCGGCCTTTGTGCTCTGCCACCCGTGGCCTTTCGTCCTGGCGTTTGGAGGATTCCTTCCTGCCTTTCACTGCTGCCCTTCACCACCTCCTTCTGGGGTTTAAAGTACACCTGTAGGGCCTGAGAAGAGCATTGTGAGGCCTCTTCTGAGATTACGTGCTAGATAATGTCACACCTTCTGAAATGGCCAAATATTCTCTGCCCCCAACCTTCCCCGGCTTCAATGAAAGCTGCGGAGCCCTTTCAGTCTCGATAAGGTGAGAAATGGGCTGACAGCTGTGGTTTCCAAAGTCCCGCTTTTTCCCCTGATAAATATAACAAATACAGCTGTCAAACTTGGTCTACTCAAATGCCAGATAAGATCACCAGCTGTTTCGGAGGTCTCCGTGTAGACAGAAGGATCTCTTAATAGAGTCAGTCTGGTTTCGTGGAGCTTATCAAAGCTGAGCCTTGTGACAGCTGAATAGGCCTGTGCTGGGGCACTGCGGGGGCCGTTCTCTGCTGTGGGGTGAGGAGGAGGAGAAAGCACAAAGGAAGCAACAGGCAGGAAAGCCGGGAGCCAGAGATGGAGTCTTGTACTTGGGGCTGTGGCCTCGGGAGGCGGATGCCGTCCTGCCCCTGGCGAGAGCTCTGTGTGTCTTCAGCAGGCTGCTTTGTCCTCATTAGTCAGGTTTTAATGATTTGGGATAGCTGGATGTTGTCTCTAAGGATCGCTGTGTAAGGAAAGCTCTTATCGATCAAACCGTAGGGCCGCAAGAAGTCTCTCTGGGTGGAGATGCTGGTAAAATGGTGGCATATTGGCTGATGATGTCTTTGTCAAGGCTTTTATTGCCATGGCCAGCTCAGCTGTGGGGTTCAGGTTATAAAGAGGGGGACACCAGCAAAACTGGAGGTGTCCCTGAAGCTGGGGGACACACAGGGGAGTGAGGCCCTGACTTAGAGCTTTCCCTACCCCCTGCCGCTCCCCCAGGCTCGCCAGGGCGTACCCCCATGTCCCCAGACGCTGCTGTCTGCCGGGGCAGTTGGTGCTTGCGAAGGGTGGGGGCACGTGGAGAGCCTGGGGTGGGCTGCAGGGTCTGGGAGGAGGGCGGCTGGCGGTTATGAGCTCTCCTCCGCCACCTGCTCCACCTGTTGACAACAATTTTTAACCAAACTTGGCCAGGTTTGGTGAGGTCAGGCCCTGGGGCTGTGCCTGCAGGCACCCCCATGTTTCAGTGTCCCAGCTCTGAGAGGTCTGCAGGGATTTCTTTGGAAAAATAGAAGTGTTTAGCCAAAGCTTTCCATAAAGGAAACCAAACTGAGCTGGGAAGCGTCAAATGACGGCAGCGTGGGACAGGTGAGAGAACAGAGCAAGCGCTGCTGTGGGCTCTGCTCCCCTGGAGAGGCCACCAGCGGCGGCGTGACTGCCGCTCTCGCCAGCCAGGCACAGGCGCTTTCACTTGGGCTTCTTGTTTCAGCTCCTCATTATATTTCTCCAGCTTCACCTTTGATCTGAGATCATCCAGGTTAGGGTTTTTCTGGTTTTTTGTTTTTAATTTTTTCTCTGGAAGCCTGGAACAAAACCATTTCCTGCTCACGAGAGGGAGGAGGGCCCTCGGCTCAGCCGTGGAGCTGAGAGCTCTCCCATCGCTTTGCTGGAGCAGCTGTGGCCACGGTGTGTGTGTGGCACGAGGGGGTTGGGAATCCGAGTGACTGTTCCCTTTGGGTGGGGGCTTGGTCATTCCTGCAGGCTGCCGCTACGTGATCCTCGACATCCCTCTGCTCTTTGAGACCAACAGATTGACCAAGTTTATGAAATACACAGTCTTGGTTTATTGGTAAGTGCCGTGAGGGCTGGGACTCTGCCACCTCTCTTGGAGGCTGGAGGGGACCGTCACGTCCCTCCGGCTCTGGGGGGGATTTGGCCGCAGCCCTGGTGCGGAGCCTCTCGACAGCACCGCCTCTTTTCTGTAGGTGGGAGGGCAACACCTTCCTTTATCCCAGTGCACGAGGGGCTCCTTGCTGAGGTGTCCCTGAAGCCCGGCACTGTTGTACGGGGGAAATCGCTGTCTTTGGGCCTTCCGTTGGCTGGGGCAGGGTTTGGGGCACTGTCCCGGTGTTACGGGCTGTGGGAACACCCACAACACGCCGTGGGCAGCGCTGCAGGGGTGGCTCTGCTGATCCGAGGGCAGGATGCCTGCGCTGGTCCCAAAATGAAGCAGGGACCATCTCTGCCCCCAACTTTACCCCAGTCATTCCCCCTTGTGCCAAGGAGGGCAGGCAAACCCCCCCTTCTCTCCCGTCCTGGCAGTGACCCGCCGACGCAGCTGTCCCGGCTGAGGAAGAGGAACGGGCTGTCCCAGGCCGAGGCAGAAGCTCGCATCGCCTCCCAGCTGCCGCTGGACAAGAAGCGCAAGTTAGCGACTCACGTCATTGACAACTCCGGGGAGTGGGAGAGCACGCGCCGGCAGGTCCTGAGCCTGCATGCCCACCTCGAGGCTTCCCTGGATTTCCTCTGGGCACGGCTGGCGGCAGGCACGGTTGTAGTCGGGCTCGGAGGGCTGGTGTACCTTCTCCTCCGGCATTTCATCTCTTAATTCACCTTTTCCTTTTTGTCATGGAAGAGGCCTGAATTTCCAGGTTTGAAAAGGGCAGTGAAAGGCCACCTCTTTTAATGAGCTTTGCCAGCTGAATGCAGACAGCGGGACGAAGCGTCTCCTTGCCGACTCCCCAAGGTGAATGTAGTGGGGCTTTTTCTGGCATCATCTCCCCTCTCCTTTCTTCCTGCTCAGGTTCTTACCCCCCAGCTGTGCCCATGGGGTGGGATGTTCCCCTTGCGTGGCTGCGGCCCGTGGGTACGTCCCCCGTGGGTACGTACAGTGGGACTACAGTGAATTTAGGCTCTTTAATGCCTTCCAGGACAATCTCTTCACAGGGGTGACCTCTCGAGTCCTGTTGCTGTGAGCCCATTGTCCCCAGGTTGATCCCTCACAGCCCTGGCTAATATGAATTTAGATATGGAATTTTCCTTTCTTTCATGTTGATTTAATGGAAATGTGTTAAATCTGTCTGGCCAGGGACAGACAGCACCTCATTTCCCATGGGTTAGGGGTTCAGCTGGCTGCTCGCCCTCACTCCTGCACCCTCTTTCTGTGATCAACACCTGTGGGTCACCCTTGGCTTTGGATCTGAGGGTCTGCTACATCCCCGGGGCAGGCTGAGACCCAGGACCTGCCTCGCTGAAACTCATTTACTGCTGTTTGAGTTTTCTTTTGGCAGCAGTTTCCCTGTGGGAGAGCACGAGTTGGGGCGAAGCGGGTGCTGGCTCTTCACGTTTGTTTTAATAAAGTGCTAAGCAGCAGCCGGCTCCCTGCGGCTCTGCAACCTGCAGGCTGTGAGCGCTGCTCTTTCCTGCCCGGCTCCCAGGTCGTTTCTATGCCGGGGCACGGCTGCGCTCTGTAAAGTTCACTGCACGCAAGCAGAGCTGCCGAGCGTGCTTCTTCCCCCGTACATATCCCTCAGCTGCTCCCAGGGAGCTTCTTGGGGCGTCGGCTCCTGCCGTGAGCTTCGTTGTGGGGGGCCGTGGCTTCCTGCCGGCTCCGGGCACCCCACGGTGTGGGTCTGGCTTCCCAGGATGTGATCCTTGGACTCGCTGTGGTTTTCTGTGGCCAGCGCTTTAACCCCGGGGCAGCCTTGTCCTGCTGCCACCCCCTTGTCCTGCTGCCACCCCCCTGTCCTGGCGTTTTGACAAAGGTGGGTGGTCCCTGGGGCCCTCTGGGGTGCTTGGGCTACTGGCCCAGCAGGCAGGGATGCCGCAGAGCGAGGCAGGGTCCTCGCTGGCCCCAGCTCCAGCCTGTGGGGGACCTTTCCCAGGGTGTCCCAGCCCTGCTCCCCAGGCACCCTTCCCACCCTCTCTGACCCAGCCCTGCGCCCGAGGGTCCCGTGTCTCACTCACCCAGGGGGACCCCGTGGCCCTTGGGGAGCCCCAGGAGAACATCCCCGAGCTGGGGCACCCACCCTGGGTACTCCAACTTTCCAGGCAGTGCTGGAGGAGCCGTACACAAGCGATAACCCCCTGCCGGTTCCCTCCCCTGCTTTTTAATGCTCCCTTAATTGCGGTGGTGGTGCCGGGAGCCCCTCGCAGCCAGCCATAAATCAGGGCTGGAGCAGGACAGCCTCAGCCCGAGATAAGCGCTGATTGCCTTCCTCCCTCCTGGCTCGCCACCGCGATAAATGGGGCTGCGATGAGGCCGGGGGGGGGAAGGAGAAAGTGAGACGGGCGCTGTAATCACGTTTGGCGCTTTGCTCCTGCCCTGCTGACGTTTGCCGGCCACTAACGAGTTTAGCAGGGCCCGGGGGGTGAGTGATTTCAGGGGGGTGGCGAGGCGCAGGGCTCCCCACAGCTCTGGCCGTGGGGCCGGTGTGGCCTTGGGGTGCCTGGTTTGGGGGTGCCCAGTGTCCTGGGCTGAGCTGGGGGTGAGCCCATGGGTGGGCTGCGTGCCTGGGTGTTGGCACCCACCCGGGAAAGGCTCCTCAGCCTGGTGCTTGGCCACCAAGTGCCTCCCGTGGGTGCCCCCTGGTACCTGGCCATGGCACCTGCAGACCTGCCTGGGTCCCGCTCCCGGGCAGTCCCCAGCCAACCCCCCTTGGGGACCCGCTGGCAGGACCCGCTGTGTCCATGCCGGTGGCCACCTGGCTCAGCCCGCAGCTGTACCCGGCCGGTGCCTGATGGCTCTGCTCCGCAGGCTGCTGGGTGGCCTCGATAGCTCAATCGATGGCCGTGGAGGGGGCCTGAAGGGCAGCGCCTGTCCGGCCCCAGCAGGGACCCCCTGGCTGAGACCCCTGCACTTGTGACACGGATGCTGCCGCCACATGGGCTCCAAGTGGCCCGCGGGTGCCAGCGGAGGCCCGAGGGCTCTGTGCCGCATCCCCTATCGCCGCTGCATCCCCCCAGCCCCATGTGCTGAGGCCACCCCTTCTCGCTGCGCCTCCCGCCATCGATCGGGCCGTGTCTGGAGCAGCGGCTCGCCGTGGCCCATCCGTCTCCTCTCACCGAGGGCTGTTTGAGCAGGAGCCGGCCCGGCCGCGCGCAACCCAAATATTTAACTGCTGCTGGGGGCTCGTGACAGACGGCTGCTCCTCTCCTGTGCATCCCCTCCCCAGCGCACCCTTTCTCCTGCGCACCCCGTTCCTGGAGCACCCCTTCCCTAGGGCATCCCTTCCCCAGTGAAGCCCCTCCCTGGAACACCCCTTCCATGGAGCACCCCACTCCTGGAGCACCCTGTCCTGCTGCACCCCGACCCTGCAGCACCCCCTTCCCAGAGCACCTCCTTCCTTGAAGCACACCCTTCCTCAGAGCCCCCCTTTCCTGGTGCCCCCCCTCCCCAGAATAACCCCTTCACCGGTGCACCCCCTTCCTGGAGCCCCCCTTCCACAGAGCACTCCCTCCTGGTGCACCCTCTCCCCAGTGCACCCCCTCCCTGGAGCACCCCTTTTCTGGTGCACCCCCTTCCCGGAGCACCCCCCCACCCCAGAGCACCCTCTTCTCCAGTGCACCCCTTTTCCTGTGCACCCCTTCCCTGGAGCACCCCCTCCTCAGTGTACACCTTCTCCTGGGCACCCCCTCCCCAGAGCACCCCTTTCCTGGTGCACCCCCTCCCCAGCACCCATCACGGGGCACCCACCGGGCAGGTGGGGGGGTGCAGGTGTCCTGGACCTGGCAGGTCCTCCCTCTGCAGGCACAGGGTGACATCCGCAGTGGGGACTGTCCCCAGGTATGGGCTGGGTGGGGGCCCCAATACCCACGAGGGAGGGACCCCCAGCAGGGACCTGCATGGCCCCTGGTGTCACAGGTGTTCCTGTCCCTGCACGGTCCCTGGGGTGTGGCACGGTGTCACTGTCACTGCACGGCCCCTGGGGTGTCACACCGTGTCATCATGGCTGCACAGTCCCATTCGTGTCACCTGGTGCTGCTGCGCAGCCCTGCGGTATCACACAGTGTCACTGTTGCTCCCTGGGGTGTCACACGGTGTCACTGTCACCGCGCAGTGCACAGGGTGTCATTGTCACCGCGGGGCCGCTGGGTGCCACACAGTGTCACTGCAGCTCCCGTGGGTTGTCACACAGAGTCACCATCAGTGCCTGGTGCACGGGATGTCACACAGCGCTGTGTCACTGCATGGCCCACGGGGTGTCGCTGTCGCCGCGTGGCCCACGGGGTGTCACCGGGTGTTATTGTCACGGCATGGCCTGGGGTGTCACACACTGTCACTGCACAGGGTACACCCCAGTGCCACCCCCTGCACATCCCGTGGGTTGTCACCCAGTGTCACTGCGCATCCCCCAGCTGTGTCACACGCCATCCCTGCCAGCCGTGGGGCGCCCTGGGGACAGCCCCGCAGGTCCCAGCAGCCCAAGTGCCCGCTAATCCCCACCCCACGTCCCCGAGCCTGTCCCCTCTGTCCAGTGGCCCCATGGCTGGACCCGGCTGCCAGGCGAGCAGCCACTTCCCATCACTCACCAGCCCACCCCATCAGCCCAGCTCTAATTAAGTAGCCGTGTTGGCAGCCCTTAATTGCTGCACGGCGGGAGGGTGGCGGCCCTGCCGTGTCCGTAATGAGAGGCAGCGTGATGGGGACAGGGACGGGGGGGATGTGCCGCCCCCACCTTGTCCCCCTGCCTGCAGCTGGGCTCCCCTCACTGGGCAAGGGATGGTGCCTGCCGTTGGGCTGGGGGTGCTGGCATGTCCCTGTCCCCGAGGCCAGGTCTAACCCAGCTGGCCAGCTAGCCAATCAGCCTGCTGCTGGCCAGCCAGCAAACCCCCTGGGTCAACTGGCCCTCCACCAGCCAACTGGTCAACTGGCCAGCCAATCAACCAGCTAGCCAAACAGCCTGTTGGTCAACTGGCCAGCCAGCCAGCCATCTAGCTAACAAGCCAGCCAGGCAATCAACCAGACAGCTGGCCAGCTAGCCAACCAACCAGCCAGCCAGTCAGTCAACCCACCACCTAGCCTTCTACCAACCAGCCAGTCAGCTGGTTGGCCAGCCAGTCAGCCAAGCAGCTGACCAGTCATCTACCTGCCAGCCAGCCAACCAGCCATCTAGCTGTGCAGCTAGCCAGGCAGGCAACTGGCCGAGGAGCTGCCCAAGCATCCAACTAGCCATCTAGCTATGTGGCTAGCCAGGCAGGCAACTGGCCGACTGGCCAATGAGCTATCCATGCGTCCAACCAGCCAGCTAGCCATCTGGCCACCAGCCAGCTACCCAAAGAGCCAGCCAGCCCACCAGCCAGTGGGCAGGCAGCCAACCAGGAGCACCATCTGCCCCTGTCGTGGCGGGTGCTGGGACCCGCCTCGCCCTTGCCTCTGTCCTGCAGCCCTGTCCCCAGGTGTCCCTCATCTCCTGGGCTGGGTGTTGAGTGGCACGTCCCTGCCACCCCGCTGAGCCCTGACACACTCATCACAGCAAGCGGGGCACCGGACACCTCCCAGCCCAGCCCTGGCCAGAGGCACCTCCAGCCCTGGAGGGTTTGACCCCTTTTCTCCCCAGCCTGGCACCAAGAGGCAGGTGTTGGCTCCTGCCGGGACCATCTCCACCTCAGGATGGGTCCATGGGGCCGCGCTGACCTGTGCTGGCGCCACCTCTCCCCGGGCACAAACAGCCTGGAAAACTCCTTGGGAATGCCTCCTTTTAATGATCTGCCTCCTGGCGAGGCGGCCGTGGTGCCCTGTCTCAGGGATGGAGGGGACGCGGGGCTGGAGGCTGTGTGGCTGGAGGGGCTGGTGTCCTCCCTTGAGAGCGGGGCACAGCCTGCACAGGAGGGGCCACCGGGTCCTGCCGGGGGGGGCTACTGGATGCAGGAATGGATGGATGGATGGATGGATGGATGGATGGATGGATGGATGGAAGGATGGATGGATGGATGGAAGGATGGATGGATGGATGGATGGATGGATGGATGGATGGAAGGATGGATGGATGGAAGGATGGATGGAAGGATGGATGGAAGGATGGATGGATGGATGGATGGATGGATGGATGGATGGATGGAAGGATGGATGGATGGATGGATGGATGGATGGATGGAATGATGGGTGGATGCCATCAAGGCAGTGGGAACCAGCAGGGGAAGCCCCAGGTGGGAGCTCAGCGGACCTGGCCGCCTTCCCAGCAATGCCCCAGCCTGTGCAGCCCAGGCTCCCATTGCCCTGGGGGGTCCTGCCCACCCCGGCCAGGGGCTGAGGGCCCAGCCCTGCCCTCACTGCCCACAGCTGGGTGTCTCCCTCCCACAGCCCCTCCTGGGCCCCACCCTGAGGACACGGCATGATTTTGCAGGACAGCACCCAAAATCATCAGGGACAGCTTGCCAAAACCAGCTCCCTCCCTAAGCTCGTCCGTGTGGGCCAACGTCGGGTTCGTTAGTTATTTCAGGCTCTGAGTCCTAATTACTGTTGCTCAGCAGGGGCTGGGCAGCAGGTGCCAGGGTGCCACCCGGGCACAGTGTCCCCAAGACACCATGTCCCCCCCAGCGATGCGTGGTCCTACGGGCAGCATCTGTGGCGCAGCTGCAGAGCAGGTCCCGCCCTGCCACAGTGTTGGGATGGGAAACTGAGGCACGGAGCAGCGCTGAGCCCTACGAAAGCCCCTGGCCTGGCCTGGCTGCGCTCACCCTTTCCCAAATCCCCTTAATGAGCTCCCCAGTGAGCAGCAGGCAGGGAGGGGGGGAACATCCACCCCCCAGGCTGAACCTGTGCCCCGCAGCATCGATCAGGGCCCCCCGGCATCGCCCACTCACCTCCCCGCGTCACACTGCCAGAGCAAACAGCCGGGGGCTCGGCTGCGCATCGATTCTGTGAGAGCTGCTGTTTGCTCAACCTTTGCAGAGGAACAAAAGCGGCTGGCGTCGAGCAGAGCCGCCGCTGCAGCCGCAGCCACTGCAGTCCCCGCTGCCACTGCAGCCACTGCTGTCACCTCCAAGCTGTGTCCCTTGTCCCCCTCCTGCTATCACAAATGTGGCCCTTTGCAGATTTGCCATCAGTTGTCTGTCCCCAGGTGGACAGAGCTGGCTCAGAGCCGGCTTGGGGGGCTGCGCTGCACCCCCTCCCTCTACTGGGGTTGGGGACAGGGACAGGGACCGCCTTGGGGCCTCCAGCCAGGGTCACCTGGGGGTGTTGTCCCCATCCATAGGGTGCTGCTGCCCCAGGGTGGTGGTGAAGCCGTCACGGCTCTGTAGCCAGGCTGTAGGGATATGGCCGGGGACGTGGTAGCCTGGGGTGGTGGACCTGTCATTGGTAAACAGTGGACTTTGGCAGTAAGGTGGCCTGGGACTGGGACATGATGGCTTGGGGGGGGGGGGAAGGTGACCTGGGCTGGCGGCCGTACCATGGGGATGTGGTGGCCCCGGGTGGTGAGATGTTCCGATCCGCTGGCCGTGCCGTGGCGACGTGCCGGACCCGGGTGGTGAGAAGTTCCGGTCTGCTGGCCGTGCCGTGGCGACGTGCCGGCCCCGGGTGGTGAGATGTTCCGGTCCGCTGGCCGTGCCGTGGCGACGTGCCGGCCCAGGGTGTTGAGATGTTCCGGGCCACTGGCCATGTCGTGGCGACATGCCGGTCCCGGGTGGTGAGATGTTCCGGGCCGCTGGCCGTACCGTGGCGACGTGGCGGTCCCAGGTGGTGAGATGTTCCGGGCCGCTGGCCGTGTTTTGGCGACGTGCTGGTTCCGGGTGGTGAGATGTTCTGGGTCGCTGGCCGTGCCGTGGCGACGTGCCGGCCCCGGGGGGTGAGATGTTCCGGTCCGCTGGCCGTGCCGTGGCGACGTGCCGGCCCCGGCTCGTGAGATGTTCCGGTCCGCTGGCCGTGCCGTGGCGACGTGCCGGCCTAGGGGTGTGAGATGCTCCGGTCCGCTGGCCGTGCCGTGGCGACGTGCCGGTCCTGGGTGGTGGTGAGATGTTCCGGGCTGCTGGCCGTGCCGTGGCGACATGCCGGCCCCGGGTGGTGAGATGTTCCGGGCCGCTGGCCGTGCCGTGGCGACGTGCCGGTCCTGGGTGGTGGTGAGATGTTCCGGGCTGCTGGCCGTGCCGTGGCGACGTGCCGGCCCCGGGTGGTGAGATGTTCCGGGCCGCTGGCCGTGCCGTGGCGACGTGCAGGCCCCGGGTGGTGACATGTTCCGGTCCGCTGGCCGTGCCGTGGCGATGTGCTGGCCCAGGGTGTTGAGATGTTCTGGGCCACTGGCCATGTCGTGGCGACATGCCGGTCCCGGGTGGTGAGATGTTCCGGGCCGCTGGCCGTACCGTGGCGACGTGGCGGTCCCAGGTGGTGAGATGTTCCGGGCCGCTGGCCGTGTTGTCGCGACGTGCTGGCCCCGGGTGGTGAGATGTTCTGGGTCGCTGGCTGTGCCGTGGCGACGTGCCGGCCCCGGGGGGTGAGATGTTCCGGTCCGCTGGCCGTGCCGTGGCGACGTGCCGGCCCCGGCTCGTGAGATGTTCCGGTCCGCTGGCCGTGCCGTGGCGACCTGCCGGCCCCGGATGCTGAGATGTTCTGGTCCGCTGGCCGTGCTGTGGCGACGTGCCGATCCCAGGCGGTGGTGAGATATTCCGGTCCGCTGGCCGTGCCCTGGCGACGTGCCGGTCCCGGGTGGTGAGATGTTCAGGGCCGCTGGCCTTGCCGTGGCGATGTGCCGGCCCCGGGTGGTGAGATGTTCCGGTTCGCCGGCCGTGACGTGGCGACGTGCCGGCCCCGGGTGGTGAGATGTTCCGGTCCGCTGGCCGTGCCGTGGCGACGAACCGGCCCTGGGTGGTGAGATGGTCCGGTCCGCTGGCCGTGCCGTGGCGAAGTGCCGGCCCCGGGTGGTGAGATGTTCCGGGCCGATGGCCGTGCCGTGGCGACGTGCCGGCCCAGGGGGGTGAGATGTTCCGGTCCGCTGGCCGTGCCGTGGCGACGTGCCGGCCCAGGGTGGTGAGATGTTACAGTCTGCTGACCGTGCCGTGGAGACCTGCCAGCCCCGGGTGGTGCGATGTTCCGGTCCGCCGTCCGTGCCGTGGCGACATGCCGGCGCAGGGTGGTGAGATGTTCCGGTCCGCTGCCCGTGCCGTAGCGACGTGCCGGCCCCGGGTGGTGAGATGTTCCGGTCCGCTGGCCGTGCCGTGGCGACGTGCCAGCCCAGGGTTTTGAGATATTCCGGGCCGCTGTCCGTGCCGTGGCGACGTGACGGCCCAGGCGGGTGAGATATTCCGGGCTGCTGGCCGTGCCGTGGCGACGTGCCGGTTCCGGGTGGTGAGATGTTCCGGTCTGCTGGCCGTGCCGTGGCGACGTGCCGGTCCCGGTTGGTGAGATATTCCGGGCCGCTGGCCGTGCCATGGCGACGTGCTGGCCCCGGCAGGTGAGATGGTCCGGTCCGCTGGCCGTGCCGTGGCGACGTGCCGGCCCCGGGTGGTGAGATGTTCCGGGCCGCTGGCCGTGCCGTGGCGACGTGCCGGTCCCGGGTGGTGGTGAGATGTTCCGGTCCGCTGGCCGTGCCGTGGCGACTTGCCGGCCCCGGGTGGTGAGATGTTCCGGTCCGCTGGCCGTGGCGTGGCGACGTGCCGGCCCCGGGTGGTGAGATGTTCCGGTCCGCTGGCCGTGCCGGGGCGACGTGCCGGCCCATGGTGGTGAGGTGTTACAGGCCGCTGGCCGTGCCGTGGCGACGTGACGGCCCAGGGGGGTGAGATGTTCTCGTCTGCTGGCCATGCCGTGGCAACGTGCCGGCCCAGGGGGGTGAGATGTTTGGTCCTCTGGCCGTGCCCAGGCGACGTGCCAGCCCAGGGTTTTGAGATGTTCTCGGCCGCTGGCCGTGCCGTGGCGACGTGCCGGCCCTGGGGGGTGAGATGTTTCGGTTCGCCGGCCGTGACGTGGCGATGTGCCGGCCCCGGGTGGTTAGATGTTCCGGTCCGCTGGCCTTGCCGTGGCGATGTGCCGGCCCCGGGTGGTGAGATGTTCCGGTTCGCCGGCCGTGACGTGGCGACGTGCCGGCCCCGGGTGGTGAGATTTTCCGGTCCGCTGGCCGTGCCGTGGCGACGAGCCGGCCCCGGGTGGTGATATGGTCTGGTACGCTGGCCGTGCCGTGGCGACGTGCCGGCCCCGGGTGGTGAGATGTTCCGGGCCGCTGGCCGTGCCGTGGCGACGTTCCGGTCCCGGGGGGTGAGATGTTCCAGTCCGCTGGCCGTGCCGTGGTGACGTGCCGGCCCCGGGTGGTGAGATGTTCCGGTCCGCTGGCCGTGCCGTGGCGACGTGCCGGCCCCGGCTGGTGAGATGCTCTGGTCCGCTGTCCGTGCTGTGGCGACGCGCCGGCCCCGGGTGGTAAGATGGTGAGGGCCGCTGGCCGTGCCCTGGCGACGTGTCGCCCCAGGGAGCTGAGATGTTACAGTCCGCTGGCCGTGCCGTGGCGACGTGCCGGCCCAGGGTGGTGAGAGGTTACATTCCGCCGGCAGTGCCGTGGCGACGTGCCGGCCCCGGGTGGTGAGATGTTCCGGTCCGCTGGCCGTGCCGTGGCGACGTGCCGGCCCCGGGTGGTGAGATGTTCCGGTCCGCTGGCCGTGCCGGGGCGACGTGCCGGCCCAGGGTGGTGAGGTGTTACAGGCCGCTGGCTGTGCCGTGGCGACGTGCCGGCCCAGGGGGGTGAGATATTCCGGGCCGCTGGCCATGCCGTGCCGACGTGCCGGCCCAGGGTGGTGAGATGTTCCGGTCCTCTGGCCGTGCCCAGGCGACGTGCCAGCCCAGGGTTTTGAGATGTTCTCGGCCGCTGGCCGTGCCGTGGCGACGTGCTGGTCCCGGTTGGTGAGATATTCCGGGCCACTGGCCGTGCCGTGGCGACGTGCTGGCCCCGGGTGGTGAGATGTTCTGGGTCGCTGTCTGTGTCGTGGCGATGTGCCGGCCCCGGGTGGTGAGATGTTCCGGTTCGCCGGCCGTGACGTGGCGATGTGCCGGCCCCGGGTGGTGAGATGTTCCGGTTCGCCGGCCGTGACGTGGCGACGTGCCGGCCCCGGGTGGTGAGATGTTCCGGTCCGCTGGCCGTGCCGTGGCGACGCGCCGGCCCCGGGTGGTGAGATGATGAGGGCCGCTGGCCGTGCCGTGGCGACGTGTCGCCCCAGGGGGCTGAGATGTTACGGTCCGCTGGCCGTGCCGTGGCGACGTGCCGGCCCAGGGTGGTGAGATGTTCCGATCCGCCGGCAGTGCCTTGGCGACGTGCCGGCCCTGGGTGGTGAGATGTTCCGGTCCGCTGGCCGTGTCGTGGCGACTTGCTGGCCCCGGGTGGTGAGATGTTCCGGTCCGCTGGCCGTGGCGTGGCGACGTGCCGGCCCCGGGAGTTGGTGAGATATTCCGGGCCGCTGGCTGTGCCGTGGAGATGTGCCGGCCCAGGGTGGTGAGATGCTCCGGTCCGCTGGCCGTGCCGTGGCGTCCTGCCGGCCCCGGATGCTGAGATGTTCCGGTCCGCTGGCCGTGCCGTGGCGACGTGCCGGTCCCGGGTTGTGAGATGTTCCGGTTCGCCGGCCGTGACGTGGCGACCTGCCGGCCCCTGGTGGTGAGATGTTCCGGTCCGCTGGCCTTGCCGTGGCGACGCGCCGGCCCCGGGTGGTGAGATGTTCCGGTCCGCTGGCCGTGCCGTGGCGACGTGCCGGCCCTGGGTGGTGAGATGGTGAGGGCCGCTGGCCGTGCCGTGGCGACGTGTCGCCCCAGGGGGCTGAGATGTTACGGTCCACTGGCCGTGCCGTGGCGACGTGCTGGCCCCGGGTGGTGAGATGTTCCGATCTGCCGGCAGTGCCGTGGCGACGTGCCGGCCCCGGGTGGTGAGATGTTCCGATCCGCCGGCCGTGACGTGGTGACGTGCCGGCGCAGGGTGGTGAGATGTTCCGTTCCGCTGGCCGTGCCGTGGCGACGTGCCGGCCCCGGGTGGTGAGATGTTCCGGTCCGCTGGCCGTGCCCTGGCGACGTGCCGGCCCCGGGTGGTGAGATGTTCCGGTCCGCTGGCCGTGCCGTGGCGACGTGCCGGCCCAGGGTGGTGAGGTGTTACAGTCCGCTGGCCGTGCCGTGGCGACGTGCCGGCACAGGGGGGTGAGATATTCCGGGCCGCTGGCCGTGCCGTGGCGACGTGCCGGCCCAGGGGGGTGAGATGTTCTCGTCCGCTGGCCGTGCCGTGGCAACGTGCCGGCCCAGGGGGGTGAGATGTTCCGGTCCTCTGGCCGTGCCCAGGCGACGTGCCAGCCCAGGGTTTTGAGATGTTCTCGGCCGCTGGCCGTGCCGTGGCGACGTGCCGGCCCAGGGGCGTGAGATGTTCTTGTCCGCTGGCCGTGCCGTGGCGACGTGCCGGCCCAGGGGGGTGAGATGTTCCGGGCCGCTGGCCGTGTCGTAGCGACGTGCCGGCCCCGGGGGGTGAGATGTTCCGGGCCGCCGGCCGTGCCGTGGCGACGTGCCGGCCCCGGGGGGTGAGATGTTCCGGTCCACTGGTCGTGCCGTGGCGACGTGCCGGCGCCGGGGGGTGAGATATTCCGGGCCGCTGTCCGTGCCGTGGCGACGTGCCAGCCCAGGGTTTTGAGATTTTCTCGGCCGCTGGCCGTGCCGTGGCGACGTGCCGGTCCCGGGTGGTGAGATATTCCGGGCCGCTGGCCGTGCCGTGGCGACGTGCCAGCCCAGGGTTTTGAGATGTTCTCGGCCGCTGGCCGTGCCGTGGCGACATGCCGGTCCCGGGTGGTGAGATGTTCCGGGCCGCTGGCCGTGCCGTGGCGACGTGCCGTTCCCGGGCGGTGGTGAGATATTCCGGTCCACTGGCCGTGCCCTGGCGACGTGCCGGTCCCGGGTGGTGAGATGTTCCGGTCCGCTGGCCTTGCCGTGGCGATGTGCCGGCCCCGGGTGGTGAGATGTTCCGGTTCGCCGGCCGTGACGTGGCGACGTGCCGGCCCCGGGTGGTGAGACGGTCCGGTCTGCTGGCCTTGCCGTGGCGATGTGCCGGCCCCGGGTGGTGAGATGTTCCGGTTCGCCGGCCGTGACGTGGCGACGTGCCGGCCCCGGGTGGTGAGATGGTCCGGTCCGCTGGCCGTGCCGTGGCGACGTTCCGGTCCCGGGGGGTGAGATGTTCCAGTCCACTGACCGTGCCGTGGCGACGTGCCGGCCCCGGGTGTTGAGATGTTCCGGTCCGACGGCCGTGACGTGGCGACGTGCCGGCCCCGGGTGGTGAGATGTTCCGATCCGCCGGCCGTGCCGTGGCGACGTGCCGGCCCCGGGTGGTGAGATATTCCGGGCCGCTGGCCGTGCCGTGGCGACGTGCCAGCCCAGGGTTTTGAGATGTTCTCGGCCGCTGGCCGTGCCGTGGCGACATGCCGGTCCCGGGTGGTGAGATGTTCCGGGCCGCTGGCCGTGTCGTGGCGACGTGCTGGCCCCGGGTGGTGAGATGTTCTGGGTCGCTGGCTGTGTCTTGGCGACGTGCCGACCCCGGGGGTTGAGATGTTCCGGGCCGCTGGCCGTGCCGTGGCGACGTGCCGGCCCCAGGGGGTGAGATGTTCCGGTCCACTGGTCGTGCCGTGGCGACATGCCGGCCCCGGGGGGTGAGATATTCCGGGCCGCTGGCCGTGCCGTGGCAACGTGTCGCCCCAGGGGGTTGAGATATTCCGGGCCGCTGGCTGTGCCGTGGAGATGTGCCGGCCCAGGGTGGTGAGATGATCCGGTCTGCTGGCCATGCCGTGGCGTCCTGCCGGCCCCGGATGCTGAGATGTTCCGGTCCGCTGGCCGTGCCCTGGCGACGTGCCGGTCCCGGGTGGTGAGATGTTCCGGTCCGCTGGCCTTGCCGTGGTGATGTGCCGGCCCCGGGTGGTGAGATGTTCCGGTTCGCCGGCCGTGACGTGGCGACGTGCCGGCCCCGGGTGGTGAGACGGTCCGGTCTGCTGGCCTTGCCGTGGCGATGTGCCGGCCCCGGGTGGTGAGATGTTCCGATCCGCCGGCAGTGCCGTGGCGACGTGCTGGCCCAGGGTGGTGAGAGGTTACATTCCGCCGGCAGTGCCGTGGCGACGTGCCGGCCCCGGGTGGTGAGATGTTCCGATCCGCCGGCAGTGCCGTGGCGACGTGCCGGCCCCGGGTGGTGAGATGTTCAGATCCGCCGGCCGTGATGTGGTGACGTGCCGGCACAGGGTGGTGAGATGTTCCGGTCCGCTGGCCGTGCCGTGGCGACTTGCTGGCCCCGGGTGGTGAGATGTTCCCGTCCGCTGGCCGTGGCGTGGCGACGTGCCGGCCCCGGGTGGTGAGATGTTCCGGTCCGCTGGCCGTGCCGGGGCGACGTGCCGGCCCAGGGTGGTGAGGTGTTACAGGCCGCTGGCCGTGCCGTGGCGACGTGCCGGCCCAGGGGGGTGAGATATTCCGGGCCGCTGGCCGTGCCGTGGCGACGTGCTGGCCCAGGGGGGTGAGATGTTCTTGTCCGCTGGCCGTGCCGTGGCGACGTGCCGGCCCAGGGGGGTGAGATGTTCCGGTCCTCTGGCCGTGCCCAGGCGACGTGCCAGCCCAGGGTTTTGAGATGTTCTCGGCCGCTGGCCGTGCCGTGGCGTCGTCCTGGTCCCGGGTGGTGAGATATTCCGGGCCACTGGCCGTGCCGTGGCGACGTGCTGGTCCCGGGTTGTGAGATATTCCGGGCCGCTGGCCGTTCCGTGACGACGCTCCAGCCCGGGATGGTGAGATGTTCCGGGCCTCTGGCAATGTCGTGTCGACATGCCGGTCCCGGGTGGTGAGATGTTCCGGGCCGCTGGCCGTGCTGTGGCGACGTGTCGCCCCAGGTGGCTGAGATATTCCGGGCCGCTGGCCGTGCCATGGCGATGTGCCGGCCCCGGGTGGTGAGATGTTCCGGTTTGCCGGCCGTGACGTGGCGACGAGCCGGCCCCGGGGGGTGAGATGTTCCGGGCCGCTGGCCGTGCCGTGGCGACGTGCCGGCCCCGGGTCTTGAGATATTCCGGTCCCACGGCCGTGCCGTGGCGACGTGCCGGCCCCGGGTGGTGAGATGTTCCGATCCGCTGGCCGTGCCGTGGCGACGTGCCGGCCCCGGGTGGTGAGATATTCCGGTCCGCTGGCCGTGCCGTGGCGACGTGCCGGCCCCGGGTGGTGAGATGGTGAGGGCCGCTGGCCGTGCCGTGGCGACGTGTCGCCCCAGGGGGCTGAGATGTTACGGTCCGCTGGCCGTGCCGTGGCGACGTGCCGGCCCAGGGTGGTGAGAGGTTACATTCCGCCGGCAGTGCCGTGGCGACGTGCCGGCCCCGGGTGGTGAGATGTTCCGATCCGCCGGCCGTGACGTGGTGACGTGCCGGCGCAGGGTGGTGAGATGTTCCGGTCCGCTGGCCATGCCGTGGCGACGTGCCGGCCCCGGGTGGTGAGATGTTCCGGTCCGCTGGCCGTGGTGTGGCGACGTGCCGGCCCCGGGTGGTGAGATGTTCCGGTCCGCTGGCCGTGCCGTGGCGACTTGCTGGCCCCGGGTGGTTAGATGTTCCGGTCCACTGGCCGTGCCGTGGCGACGTGCCGGCCCAGGGGGGTGAGATATTCCGGGCCGCTGGCCGTGCCGTGGCGACGTGCCGGCCCAGGGTTTTGAGATGTTCTCGGCCGCTGGCCGTGCCGTGGCGACGTGCCGGTCCCGGGTTGTGAGATATTCCGGGCCACTGGCCGTGCCGTGGCGACGTGCTGGTCCCGGGTTGTGAGATATTCCGGGCCGCTGGCCGTTCCGTGGCGACGCTCCAGCCCGGGTGGTGAGATGTTCCGGGCCGCTGGCCGTGCCGTGGCGACGTGACGGCCCCGTGGGATGAGATGTTCCGGGCCGCTGGCCGTGCCGTGGCGACGTGCCGGCCCCGGGTGGTGAGATGTTCCGGTCCGCTGGCCGTGCCGTTGCGACGTGCCGGCCCCGGTGGTGAGATGTTCCGGTCCGCTGGCCGTGCCGTGGCGACGTGCCGGTCCTGGGTGGTGAGATGTTCCGGGCCGCTGGCTTTGCCGTGGCGACGTGCCGGCCCCGGGTGGTGAGATGTTCCGGGCCGCTGGCCGTGCCGTGGCGATGTGCCGGCCCCGGGTGGTGAGATGTTCCTGTCCGCTGGCCGTGCCGTGGCGACGTGTCGTCCCAGTGGGCTGAGATATTCCGGGCCGCTGGCTGTGCCTTGGAGATGTGCCGGCCCAGGGTGGTGAGATGCTCCGGTCCGCTGGCCGTGACGTGGCGACGTGCCGGCCCCGGGTGGTGAGATGTTCCGGTCCGCTGGCCTTGCCGTGGCGATGTGTCGGCCCCGGGTGGTGAGATGTTCCGGTTCGCAGGCCGTGCCGTGGCGACGTGCCGGCCCCGGCTGGTGAGATGGTCTGGTCCGCTGTCCGTGCTGTGGCGACGCGCCGGCCCCGGGTGGTGAGATGGTGAGGGCCGCTGGCCGTGCCGTGGCGACGTGTCGCCCCAGGGGGCTGAGATGTTACGGTCCGCTGGCCGTGCCGTGGCGACGTGCCGGCCCAGGGTGGTGAGAGGTTACATTCCGCCGGCAGTGCCGTGGCGACGTGCCGGCCCCGGGTGGTGAGATGTTCCGGTCCGCTGGCCATGACGTGGCGACGTGCCGGCCCCGGGTGGTGAGATGTTCCGGTCCGCTGGCCGTGCCGTGGCGACGTGCCGGCCCCGGGTGGTGAGATGTTCCGGTCCGCTGGCCGTGCCGTGGCGACTTGCTGGCCCCGGGTGGTTAGATGTTCCGGTCCGCTGGCCGTGGTGTGGCGACGTGCCGGCCCCGGGTGGTGAGATGTTCCGGTCCGCTGGCCGTGCCGGGGCGACGTGCCGGCCCAGGGTGGTGAGGTGTTACAGGCCGCTGGCCGTGCCGTGGCGACGTGCCGGCCCAGGGGGGTGAGATATTCCGGGCCGCTGGCCGTGCCGTGGCGACGTGCCGGCCCAGGGGGGTGAGATGTTCTTGTCCGCTGGCCGTGCCCAGGCGACGTGCCAGCCCAGGGTTTTGAGATGTTCTCGGCCGCTGGCCGTGCCGTGGCGACGTGCCGGTCCCGGGTGGTGAGATATTCCGGGCCACTGGCCGTGCCGTGGCGACGTGCTGGTCCCGGGTTGTGAGATATTCCGGGCCGCTGGCCGTTCCGTGGCGACGCTCCAGCCCGGGTGGTGAGATGTTCCGGGCCGCTGGCCGTGCCTTGGCGACGTGACGTCCCCGGGGGATGAGATGTTCCGGGCCGCTGGCCGTGCCGTGGCGACGTGCCGGTCCTGGGTGGTGAGATGTTCCGGGCCGCTGGCTTTGCCGTGGCGACGTGCCGGCCCCGGGTGGTGAGATGTTCCGGGCCGCTGGCCGTGCCGTGGCGACGTGCCGGCCCCGGGTGGTGAGATGTTCCTGTCCGCTGGCCGTGCCGTGGCGACGTGTCGTCCCAGGGGGCTGAGATATTCCGGGCCGCTGGCTGTGCCTTGGAGATGTGCCGGCCCCGGGTGGTGAGATGTTCCGGTCCGCTGGCCGTGCCGTTGCGACGTGCCGGCCCCGGTGGTGAGATGTTCCGGTCCGCTGGCCGTGCCCTGGCGACGTGCCGGTCTCGGGTGGTGAGATGTTCCGGTTCGCCGGCCGTGACGTGGCGACGTGCCGGCCCCGGGTGGTGAGATGTTCCGGTCCGCTGGCCTTGCCGTGGCGATGTGTCGGCCCCGGGTGGTGAGATGTTCCGGTTCGCAGGCCGTGCCGTGGCGACGTGCCGGCCCCGGGTGGTGAGATGTTCCGGTCCGCTGGCCGTGCCCTGGCGACGTGCCGGCCCCGGGTGGTGAGATGGTCCGGTCCGCTGGCCGTGCCGTGGAGACGTGCCGGTCCCGGGTGGTGGTGAGATGTTCCGGTCCGCTGTCCGTGTCGTGGCGACGTGCCGGTCCCGGGCGGTGAGATGTTCCGGTCCGCTGGCCGTGCCGTGGCGACGTTGCGGGCCTGGGGGGTGAGATGTTCCGGGCCGCTGGCCGTGCTGTGTCGACGTGCTTGCCCATGGTGGTGACATGGTCTGGGCCGCTGGCCGTGGGTGGGTGTGGGTGTCTGTCACAGAAATGTGACATGGGTATGGTACTGTGACATGTGGGCTGCATTGTGACATGGCGGTTGGACTGTGACATTGGGGCGGCACTGTGACATGGGGACAGCAGTGTAATGGTTGTAGCCCTGTGACACGGGGGCAGCATTGTAACATGGGGTGGCATTGTTACATGTGGGTGGCACTGTGACATGTGGACATTACTGTGACAGTGGGGTGGCACTGTGACATGGAGACGGCACTGTGACATAGAGATGGCACTGTGACATGTGGCTGGCACTGTGACATGGTTTTAGCACTGAGACATGGCAGTAGCATTGTGACGTTTGTTTGGCGCTGTGACTTTGGGGTGGCACTGTGACATGAAAATAGAACAGTGACAGCGAGTGGCACTGTGACATGTGGGCGGCATTGTGACGTGGCACAGTGACATGGGGACGGCACAATGACATGGAGTAGCACTCTTACATGGGGACGGCACTGTGACATGAGTGTGGCACTGTGACATGGACTAGGCACTGTGCCATGGGGGCATCATGGTGACATGTGGGTGGCACGGTGACATGGGAGTGGCACTGAGACATGGGAGTGGCACGGTGACTTTAGTGTGACACTGTGAAATGGGGATGGCTCTGTGACGTTGGGGTGGCACTGTGACATGAAAATAGCTCAGTGACAAGGAGTGGCGCTGTGACATGCGGGCGGCATTGTGACATGGGGGGGGCACTGTGACATGGACGTGGCACTGTGAAATGGGAGCAGAAAAGTGACATGGGGGTGACACTGAGATATGGGGTCGGCACTGTGACATGGGGGTGGCACTGTGACAAGGGGACGGCACTGGGACATGGGGACGACACTGGGACATGGGGGTGTCACTCACTGTGACATGGGAACGGCGCTGTGACATAGGAGGGACAGCAGTGTGACATTGGGGTGGCAGTTTGGCATGGGGGTGGCAGTGTGACATGGGGATGCAATATTGACAAGGGGCCTGCACTGTGACAATGGTGTGGCACTTTCAGATGGAGGTGACTCTGTGACATGTGTGTGGCACTGTGACCTGGCGGTGGCATTGTCACATTGGTTTGGTAGTGTGACATGGGAATGGCACAGTGACATGGGTGTGGCACTGTGACATGGGTGTGGCACTGGGATATGGGGACGGTACACTGACCTGGTGTTGGCACTGTGACATGGTGGTGCCACTGTGACATTCTGGTGACACTGTGACATGTGGACGTCACTGTGAAAGGGGGTGGTGCTGTGACATGGGAATGGTACCGTGACATGGGTGTGGCACTGTGACTTCAGTGTGACACTGTGACATGGGGTTGGATCTGTGACAGGCGAGCGTCACTATTATGTGGCGGTGTATCTGTGACATGGGGTCGGCACTGTGACATGGGGTCGGCACTGTGACATGGGGATGGCACTGTGACATGGGGACGGCACCAGGTCATTAGAATTCCACTGTGACATGGGGAAAGCAGTGTGACACGCTGGTGGACTGTGACATGGAGGCAGCACTGTTACATGGGGATATCACTGTGACATGGGCGCGGCATTGTGACATGGGGGTGGCTCTGGGACATGTGGATGGCTCTATGACATGGGGGTGGCACTGTGACATGGGGGCTGCATTGTGACATTGGGGTGGCACTTTGAAATTGAGGTGGCACTGTGACACCTGGATGGGGACGGCACCTTGTCATGGGGGTGGCACTCTGACATGGGGACGGCAGTGTGTCACGGGGCCGTCACTGTGACATGTGGACGGTACTATCACATGGCAGCGTCACTATGATACGGCGGTGGCACTGTGACATGGGGACGCCACTGTAACATGAGGGTTCCACTGTGACATGGCAGTGGCATTGTGACATGGGGATGGCACTGTGTCACGGGAAGGCACTGTGCCATGGGGACGGTACTGTGACATGGCAGTGGCACTGTGACATTGTGGTTGCACTGTGACATGGGATGGCACTGTGACATGGCAGTGGCACTGTGAGACATTGTGGTGGCACTGTGACATGGAATGGCACTGTGTCATGGCGGTGGCACTATGCCATGAGGACTGCGTTGTGACATGGGGACGGCACTGTGACATGGGGCGGCACGGTGAGATGGAGACGGCACCATGAGTTTAGTGTGGCACTGTGAAATGGGGATGGCTCTGTGACATTGAGGTGGCATTGTGACAGGAAAATAGAACAGTGACAAGCAGTGGCACTGTGACATGGGGATGACAGTGTGACATGGGGGCGGCACTGTGACATGGGAGTGACACTTTGACATGGGGGCTTCACTGTGAAGCGGCACTATGACATAGGGGTGGCACTGTGACATGGAAGCGGCACTGGGACATGGGGGTGTCACTATGACATGGGGACTGCACTGTGACATGGGGAGGCCACTGTGACATGGGTGTGGCACTCACTGTGACATGGGGACGGCGCTGTGACATAGGAGGGACAGCAGTGTGACATTGGGGTGGCAGTTTGGCATGGGGGTGGCAGTGTGACATGGGTATGCAATATTGACAAGGGGCCTGCACTGTGACAATGGTGTGGCACTTTCAGATGGAGGTGACTCTGTGACATGTGTGTGGCACCGTGACCTGGCGGTGGCATTGTCACATTGGTTTGGTAGTGTGACATGGGAATGGCACAGTGACATGGGTGTGGCACTGTGACATGGGTGTGGCACTGGGATATGGGGACGGTACACTGACCTGGTGTTGGCACTGTGACATGGTGGTGCCACTGTGACATTCTGGTGGCACTGTGACATGTGGACGTCACTGTGAAAGGGGGTGGCGCTGTGACATGGGAATGGTACCGTGACATGGGTGTGGCACTGTGACTTCAGTGTGACACTGTGACATGGGGTTGGATCTGTGACAGGCGAGCGTCACTATTATGTGGCGGTGTATCTGTGACATGGGGTCGGCACTGTGACATGGGGTCGGCACTGTGACATGGTGGTGGCACTCTGACATGGGGACGGCAGTGTGTCACGGGGGCGGCACTGTGACATGTGGACGGTACTATCATATGGCAGCGTCACTTTGATACGGCGGTGGCACTGTGACATCGGGATGGCACAGTAACATGAGGGTGCCACCGTGACATGGAAGTGGCATTGTGACAAGGGGATGGCACTGTGTCACGGGAAGGCACTGTGCCATGGGGACGGCACTGTGACATGGCAGTGGCACTGTGACATTGTGGTTGCACTGTGCCATGGGGACGGCACTGGGACATTGTGGTTTCACTGTGACATGGGGATGACACTGTGACAGAGGGGTGTCACTGTGACATGGTGGTGGCATTATGATATGGGCGTGGCACTGTGACATGGGTACGGTGCTGTGACACTGGAGTAGCACTGTGACACGGGGGCGGCACTGTGACATGGGCGTGGCATTGTGAGAGTGGGACGGCACTGGATCATTAGAATTGCACCGTGACATGGGGACTGTACTGTCACATGGGGGCGCCACTATGATACGGCGATGGGTTGACACTGTGACATGGGGTTGGCACTGTGACATGGCGGTGGCATTATGACATGGGAGTAGCACTGTGACATGGAGAAGGTACTGTGACATAGAGATGGCACTGTGACATGTGGCTGGCACTGTGACAGTTTTGGCACTGAGACATGGCAGTAGCATTGTGACGTTGGTTTGGCGCTGTGACATTGGGGTGGCACTGTGACATGAAAATAGAACAGTGACAGCGAGTGGCACTGTGACATGTGGGCGGCATTGTGACGTGGCACAGTGACATGGGGACGGCACAATGACATGGAGTAGCACTCTTACATGGGGACGGCACTGTGACATGAGTGTGGCACTGTGACATGGACTAGGCACTGTGCCATGGGGGCATCATGGTGACATGTGGGTGGCACGGTGACATGGGAGTGGCACTGAGACATGGGAGTGGCACGGTGACTTTAGTGTGACACTGTGAAATGGGGATGGCTCTGTGACGTTGGGGTGGCACTGTGACATGAAAATAGCTCAGTGACAAGGAGTGGCGCTGTGACATGCGGGCGGCATTGTGACATGGGGGCGACACTGTGACATGGACGTGGCACTGTGAAATGGGAGCAGAAATGTGACATGGGGGTGACACTGTGACATGGGGGCGGCACTGTGACAAGGGGACGGCACTGGGACATGGGGACAACACTGTGACATGGGTGTGGCACTCACTGTGACATGGGGACGGCGCTGTGACATAGGAGGGACAGCAGTGTGACATTGGGGTGGCAGTTTGGCATGGGGGTGGCAGTGTGACATGGGGATGCAATATTGACAAGGGGCCTGCACTGTGACAATGGTGTGGCACTTTCAGATGGAGGTGACTCTGTGACATGTGTGTGGCACTGTGACCTGGCGGTGGCATTGTCACATTGGTTTGGTAGTGTGTGGAACAGTGACATGGGTGTGGCACTGGGATATGGGGACGGTACACTGACCTGGTGTTGGCACTGTGACACGGTGGTGCCACTGTGACATTCTGGTGGCACTGTGACATGTGGACGTCACTGTGAAAGGGGGTGGCGCTGTGACATGGGAATGGTACCGTGACATGGGTGTGGCACTGTGACTTCAGTGTGACACTTTGACATGGGGTTGGATCTGTGACAGGCGAGCGTCACTATTATGTGGCGGTGTATCTGTGACATGTGGTTGGCACTGTGACATGGGGACGGCACTGTGACATGGCAGTGGCACTGTGACATTGTGGTTGCACTGTGACATGGGGACGGCACTGGGACATTGGAGTGGCACTGGGACAATGGAGTGGAACTGTGACATGGGGATGACTGCGTCAGAGGGGTGGCATTGTGACACGGTGGTGGGGTTGTGACATTAGGACTGCACTGTGACATGTGGGTGGCACTATGGCATGGGGGTGGCACTATGACATGGGGATGGCACTGTGACGTGGAGACAGCACTCTGATATGGGTGTGGCATTGTGACATTGTGGTGGCACAGTGACATGAGGGTGGCTCTGTGACATGTGGATGTCACTGTGACAGTGGGGTTGCACTGTGACATGGGGATGGTACTGTGACATGGGGATGGCACTTTGATATGAGGACAGAACTGTGACATTGGGGTGGCACTTTGTCATGGGGGCGGTACTGAGACATGTGGACAACACTGTGACATGGAGGCTGCACCGTGACTTTAGTGTGACACTGTGAAATGGGGATGGCTCTGTGACATTGAGGTGGCATTGTGACATGGGGATGGCACCGTGACAGTGGGTTGGCACTGTGACATGTGGACAACACTGTGACATGGGTGCGGCACTGTGACATGGGGACTGCACTATTACGTGGGGACAGCACTGTGACATGGGGACGGAACTGGGTCATTAGAATTCCACTGTGACATGGGCACATCAGTGTGACACGTTGGTGGCACTGTGACAATGAGGCGGCACTGTGACATGGGCGTGGCACTGTGACATGGGGACGGCACTGTGATATCATGGTGGCACTGTGACATGGGTGTGGCATATTGACAACGGGCCTACTCTGTGACAGTGGGGCGGCACTCTGAGCTGGGGGTGGCTCTGTGACGTGTGTGGCACTGAGACCTGGTGACGGCATTGTCACAGTGGGTTGGTAGTGTGACATGGGAATGGCACAGTGACATGGGGGCGGCACTGACACGGGGACGACACTGTGACATGGGGATGACAGTGTGACATGGGCAGGGCACTGTCACATGGAGCGACACTGTGACATGTGACGGCACTGTGACATTAGGGCTGCATTGTGACATGGTGGTGGCACTGTGACATGGTGACGGAACTGTGACATGTGGATGGCACTATGACATTGGGACGGCACTGTTACATGGTTGTGGCAGTGACATGGGGACTGTACTGTGTCATTGTGGTGGCTCTGTGACATGGGTGTGGCACTGTGACATGGGTGTGGCACTCCTGACAGTGGGTTGGCACTGTGACATGGGTGTGGCACTGTGATATGGGTGCATGTCACAGTGCTACTCCCATGTCATAATGCCACCGCCATGTCACAGTGCCAACCCCATGTCACAGTGCCATCGCCGTATCATAGTGGCGCCCCCATGTGACAGTACCGTCCCCATGTCACGGTGCAACTCTAATGACCCAGTGCCGTCCCACTCTCACAATGCCACGCCCATGTCACAGTGCTGCCCCCGTGTCACAGTGCTACCCCAGTGCGACAGCACCGTACCCGTGTCACAGTGCCACCAGAATGTCACTGTGCCACCGCCATGTTACAGTGACACCCCCACGTCACAGTACCACTCCCATGTCCAACTGCTGTCCCCATGTCACAGTGCAACACCCATGTCACAGTGCCAGCCCTATGTCACCCTGCCGTCCCCATGTCACAGTGCAACTATAATGACCCAGTGCCGTCCCCATGTCACAGTGCCATGCCATGTAACAGCGCCATCCCATGTCACAGTGCCATATCCATGTCCCAGTGCCATCACAGTGTGACCACAATGTCACAGTGCCACCGCCATGTCACAGTGCCGTCATCATATCACAGTGCCACCCCCAAGACACGCTGCCCTCCCCATGTCACAGTGCCGTCCCCATGTCATGGGGCAACTCTAATGACCCCATGCCTCCCCCATTTCACAGCGCTGCCACCCTGTCACAGTGCCACCCCAATGTCACAGCGCCAAACCAACGTCACAATGCTACTGCCATGTCTCAGTGCCAAAACTGTCACAGTGCCATTTCCACCCCACTGTCACAGTATCGTCCACATGTCACAGTGCCACCCACATGTCACAATGCCACCATGTCACAATGCCACCCCCATGTTACAATGCTGTCCTCGTGTCACAGTGCCACACCCATTATACTGCCGTCCCCATGTCACAGTGCCACCCCATGTCACAATGCCACCGCCATGTCACAGTGCCTTCCCCATGTCACAGTGACGCCCCCGTGTCACAGTGCTGCCCCCAATTCACAGTGCCACCCCATGTCACAATGCCATCGCCATGTCACAGTGCCACCCCCAAGTCACACTGCCGTCCCCATGTCACAGTGCGACCCCAGTGTCATAATGCCACCACCATGTCACAGTGCCACCCCACTGTTACAGTGTCGCCCCATGTTACAGTGCACTGCCCATGCCCATGTCATGCTGCCACCGCCATGTCCCAGTGCCGTCCCCATGTCACAGTGCCGCCCCAATGTCACAGTGCGACCGCCATGTCACAATGCAGCCCCCATGTCACAGTACCATACCCATGTCACAGCGCCACTGCCAAGTTACAGTGCCACCACCAGGTCACAGTACCGCCCGCATGTCACATGCCACCCCCAGGTCACAGTGCCACCGCCGTATCAAAGTGACGCTGCCATATGATAGTACCGTCCCCATGTCACAGTGCTGCCCCGGTGACACACTGCCGTCCCCATGTCAGAGTGCCACCACCATGTCACAGCACCGTACCCATGTCACACTGCTATCCCCATCTCACAGTGCCACCCCCATGTCACAGTGCCATCCCAATGTCACAGTACTGTACCCATGTCACAGTGCCACCAGAATGTCACGGTGCCACTGCCATATTTCAGTGACACCTCCAAGTCACAGTACCACCCCCATGTCACAGTGCTGTCCCCATGTCAAGGTGCCGGCCCTGTGTCACAGTGCCACCCACATGTCACAATGCAGCCCCCATGTCACAGTTCTGTCCTCATATCAAAGTGCCACCCCCATGGCACAGTACCGTCCCCACGTCACAGTGCAACCCCACTGTCACAGTGACATCCACATGTCACAGAGCCACCCCCATGTCACTGTGCCACCACAATGTCACAATGCCACACCCATGTCACAGTGCCATCCCCATGTCACAGTGCCATCCCCATGTCACACTACCAACCCAATGTGACAATGCAACCGCCAGGTCACAGTGCCACACCCATGTCACAGTGCAACTCGTGCAATAACGTGTCACAGTGCCACCCCATGTCACAGTGCAACTCGTGCAATAACGTGTCACAGTGCCACCCCATGTCACAATACCACAGTAAAGTCACCATTTCGCCCACATGTCACCGTGCCACCCTCATGTCACACTGCTGTCCCCATGACACAGTGCCGTCCCCATGACACAGTACAGACCCCATGTCACAGTGCCACCACAATGTCACAGTTCAGTACCCATGTCACAGTGCCGTCCCCATTACACAGTGCCGTTCCTATGAAACAGCGCCACCCCATGTCACTGTGCCATCCACATGTCACAGTGCCACCCACGTGTCACAGTGCCACGCCCATATCATAATGCCACCACCATGTCACAGTGCCACCCCTCTGTCACAGTGTCATCCCCATGTCACAGTGAAACCACAATGTCCCAGTGCCGTCCCCATGGCACAGTGCAACCACAATGTCACAGTGCCACTGCCATGTCACAGTACCGTCCCCATGGCACAGTGCCTTCCCGTGACACAGTGCCATCCCCTTGTCACAATGCCACTTCCATGTCACGGTGGCACCCTCATGTTACTGTGCCATCCCGATGTCACAGTGCCACCGCCGTATCAAAGTGACGCTGCCATATGATAGTACCGTCCACATGTCACAGTGCCGCCCCCGTGACACACTGCCGTCCCCATGTCAGAGTGCCACCACCATGTCACAGTGCCGACCCCATGTCACAGTGCCGACCCCATGTCACAGATACACCGCCACATAATAGTGACGCTCGCCTGTCACAGATCCAACCCCATGTCACAGTGTCACACTGAAGTCACAGTGCCACACCCATGTCACGGTACCATTCCGATGTCACAGCGCCACCCCCTTTCACAGTGACGTCCACATGTCACAGTGCCACCAGAATGTCACAGTGGCACCACCATGTCACAGTGCCAACACCAGGTCAGTGTACCGTCCCCATATCCCAGTGCCACACCCATGTCACTGTGCCATTCCCATGTCACACTACCAAACCAATGTGACAATGCCACCGCCAGGTCACAGTGCCACACACATGTCACATTGCCGCACCCATGTCACAGTGCCGTCCGCATGTCACAGTGCCGTCCCTATGGCAAAGTGATGCCACCATGTCACAGTGCCACGAACATGTCACAGTGCCAAGCCGAAGTCACAGTGCCACCCCCATGTCACAGTGCAGTCCCCCTGTCATAGTGCCACCACAATGTCACAGTGCCACTCCTATTTCACACTGCTACCCCCATTTCATAGTGACACCAATGTTGCCCCCATGTCACATTGCTGTACCAATGTCACAGTGCCGCCACCATGTCACAGTGCCACCACAATGTCACAGTGCCGTCCCCATGTCACAGTGCCGCCCCCATGCCACAGTGCCGCCCCCATGTCACACTGTCATCCCCATGTCACAGTGCCACTGCTTGTCACTGTTTTATTGTCCTGTCACAATGCCACCTCAATGTCACAGAGCCATCCCCATGTCACTGTGCCACACTAAACTCATGGTGCCCTCTCCATCTCACCGTGCCGCCCCATGTCACAGTGCCGTCCCCATGTCACAACGCAGTCCTCATGGCATAGTGCCACCCCCATGTCACAGAGCCATCCACATGTCCCAGAGCCACCCCCATGTCAAAATGCCGCGCCCATGTCACAGTGATATCCCCATGTAACAGTGCTGCCTCCATGTCACAGTCCACCAGCGTGTCACACTGCTTTCCCCATGTCACAGTGGAATTCTAATGACCTGGTGCCGTCCCCATGTCACAGTGCCATCCCCATGTCACAGTGCTGTCCCCAGCTAATAGTGCAGTCCCAATGTCACATGTTCGTGGCACTGTGATATGGTGGCATCAATTTGCCATGGGGACCGCACTGTGACATGGGTGCGGCAATGTGACATGGGTGCGGCAATGTGACATGTGGGTGGCACTGTGACATGGAGGCTCACCCTGACTTCAGTGTGACACTGTGAAATGAGAATGGCTCTGTGACATGGGGATGGCAGTGTGACATGGTGGTGGCTCTGTAACATGAGGGTGGCATTGTGACATGGGGCTTCAGGGTAACATGGGGACGGCACTGTGACATGGGAGTGACACTTTGACATGGGGGCTTCACTGTGACATGGGGGCTGCATTGTGACATTGGTTTGGCATTGTAACGTGTTGGTGGCACTGTGACATGGGGGTGGCACGGTGACATGTGAGCGGCACTATGACATAGAGGTGGCACTGTGACATGGGAGCGACACTGGGACATGGGGGTGTCACTATGACATGGGGACTGCACTGTGACATGGGGAGGCCACTGTGACATGGGTGTGGCACTCACTGTGACATGGGGACAGCGCTGTGACATAGGAGGGACAGCAGTGTGACATTGGGGTGGCAGTTTGGCATGGGGGTGGCAATGTGACATGGGGATGCAATATTGACAAGGGGCCTGCACTGTGACAATGGTGTGGCACTTTCAGATGGAGGTGACTCTGTGACATGTGTGTGGCACTGTGACATGTGGATGTCACCCTGACAGTGGGTTGGCACTGTGACATGGGTGTGGCACTGTGACATGGGTGCATGTCACAGTGCTACTCCCATGTCATAATGCCACCGCCATGTCACAGTGCCAACCCCATGTCACAGTGCCATCGCCGTATCATAGTGGCGCCCCCATGTGACAGTACCGTCCCCATGTCACGGTGCAACTCTAATGACCCAGTGCCGTCCCACTCTCACAATGCCACGCCCATGTCACAGTGCCGCCCCCGTGTCACAGTGCTACTCCAGTGTCACAGCACCGTACCCATGTCACAGTGCCACCAGAAAGTCACTGTGCCACCGAAATGTTAAAGTGACACCCCCACGTCACAGTACCACTCCCATGTCCCAGTGTTGTCCCCATGTCCCAGTGCCGTCCCCTTGTCACAGTGCCGCCCCCATGTCACAAGGCTGTCCCCATGTCACAGTGCTGACCCCATATCTCAGTGTCACCCCCATGTCACATTTCTGCTCCCATTTCACAGTGCCACTTCCATGTCACAGTGTCGCCCCCATGTCACAATGCCGCCCGCATGTCACAGCGCCACTCCTTGTCACTGAGCTATTTTCATGTCACAGTGCCACCCCAACGTCACAGAGCCATCCCCATTTCACAGTGTCACACTAAAGTCACCGTGCCACTCCCATGTCTCAGTGCCACTCCCATGTCACCGTGCCACCCACACGTCACCATGATGCCCCCATGGCACAGTGCCTAGTCCATGTCACAGTGCCACACTCATGTCACAGTGCCGTCCCCATGTAAGAGTGCTACTCCATGTCATTGTGCCGTCCCCATGTCACTGTGCCACGTCACAATGCCGCCCACATGTCACAGTGCCACTCGCTGTCACTGTTCTATTTTCAGTGCCACCCCAATGTCACAGCGCCAAACCAACGTCACAATGCTACTGCCATGTCTCAGTGCTAAAACCATGTCACAGTGCCACCCACATGTCACAGTGCCATCTCTATGTCACAGTACCTTCTCCATGTCACAGTGCCTATGTCACAGTACCGTCTCCATGTCACAGTGCCACCCCACTGTCACAGTAATGTCCACATGCCACAGTGCCACCCACATGTCACAATGCCACCCCATGTTACAATGCTGCCCCCGTGTCACAGTGCTACACCCGTTACACTGCTGTCCCCATGTCACAGTGCCGCCCCAATGTCACAGTGTCACCGCCATGTCACAATGCAGCCCCCATGTCACAGTACCATACCCATGTCACATTTCGACCAGATGTCACAGTGCCTCACAGTGCCACTGCCAAGTTACCGTGCCACCCCCTGGTCACAGTACCGCCCGCATGTCACATGCCACCCCCAGGTCACAGTGCCATGCCCATGTCACAGTGCAGACCCATGTCACTGTGCCAACCCAATGTCACAATGCCTCTGCCTTTCACGGTGCAACACCCATGTCACAGTGACGTACCCAAGTCACAGTGCCACCCCCATGTCACAGAACCGTCCCCATGTCAAAGTGCCATCCTCGTGAAACCGTGCCACCCCAATGTCACAGTGCCACCCTAATGTCACAGTGCCACCCTAATGTCACAGTGCGACACGCATGTCACAGTGCCACACCCATGTCACAGTAACGTCCACATGTCACAGTGCCACCCCCATGTCACAGTGCCAATCCAATGTCACAGTGCCATCCCCATGTCACAAAACCACTGCCATGTCACAGTGACACCCACATGTCACAGTGCCACCCACATGTCACATTGCCACACCCATGTCACAGTGCCGTCCCCATGTCACAGTGCCGTCCCCATGGCAAAGTGATGCCACCATGTCACAGTGCCACGAACATGTCACAGTGCCAAGCCGAAGTCACAGTGCCACACCCATGTCACAGTGCAGTCCCCCTGTCATAGTGCCACCACAATGTCACAGTGCCACTCCTATTTCACAGTGCTATTGTGGTGGCACTGTGACATGGTGGCGGCACTGTGACATTGGTACAGCAATGTGACATGGGGGCAACATTGGTGTCACTACAATGTCACAGTGCCGCCCCCATGTCACAGTGTCACTGCTTGTCACTGTTCTATTTTCATGTCACAATGCCACCTCAATGTCACAGAGCCATCCCCATTTCACAGTGCCACACTAAACTCATGGTGCCGTCTCCATCTCACCGTGCCGCCCCATGTCACAGTGCCGTCCCCATGTCACAACGCAGTCCTCATGGCATAGTGCCACCGCCATGACACAGTGCCATTCCATGTCACAGTGCCACCACAATGTCTCACAGTGCCACTGCCATGTCACAGTGCCATCCCATGTCACAGTGCAACCACAATGTCACAGTGCCACTGCCATGTCACAGTACCGTCCCCATGGCACAGTGCCTTCCCGTGACACAGTGCCATCCCCATGTCACAATGCCACTGCCATGTCACAGTGGAACCCTCATGTTACAGTGGCGTCCCCATGTCACAGTGCCACCGCCGTATCATAGTGACGCTGCCATGTGATAGTACCGTCCACATGTCACAGTGATGGCCCCGTGACACACTGCCGTCCCCATGTCAGAGTGCCACCCCCATGACAAGGTGCCGGCCCCATCCACGTGTCACAGTGCCACCTCAATTTCAAAGTGCCACCCCAATGTCACAATGCAGCCCCCATGTCACAGTGCCACCCCCAAGTCACAGAGACATCCACATGTCCCAGAGCCACCCCCATGTCACAATGCCGCGCCCATGTCACAGTGATATCCCCATGTAACAGTGCTGCCTCCATGTCACAGTCCACCAGCGTGTCACACTGCTTTCCCCATGTCACAGTGGAATTCTAATGACCTGGTGCCGTCCCCATGTCACAGTGCCATCCCCATGTCACAGTGCTGTCCCCACCTAATAGTGCAGTCCCCATGTCACATGTTCATGGCACTGTGACATGGTGGCATCACTTTGCCATGGGAACGGCACTGTGACATGGGGACGGCACTGTGACATGGGTGCGGCAATGTGACATGTGGGTGGCACTGTGACATGGAGGCTGCACCGTGACTTTAGTGTGACACTGTGAAATGGGGATGGCTCTGTGACATGGGGATGGCAGTGTGACATGGTGGTGGCTCTGTAACATGAGGGTGGCATTGTGACATGGGGCTTCAGGGTAACATGGGGACGGCACTGTGACATGGGGGTGACACTTTGACATGGGGGCTTCACTGTGACATGGGGGCTGCATTGTGACATTGGTTTGGCATAGTAACATGTTGGTGGCAGTGTGATATGGGGGTGGCACGGTGACATGTGAGCGGCACTGACATAGGGGTGGCACTGTGACATGGGAGCGACACTGGGACATGGGGGTGTCACTATGACATGGGGACTGCACTGTGACATGGGTGTGGCACTCACTGTGACATGGGGACGGCACTGTGACATAGGAGGGACAGCAGTGTGACATTGGGGTGGCAGTTTGGCATGGGGGTGGCAGTGTGACATGGGGATGCAATATTGACAAGGGGCCTGCACTGTGACAATGGTGTGGCACTTTCAGATGGAGGTGACTCTGTGACATGTGTGTGGCACTGTGACCTGGCGGTGGCATTGTCACATTGGTTTGGTAGTGTGACATGGGAATGGCACAGTGACATGGGTGTGGCACAGTGACATGGGTGTGGCACTGGGATATGGGGACGGTACACTGACCTGGTGTTGGCACTGTGACATGGTGGTGCCACTGTGACATTGGTACAGCAATGTGACATGGGGGCAACATTGTGACATGGAGGTGTCACTATGAAATGGGGGTAGCAGTGTGAAATAGGAGTGGCACTGTGACATTGTGGTGGCACTATGACAGGGGGACTGCACTGTGACATGGGGGTGGCACTTTGACTTTGGCTTGGCACTGTGACATGTTCGTGGCAACTGTGACATGTGGGTGTCACTGTGACATGGGGACGGCACTGGCATGGTGGTGGCAGCATGACACAGGGGTCGCACTGTGACATGGGGATGGCAGTGTGACTTGGGTGTGGCACTGTGACAAGGCGGTGGCATTGAGACATGGCGATGGCTTTGTGACATTTGGTCGGCACTGTGACATGGGGACGGCACTGTGACATGGAGGCGTCACTGTGAATTGGGGGCAGCACTGTGACACGGGGGCGTCACTGTGACATGGGGAAGGCACTGTGACATGGCGGTGGCACAGTGACATGTCGGTGTCATTGTGACATTTTGTCGGCACTGTTTCATGGGGGCGGCACTGTCGCATGGGGGCGTCACTATTATACGGCGGTGGCACTGTGACATGGGGGTGGGGTACGGCACTGTGCCATGGGGGTGGCATTGTGACACAGGGGTGGCACTGTGACATGACCGTGGCATTGTGACATCGGGTCGGCACTGTGACACAGGGGTGGCACTGTGAAATGGGGACGGCCCTATGACATGGGGACGGACCTGTGACATGGTGCTGGCATTGTGACATGTGGGTGGCACTGTGAAATTGGGATGGCACTTTGGCGTGGGGGTGGCACTGTGACATGGGGAGGGCAGTGTGACATGGGGGTGGCTGTGACATGGGGAGGGCAGTGTGACATGGGTGTGGTGCTGTGACATGGGGACTGCCCTGTTACATGGGGGCGTTACTGTGACCTGGATGTGTCACTGTGACATGGGTGTGGCAGTGTGGCATGTGGACGTCACTGTGACAGTGGTGTGGCACGGTGTCATGGGGGCGGTACTGTGACATGGGGATAGCAGTGTACCGTCCCCATGTCACAGTGTACCGTCCCCATGTCACAGTGCTGCCCCGGTGACACACTGCCGTCCCCATGTCAGAGTGCCACCACCATGTCACAGTGCCATCCCCATGTCACAGTGCCACCCCCATGTCACAGTGCCACTGCCATGTCACAGTGCCGTCCCCATGGCACAGTGCCTTCCCGTGACACAGTGCCATCCCCTTGTCACAATGCCACTTCCATGTCACGGTGGCACCCTCATGTTACTGTGCCATCCAGATGTCACAGTGCCACCGCCGTATCAAAGTGACGCTGCCATATGATAGTACCGTCCACATGTCACAGTGCCGCCCCCGTGACACACTGCCGTCCCCATGTCAGAGTGCCACCACCATGTCACAGTGCCGTCCCCATGTCACAGTGCCGACCCCGTGTCACAGATACACCGCCACATAATAGTGACGCTCGCCTGTCACAGATCCAACCCCATGTCACAGTGTCACACTGAAGTCACAGTGCCACACCCATGTCACGGTACCATTCCCATGTCACAGCGCCACCCCCTTTCACAGTGACGTCCACATGTCACAGTGGCACCAGAATGTCACAGTGGCACCACCGTGTCACAGTGCCAACACCAGGTCAGTGTACCGTCCCCATATCCCAGTGCCACACCCATGTCACTGTGCCACACACTACCAAACCAATGTGACAATGCCACTGCCAGGTCACAGTGCCACACACATGTCACAGAGCCACCTCCATTTGAAAGTGCCACACCATTGTCACAGTGCAGGCCCCTTGTCAATATTGCATCCCCATGTCACGCTGCCACCCCCATGCCAAACTGCCACCCCAATGTCACACTGCTGTCCCTCCTATGTCACAGCGCCGTCCCCATGTCACAGTGAGTGACACCCCCATGTCCCAGTGTCGTCCCCATGTCCCAGTGCCACACCCATGTAACAGTGGCCTCCCCATATCACAGTGCCGACCCCATATCTCAGTGTCACCCCCATGTCACATTTCTGCTCCCATTTCACAGTGCCACGTCCATGTCACAGTGTCACCCCCATGTCACAATGCCGCCCGCATGTCACAGCGCCACTCCTTGTCACTGAGCTATTTTCATGTCACAGTAACACCCCAACGTCACAGAGCCATCCCCATTTCACAGTGTCACACTAAAGTCACCGTGGAACTCCCATGTCTCAGTGCCACTCCCATGTCACCGTGCCACCCACATGTCACCATGATGCCCCCATGGCACAGTGCCTAGTCCATGTCACAGTGCCACACTCATGTCACAGTGCCGTCCCCATGTAAGAGTGCTACTCCATGTCATTGTGTCGTCCCCATGTCACTGTGCCACGTCACAATGCCGCCCACATGTCACAGTGCCACTCGCTGTCACTGTTCTATTTTCATGTCACAGTGCCACCCCAATGTCACAGCGCCAAACCAACGTCACAATGCTACTGCCATGTCTCAGTGCCAAAACTGTCACAGTGCCAGCCACATGTCACAGTGCCATCTCTATGTCACAGTGCCGTCTCCATGTCACAGTGCCACCCCACTGTCACAGTAATGTCCACATGTCACAGTGCCACCCACATGTCACAATGCCACCCCATGTTACAATGCTGCCCCCGTGTCACAGTGCTACACCCGTTACACTGCTGTCCCCATGTCACAGTGCCGCCCCAATGTCACAGTGCCACCGCCATGTCACAATGCAGCCCCCATGTCACAGTACCATACTCATGTCACATAGTGTGACATGGGAATGGCACAGTGACATGGGTGTGGCACTGTGACATGGGTGTGGCACTGGGATATGGGGACGGTACACTGACCTGGTGTTGGCACTGTGACACGGTGGTGCCACTGTGACATTCTGGTGGCACTGTGACATGTGGACGTCACTGTGAAAGGGGGTGGCGCTGTGACATCGGAATGGTACCGTGACATGGGTGTGGCACTGTGACTTCAGTGTGACACTGTGACATGGGGTTGGATCTGTGACAGGCGAGCGTCACTATTATGTGGCGGTGTATCTGTGACATGGGGTCGGCACTGTGACATGGGGTCGGCACTGTGACATGGTGGTGGCACTCTGACATGGGGACGGCAGTGTGTCACGGGGGCGGCACTGTGACATGTGGACGGTACTATCATATGGCAGCGTCACTTTGATACGGCGGTGGCAATGTGACATCGGGATGGCACAGTAACATGAGGGTGCCACCGTGACATGGAAGTGGCATTGTGACAAGGGGATGGCACTGTGTCACGGGAAGGCACTGTGCCATGGGGACGGCACTGTGACATGGCAGTGGCACTGTGACATTGTGGTTGCACTGTGCCATGGGGATGGCACTGGGACATTGTGGTTTCACTGTGACATGGGGATGACACTGTGACAGAGGGGTGTCACTGTGACATGGTGGTGGCATTATGATATGGGCGTGGCACTGTGACATGGGGATGGCACTGTGACATGGGGAGGTCAGTGTGACATTAGGCGGTGGCATTGTGACATTAGGACAGCACTGTGACATGTGGATGGCACTGTGACATGGGGTGGCGCTGTTTCATAGGAACGGCACTGTGTAATGGGGACGGCACTGTGACATGGGTACTGAACTGTGACATTGTGGTGGCACTGTGACATGGGGTCTGTACTGTGTCATGGGGACGGCACTGTGTCATGGGGACAGCAGTGTGACATGAGGGTGGCACGGTGACATGTGGGCGAAATAGTGACTTTACTGTGGTATTGTGACATGGGGTGGTACTGTGACACGTTATTGCACGAGTTGCACTGTGACATGGGTGTGGCACTGTGACCTGGCAGTTGCATTGTCACATTGGGTTTGTAGTGTGACATGGGGATGGGACTGTGACATGGGGACGGCACTGTGATATGGGTGTGGCATTGTGACATTGTGGTGGCACAGTGACATGGGTGTGGCTCTGTGACAGTGGGGTTGCACTGTGACGTGGGGACTGTACTGTGCCATGGGGGTGGCACTTTGATATGAGGACAGAACTGTGACATGGGGGCTGCATTGTGACATGTGGGTGGCACTGTGACACAGGGCCGGCACCTTGACATGGGGACAGCACTGTGACATGGGGGTGGTACTGTGACTTGGAGGTGTCACTGAAATATGGCAGTGGCACCGTGACATTCTGGTGGCACTGTGACATGGGTACGGTACTGTGACATTGGGATGGCACTGTGACATGGTGGTGGCACTCTGACATGGGGACGGCAGTGTGTCACCGGGGCAGCACTGTGACATGGGGACGGTACTATCATATGGCAGCGTCACTTTGATACGGCGGTGGCACTGTGACCTGGGGGTGGCATGTGACATGCGGGCGGTACTGTGACCTGGTGGTGGCACTGTATCTTGGCAGTGGCGCTGTGACATCTGGTCGAAATGTGACATGGGTATGGTACTGTGACATGGGGGCTGCATTGTGACATGGCGGTGGCACTGTGACATTGGGGCGGCACTGTGACATGGGGACGGCACTGGGACATGGCGGTGGCAGCATGACATGGGCAGTGCACTGTAACATGGGGCGACACTGTAACAGTGGGGTGGCACTGTGACATGGCGGTGGCATTATGACACGGGGGTTGCACTGTGACATGGGGACGGCAGTGTGACGTGGGGGTGGCACTGTGACATGGCGGTGGCATTGTGACATGGGGTGGCACTGTGACATGGGGACGGCAGTATAATGGGTGTGGCACTGTGACACGAGGGCAGCATTGTAACATGGGGGTGGCATTGTGACATGGTGGCATTGTGACATGGGGTGGCACTGTGACATGGGGACGATACTGTGACAGTGGGGTGGAAATGGCACTGTGACAGTTTTGGCACTGAGACATGGCAGTAGCATTGTGACGTTGGTTCGGCACTGTGACATTGGGGTGGCACTGTGACATGAAAATAGAACAGTGACAGCGAGTGGCACTGTGACATGTGGGCGGCATTGTGACGTGGCACAGTGACATGGGGACGGCACAATGACATGGAGTAGCACTCTTACATGGGGACGGCACTGTGACATGAGTGTGGCACTGTGACATGGACTAGGCACTGTGCCATGGGGGCATCATGGTGACATGTGGGTGGCACGGTGACATGGGAGTGGCACTGAGACATGGGAGTGGCACGGTGACTTTAGTGTGACACTGTGAAATGGGGATGGCTCTGTGACGTTGGGGTGGCACTGTGACATGAAAATAGCTCAGTGACAAGGAGTGGCGCTGTGACATGCGGGCGGCATTGTGACATGGGGGCGACACTGACATGGAAGTGGCACTGTGAAATGGGAGCAGAAATGTGACATGGGGGTGACACTGAGATATGGGGTCGTCACTGTGACAAGGGGACGGCACTGGGACATGGGGACGACACTGGGACATGGGAGTGGTACTGTGACGTGGGGGTGTCACTGTAACATGTCGGTGGCACAGTGACTTTCTGGTGGCACTGTGACATGGGTACGGTGCTGTGACACTGGAGTAGCACTGTGACACGGGGGCGGCACTGTGACATGGGCGTGGCATTGTGAGAGTGGGACGGCACTGGGTCATTAGAGTTGCACCGTGACATGGGGACGGTACTGTCACATGGGGGCGCCACTATGATACGGCGATGGCACTGTGACATGGGGTTGGCACTGTGACATGGCGGTGGCATTATGACATGGGAGTAGCACTGTGACATGTAGGTGGCACTGTGACATGTGGGTGTCACTGTGACATGGGGACGGCACTGGGACATGGCGGTGGCAGCGTGACATGGGCAGTGCACTGTAACATGGGGCGACACTGTAACAGTGGGGTGGCACTGTGACATGGTGGTGGCATTATGACACAGGGGTCGCACTGTGACATGGGGACGGCAGTGTGACTTGGGGGTGGCACTGTGACAAGGCGGTGGCATTGAGACATGGCGATGGCTTTGTGACATTGGGTCGGCACTGTGACATGGGGACGGCACTGTGACATGGAGGCGTCACTGTGAATTGGGGGCAGCACTGTGACACGGGGGCGTCACTGTGACATGGGGAAGGCACTGTGACATGGCGGTGGCACAGTGACATGTCGGTGTCATTGTGACATTTGGTCGGCACTGTCGCATGGGGGCGTCACTATGATATGGCGGTGGCACTGTGCCATGGGGGTGGCACTGTGACACAGGGGTGGCACTGTGACATGACCGTGGCATTGTGACATCGGGTCGGCACTGTGACACAGGGGTGGCACTGTGAAATGGGGACGGCCCTATGACATGGGGACGGACCTGTGACATGGTGCTGGCATTGTGACATGTGGGTGGCACTGTGAAATTGGGATGGCACTTTGGCGTGGGGGTGGCACTGTGACATGGGGAGGGCAGTGTGACATGGGGGTGGCTGTGACATGGGGAGGGCAGTGTGACATGGGGGTGGTGCTGTGACATGGGGATGGCACAGTTACATGGGGGCGTTACTGTGACCTGGATGTGTCACTGTGACATGGGTGTGGCACTGTGGCATGTGGACGTCACTGTGACAGTGGGGTGGCACGGTGTCATGGGGGCGGTACTGTGACATGGGGATAGCAGTGTGACCTGTGGGTGCCACTGTGACATGGCAGTGGTTTTGTGACATGGGGATGGCACTGTGACATTGGATTGGCACTGTGACATGGGGGTGGCACTGTGACATGTGGACGTTACTGTGACATGGGTGTGGCACTGTGACATGCGTGTCGCACTGTTACATTAGGGTGGCACTGTGACATTGGGGTGGCACGGTTTCACGAGGATGGCACTTTGACATGGGGACGGTTCTGTGACATGGGGGTGGCACTATGACATGGGGACGGCACAGTGACATGGCGTGGCACTGTGACATGGGTATGGCACTGTGACTTGGGTACGGCACTGTGACATGGGTGTTGCACCGTGAAAGGCAGTGGCATTGTGACGTTGGGTTGGCACTGTGACATGGGTCTGCACTGTGACATGGGCATGGCACTGTGACCTGGGGGTGGCATGTGACATGCGGGCGGTACTGTGACCAGGGGGTGGCACGGTAACTTGGCAGTGGCACTGTGACATCTGGTCGAAATGTGACATGGGTATGGTACTGTGACATGGGGGCTGCATTGTGACATGGCGGTGGCACTGTGACATTGGGGCGGCACTGTGACATGGGGACAGCAGTGTAACGGGTGTAGCACTGTGACACGGGGGCAGCATTGTGACATGTGGGTGGCACTGTGACATGGTTTTAGCACTGTGACAGTGGGGTGGCACTGTGACTTGGAGATGGTACTGTGACATAGAGATGGCACTGTGACATGTGGGTGGCACTGTGACAGTTTTAGCACTGAGACATGGCAGTAGCATTGTGACGTTGGTTTGGCGCTGTGACATTGGGGTGGCACTGTGACATGGAGACGGCACTGTGACATAGAGATGGCACTGTGACATGTGGGTGGCACTGTGACAGTTTTGGCACTGAGACATGGCAGTAGCATTGTGACGTTGGTTTCGCGCTGTGACATTGGGGTGGCACTGTGACAGGGTGGCAGCGCTGTGAAATGGGGGAGGCATTGGGTCATTAGAGTTGCCCCATGACATGGGGACGGCACTGTGACATGGGGAGGGCAGTGTGTCTTGTGGGTGGCACTGTGATATGATGACGGCACTGTGACATGGCGGTGACACTGTGACATTGTGGTCACACTGTGACATAGGGATGGCATTGGGACATGGATATGGCACTGTGACAGGGGATGGCACTGTTACATGGCATGGCACTGTGACATGGGGACGGCACTGGGTCATTATAGTTGCACTGTGACATGGGGATGGCAGGGTGACATAGGGCTGGCACTGTGACATGGGTGTTGCACTGTGACATGGGGACAGCAGTTGGACATGGGAGTGGTACTGTGACGTGGGGGTGTCACTGTAACATGGCGGTGGCACAGTGACATTCTGGTGGCACCGTGACACGGGTAAGGTGCTGTCGCACTGCGGTAGCACTGTGACATGGGGGCAGCACTGTGACATGGGGGCGGCACTGTGACATGGGCGTGGCATTGTGAGAGTGGGACAGCACTGGGTCATTAGAGTTGCACTGTGACATAGGGACGGCAGTGTGACATGGCGGTGGCATTATGACATGTGGGTGGCACTGTGACATGGGGATGGCATTTAGGGACAGCCGTGTGACGTGGGGACGGCAGTGTGACATGGGGGTGGTGCTGTGACATGGGGATGGCACAGTTACATGGGGGCGTTACTGTGACCTGGATGTGGCACTGTGACATGGCAGTGACACTGTGACATTCTGGTGGCACTGTGAGATGGGGTGGCACTGTAACATAGGGACAGCAGTGTGACATGGGGGTGGCAGTGTGACATGGACGTGGCATATTGACAAGGGGCCTGCACTGTGGCAATGGGGCAGCACTGTGAGATGGCCGTGGCACTGTCACATGGGTGTGGCACTATGACATTGTGGTGGCACAGTTACATGGGGGTGACATTGTGACAGTGGGGTTGCACTGTGACATGGGGACGATACAATGACACGGGGATGGCACTGTGACATGAGGACAGAACTGCGACATGAGGGCTGCATTGTGACATGGTGGTGGCACTGTGACATTGGGGTGGCACTGTGACGTGGTGTTGCACAATGACATGGGATGGCACTGTGAGATGTGGTGGCACTGTAATATGGGGACAGCATTGTGACATGGGGACGGCACTGTTACATGGGGGCGTTACTGTGACCTGGATGTGGCACTGGGACATGGCGGTGGCACTGTGACATTCTGGTGGCACTGTGACACGGGAGCGTCACTGGAACATGGGGGTGTCACTATGACATCGGGTTGGCACTGAGACATTGTGGTGGCACTATGACATGTGGACTGCACTGTGACATGGTGGTGTCACTATGAAATGGGGGTGGCACTGTGACTTGGGCGTGGCACTGTGACATGGGTATTGTATTGTGACATGGGGATGGCACTGTGACTTGGAAGTGGCACTGTGACATGGGGATGACAGTGTGCCATGGGGGCGCCACTGTGACAATGGGGTGGCACTCTTACATGGGGACTGCACTGTGACATGGGCATGGTGCTGTGACATGTGGATGGCACTGTGACATGGAGGTGGCACTGTGACTTGGGAGTGGCACTGTGACATGTGGATGGCACTGTGACACTGGTACAGCATTGTGACATGGGGGCCACATTGTGACATGGAGGTGTCACTATGAAATGGGTGTAGCAGTGTGAAATGGGAGTGGCACTGTGACATTGTGGTGGCACTGTGACATGGTGGTGGCAGTGTGACATGGGGGTTGATTTGCGGAGAAATCACTCTATAACTGTGGAGTTACAAAGTGGGTATGTTTATTCAGCGCCGGGCGCATGGGGGGTCGCTCCACCACCAGCATGCGCACCGTTTGCAGCTCCCGTCCGGCTCATGTGTTACAGAACAGTGCATGTTCATAGAACGCCTGTACATACACAGAGTCTACCCCGCCCCCCTCGCTCCTCATGGCAATCGGGTCTCCTCCCCTCGCGCCTGCGCCATGAGCTCTTCAACCTCCGGTCTGGGGTCGCAACTTCCTGGGGAGGGGTCGTATAGATGAAGTACCTCTTCTTCCTCGCTGATGAACTTTTCACCGTCGCTCTGCGCAGCCTCAGTTGTTCTCTGGCTTCTGTCCAGACTGCCAGGCCAGTTTGTGCTGGTGTTTGGGTAGTCTGTTGCTGGTGCCCACAACTTCAAGGACCGGGGTAGACTTCTCCTTGAGCTAGGAGTGAGTCGCCTAGCAACGTTATCAGCACCTGCTACGTCTTTGCGAGCAGCCCCATACGCCTCCTTTTGTTTTTGCGCAAGTCTTGCACCATCAATCTCAGATTGTTTAGACTCCGCGTCTCACTAGGAGGTGGTGCAATGTAGTACTTTGGGAAGGACAGGCCAGTGGCTGGGCTCTGGGGGATCTAAGAACCTGCAGATTACTCAGGGTTGATCCACCAAAGACTGTGGCTCACCAGCTGCTTCTCCAGTCAGGAAAGCCAAGAATCATCACACCCCACAGCCTTTTTAAATTGTTGGGGGGGGGTGGGGGTGTTGTTTGTTTTTTTTGGTTTGTTTTTTTTTTAATCCTATCAGTGAAATTCATCTGGTGCCCAGATGTTTGCTGGCAGAGGTACATAGAACTGCATATGATAGCATGAAGATGTGCCTAGGAGGCCATATGGAAGGAAAAGTGACACAGCAACTGGGAGGGGTGTGGCTGGAAATGCAAAGTTAGGTACAAGGCGTGGTGGTGGATCTGCCTCATTGCTCTCAAACCCTGGTCACTTCTGTTGCATTTTGTTGTGGGATGCAGCAGGAGTTTGCCAGCCTTGAGGCACAGTGGAGTAGGAGGATGACTCATACCTAAAGTATGATCAAGTTTTGAATTAAAAATTTAAGTCACAGTTGGACATTTGGATTAAAAAACCCCGGAAACTGTTTCAAACTATCTGTGACGGAAGATGTACTGAGAGATACCGCTAGCTGCTCTGTGATTAATATTGATTGCAACTGTTTGAATCTGTAACTTGCTAATTGTGGCTGGCTGTTACCTACCCCTTTTGGTGTGAGTGAGGTGGCCTGCTCTGGAGGCTGGCTCAGGGGATGATGCAGTTGCACCTTTAGTTGGTGCAAGTGGCAACAAGTACTGCACATGGTTGTCATTCCTGCACTAACCCAGCTCCTTGCTACACTGTGGTGTCTCATCCAGAGATGCTCTTTTGTGAGAGTCTGTCAGTCCTCCAAGTTAGGAGATGTCGGAGGGATAAGATGTTTCTCTCCTGCTTTAACAAGACCTGTGCTTCCGTCTCTCAGACAGCTTTTAGGAACTTCAATCTTAGCCCCTCATCTCAGAGTATATAGAGCACATCAACAAAGATTTGGGTTCAGATTTGATGATGTCTTAGGTGTTTCATGAAGAAATATCAAGAGCTGAGTAAGTCCTTCTGACCAAACACTGTTAAAATTTGATTATTATATGGATGTGTATTGTAGGGAGAAAAAGCAGAGAAATGGCAACATTTCAGTTTGGCAGATAAGACTAACATCAAAGCTATGCAAATTCAGATTGGATGCTGAACACACATCTTTCATACTGAGTAACTGTTGGGGTAAAGCGTCCACCAAAAACTCCTTCAGCTCTTGATGTCTTTGAATTACAACTAGGTACCTTCCTTCTGGCAAGTTATTTGTTTTAGCACAGGCACAGTTGGATGATGGCCCGTGGTTTGTTATAGAAAAGGTCAAACTTGATGATCTCTCTGTCTGTTCTGGAATTAAAAATCTTATGGATAAATAAGACTTTTTCTTCAAGTTTTGTTTGCAAGTAAAAAATCTTTAGTGTTAATTAGCATTAGTTTCTTCCCTTTTAGTATCTTCCTTCTGGTATTTTCATGAAAGATTGATAGCCATCTTTTAAAATTAAACCTACAAAATACTAAAATCTTCCTTGAGAAATAAAAGGAGCAAATAAAGAGCTGCAGCCATACTGACCACTGGTTGTACTCAACAGCAATTTTACTATTCGGCTGTTCAATTTTCTGTCAAAGAGATTTTTATTGTGTGAGTATGCATATCGTGAGGCTGCTGTACAACTTGGGGCCACAAAACTTTGTAGCAGGTAACCAGTAAGGCAAACCAACAAAATGTACCTTTCTGCAATGAAAAACACACATGGTGAGGTTCAAGGGAATTTCAGTTATGATGGGTATTGCCGAGGAATATATATGACATGGGACACACTGGAAATTACTGGAAAACTACCAATAAGATTCACTTGTGTTGAAGTTTTATCAAGTATGAACAGGCCCATGCTGAAGTCTGTTTGAAAACCTAGGCCGTATGCTGGGTATTGTCAAATCTCAGACTGGTAATCTCTGTTTCATTATAGCAGGCGAGGCTTTCAAAAGATCTCCAGGATTAGGCAATGGGCCCCTCCTGAAAGTAATAGCCAGCATACCCAATTAGCTCAGACCTCCTCTGCAAGGGTGGTTTAGCCCTTTCTCTCAATCATCTCTACTCAATCTATTATGCCAGCCAGGCATCTCTTAATCTTTTTTAAAAAATTCGCTACACCCAGTCACAGGTACTAACATACTTACTGACAACATGGGAATGTGTGTACAAGAGTGAGGGATGCTAAGTGGTCAGTTTGACGCTTGTCATCTGTCTGGGGTACCTTCATCTAACCTCCCATGAGTCTGTAGAGTGCTGTCACTCAGGTTATCACTTCCAGGTCTAGAATAAACCTAGTTTGGAGGGGGAAACTGCCTATTCTTGGGGTCTTGGGCATGCACCCTTCTGCATAAATAGTACTTTTCAAGTGGAGTTGGAGATAAATGCTCTCCGATGATTTGAACAGGTCTGAGCTGTCCATCTGAGTCCTGTGGGGAGGTGGCGGGGATGAGTGTAACCGCTTGTTTGGGCTCTGTTACCCAGGCATTCAGTTTGAATCTCAAATTCCAAAGCACTGCTGATTACTTACACTCTCAGCATGGGTGCTTTTGCTTTGGGGGATTTAGTGAAATGTCATTTCTAGAAATTGAGGGGAGAAGGGTGTTAAATGTCTCTCTAAGGCATCAATCACTGAGGCCTGTTGTTCCCAGAGCATGTGGGCGTGGTACATTAGTACTGACAGGGGCTCCTAAAATGCTTTCCTGCCCAGCTAATCGTCAGTCTATGCTTGCTCTTAAGACTATTGTTGCACAAGGCCCATAATGCTTAGACTGATTTTTAAACAAAACAGCTGGAAGTGACACACGGGGACAAACTCCTTAAAACTAGTGGTGCAATTATGGTGGAGTTGCTGCTTGCACACTGAATACATCCCTCTTGCTCTGAATGATTGTGGTATTTGTGCCGGAGTACTGGAGCCCAACTTGTAATTCCTGCCTCCCCTCTCTTGCTTTCCTGAGGTGGGCTGGGAAAGGAAGGCACGCTGAGTTAGGTAGGACACATTTTCTTGTGTGCTTCTCAGTCTGGATGATTTCCTCTTTCAGCTCAAAGTTAGGTGTCCTGATTGTTCTTCATAGTTTCTTAGCATAACTGAATTTACCCTGTTCCATCAAAGCAATGAACTCAAGCTGACTCCTCCAAACAGCCTGCACCTTTGGTAGGGAGAATTACATTCAGGCTGTCTTGTGCCGTGTTTAGGAGTGAGGTATTATTCTCAAAATAGGAGTATGGAGTTAATTATAAAAATCAAAGCGTTGAGCAGGGCTGTTTCTCAAAAGATTGTGCTGTCAGCTGTGCAGGAGGCTTTCTTGTTTCACACAGAGGCAATGCAGCAATAAGGGTTTTTTTCTTATTATGCACAGTGGGTTAGCTTTATTGTTATACACTGCTTACTAATTCTATTGAGTTATTCTCCTCCTTAGTTCATCTATTGGAGGAAGGATGCTTGGAAAGGAAGCTGACGTCTCTTTAAATATTCATATCCTCATTGCCAGCTTGGATGGCACCTCTTGCCATGCAAAAAGCGAGCGATGTTTTGTAGGGTATATCTGTTGCAAAGGAGGGAGAAATCCCAAGCCCTCTGGCCATCTCTGCTGTTGTGTGAAGTACCTTGCCATTGTCTGAGCACAACCAATGTTCTGCCCTCTCTTCTGATGTCTCTCACGTACCTCAATTCTTTGCTGTTTGTCTGAGATGCCCTTAGAACTCTGCTTCTTGATTTCCTTGCCTGTTGCCATTCTGCGCTCTCATTGCTCCTCTGGTACGGAGAATATTTCTCTCTCTTCTTTCCCATGTCCCTTAACTGCTTCTCTCTTTTCCTCTGTCTGTTCCTCTGTTGATGAAGATCCATATAGACCTGTCCTGTACACCTTTCTCTCTAGCTGCGCATCTTCACCTTCAGTCTGTTCCAACCAGCGGTCTATATGTTGTCCCTTATTTCATACACATTTCTATTCGTGTCCATTTAAAACACACATTAATTCCAACTGGTTCTTGCATGAGGCCCTTCCACAAGCATCTCCAAAACTACTTAAGTGACTTCCATCTATCACACTGCTCCAGTGAACATCTCAGTCACAGCAGCTACAGGAAAAACTTGGTTTTGGTCGGTGATTCTTTTGCTTGCTCTTGCTGAAAAAGAAATGAACAGTTTGCAGGAGTCTGTGTGCTGTGTTATGTGCCAAGTATTAATGGAGTGTTAAGGGACTTGAGTGGAGGCTCAGAAGTTTCTCCAGGGTTACATGGGTTGCCTGAATCATGTGCAATATATGAATCAAAATGCTGTCTACAAGCTGGTTTAACCCATTTATACATTACAAGGATACATATGTGAAGCCAGAGGAGTTGGAATGTAGTTACAGCCTGAACATACCATATAAGCAGGTACTAAACACATTTCAGAGAACTGAGATGTATGATTTAGGTAGCCAACAGTCTTGGCATCATCTACAGGATAGCTATATCAGCTCTAGTACTGTTTGATCAGCAAAATATTGCTGCTTCTTAGGTTCCCCAAATAAAAAGAAATCTGCACGACAGCTCTACAGCCTGATAGGCCAAGGCTTTAAATTCTTTGGGCTTGGGACTGCTTCTCTGAATTGATTAGTGTTCAGTACCATGTTGTTCTGAATTCCCTCTTGCCTGGTTAAATTCAGCTCCTAAGACTTTACCACCCTTCTTCATTGAGATGGGAAGTATCTTTTATTCTTCCTCAGCTAGATACAACTCTTTTCTCCTCCTCATGGATGTTCTAGCAATGCAAATTACCCAGGTTAGCATGGGCTGCGGAGTGCAAAAGCTTTAGAGAAACCCCATCAGACAAACCGGTGGAAATTGTTAATTAGGGTCATTACACAGTTCATGGCTGTAGAGGCCAGGTTAACACACTTCTTGGCAGTTTGTGCAAAAATATTGAGCCACCTAGAATCGTGGGCAGCTGCAGAATGATGTGAAAGCATGCCTTTTATCACCCTGTTGATGTGTCAGTTCTGGTATTAACTAGGACGGTGTGATGCAGTATTTTGCCACCTGCTGCTGCTGTTACTCATGTTTACTATGAAAGCTGAGCATTCTCCTTTGCAAAACACGGCAGCTCGCCAGCTACCTGGATAAAGATGATCCTTCTGCTGTTGGACACTATAGCTCTCTCCTTAGAAGCTTCATTTAAAGGGGGAATTGAAACAAATGTATCTATGGGAGACCATATTACTAGAGATTTATTTTCCCAAATGATTTTTCAGCTTCTTTTAACCCAGAGATGAATATGTCAGAAAACCCAAAAATTTTAAGTGTGAGTTTTGCAGGGAGAACTTCTAGGTCTGCTTGTTTGCTTAGAGTAAAGAAAAAACATTTTCCTTTCAGATCCATATTGGGCAGTTCTTTGGTACCAAAAGAAAAAATAGCTTTAAGAAGGATGAGTGTGTTGTTGCTATGGGGGGTTTTTTTGTTGGGTTGTTTTTTTGAAATTGTTCTTGTTCCTGCATTGAAAGGACAACAGGCATAGTGAAATATCCATTTGACAGTCTAAAATCATGTAATGTAATCTGACCTTGTAGAGACAGAGCTTCCAGTGCCTCAATTAAGCTCGGTGTATTCACTTTCACTTTCTTCATGGAGGGAAAGATCCCTGCATACTTTAAAGGATTAGCATCGAGTAATAGGCATATGTTAAATACTTGTTATCCATTGCTGTTGACAGCACTTCAGCTGGGGGGGCGGGGGGATTAAACCAACGGAACAGAATATCTGTGGCAGAGGCAAAACACTTGTGCGTGAGTTAAGCCTGCGAACAACACGCCTTTCTCTGGCCAGTCAGTGGCAAAACTTTGCTGTAGACTCTGGGTGTGCCAGGTCCACAGGCAACCTCATTTTGCCTGGTCCTAACACGGCCTTACCTCAGTACAAAGCAGTCCAGGTCCTTTGACTTGGCCCAGATCTGAAAGTGGCCATGCTCTCGCTCTTCAAAACTTGTGCTGAAATTGTCTGAGATGAAGACTCAACCCTCTGTTATGTCCAAATGATCACAGAGGGCCCTTTCCAAACTCCTGGAGTCTTCTCCAAGAGGAGAATAGGGAAGGTCTGTGAAGGTCCTCACTGACTGGAAACGAGGAAATGTTATTCCAGTTTACAAGAAGGGCATGAGGGCAGATGCAGAAAACTACAGACTGTTAGTCTAACCTCAGTACCTGGAAATATAATGCAGAAGATGATACTGGGTGCTATTGAAAGGCATTTAAGGAACAGTGCAGTCATCAGGCACAGTCAACATGAGTTCACAAGGGGAAAGTCTTCTCTAACTAATCTGATATTCTTCTTCGATAAGGTCACTTGTCTGGTGGAAGAAGGGAAGGCGGTGGATATAGCTTTTCTCGATTTTAGCAAGGCTTCGGATACTGTCCACCACAGCATCCTTATGGACAAGTTGTCCAGCTGTGAGAGGAGCAGATACATGGTGTGCTGGGTGAAGAACTGTCTGAAGGGCAGAGCTCAAAGGGTTGTAGTGAGTGGGGCTACATCTGGCTGGCACCGGTCACCAGCAGTGTTCCTCAGGGCTTGATCCTAGGGTCAGCCCTGTTCAGCACATTTATCCATGGCTTGGATGCAGAAGTTGAATGCACCATTAGCAAGTTTGCTCATGATACCAAACTTGGGAGGTGCTGTCTGGACAAGATGTCTTGCAGAGCGATATAGATAGATTGGAGCATTGGGCAGTGGTTAGTGGGATGAAATTTAACAAGAACACATGCTGGATTCTGCACCAGGGATGAAGCAATGCTGGACACAAGTCTAAATTGGGAGAGAAGTGGCTGGGGAGCAGCCCTGCAGAAAAGGGTCTCGGGGTGCTGGTGGGCAGCAGCTCAGTAGGAGTGAGCAGCGTGCCCTGGCAGCCAAGAGGGAAAGAAAACTGCATCCTGGAGTGCCTCAAACATACCAGAACCAGCCGGTCAAGAGAGGGGATTATCCGGCTGTAGTTAGCGTTGGGGCGGCCTCGCCTGGAGTACTGTGTGCGCTGGGCCCCGCAATTTAAGAAGGATGTGAAGGTCCTTGAATGTGTCCAGAGGAGGCCACCAAAGCTGGTGAAGGGGCTGGAAGGAATGTCCGGTGAGGAGCGGCTGAGGACTCTGGGCTTGTCTAGTGTGGAGAAGAGGAAGCTGAGGGGCAACCTCATTGGTCTCTGCAGCTCCCTGAGGAGGGGACGTGAGAGGGAGGTGCTGAACCCTTCTCCCTGGAATCCAGTGATAGGACGCACAAGAATGGTTCAGAGCTATATGAGGGCTGCTATATGAGACAACCAATTCCGGCTCAGGCAGACCCCGTAAACCAAGTCACCGTTATGCGTGATGGAGCCCTGCTTTCCTGGAGATGGCTGAGCACCCGCCTGCCGATGGGAAGTGGCGAATGAATTCCTTGGTTTGCTTTGCTTGCACACGTGGCTTTTGCTTTACCTGTTACACTGTTTTTATCTCAACTCACAAGTTTTCTCACTTTTCTGATTCTCTCCCCCATCCCAACATGGGGGGAGTGAGTGAGCAGCTGTGTGGTGCGTAGTTGCCATCTGGGGTTAAACCATGACACTCCAGCAAGCTTCAGAGATGCCCTTTGAGAGAACATGCCATCAATTACAGCTGTATTTCACATGCCCTTTTTCTAAAAATAAATTTAAAACCCTACCCTTTTCCTTAAATCAATCTTAATCCTTTGGTTACAGTTAAGCAACTTGATTTTTAAGGAAGTTTTTTACAATTGGGAATGTGTTCCACTCTGATTTTATGTTTGGGGTTATTTCAGTTAGCTTTTTTAAAACTGCTGATAACTTGTTCACTCTTTGTCACCCTTCAGAATTTTTTTTAAGTTGTCTTTCTTAATTCCTTTCTATCAGGACAGATAAAATACATCATCATCAAATGAGTCAGTTGTTTCCATCTTCTGAAGTGTGAAGTTCAAAGGCCCAATGTTCTCTTTCAGTGGCATTTTCCAAAAGGAAAAGGTTACTTTTCATAGTGGATTCCAAGATAACATTTGGAAAACATGTCAGTGAGGGGTAAAACTGCCTGGCTCTTTGTTTGCTTTTATTTCTAGCTGGCTCTTGTCACCTCTCAGAACTGCCACCCTGTGCTCTGAGAGCTCTGTACAGCTCTGTTCCAGGACAGTACTGTGCCTCGATAGCGGCTGCATATCCTGGGAAAGCGGCTGAGAGGAGGCAAGAAAGCTGACATGGTACAGGACAGACAAGGCACTCTTGTGTTCTGCACACAGAAGTCTCATCCCACCAAAAACTTCAGTTTTGTGATTTCTGACAGAGCCAGACTGCTCTCAGAGACACATGGTAAAAGAACAGCATGAGTTATAAGGAGTGGTGCAGTGCTGGGACAAACCCAGAGAGGCTGTGGAGTCTCCATCCTTGCAAATACTAAATGCTTGATGGGATGAGCAGCCTGACCTAATGTCACAGTTGCTCCTACTGTGAGCAGGAGGTTGGACCAGAGACCTCCAGAGGTCCCTGCCCACCTAAACCCTCTGTGATGTTACATCGCCCATGCTTAATACAGTACGTTTTATGTGTATTAATACTTCTTGAGATAAACAGGAAGAAAATTATGTGACAAGGAGCTTCCCAGGTAAGGAGGGGAACAAGGAGCAGGAGAAAGAAGTCACAAGTATATCTTACTTGGTAGTGACAGGCATTTTACCATCAATCTTCTCCAGTGCCTGCTTTCCTAGCATGCACTTATCCATTGAACACAGTTTAATATCCCAGTTGAAACAAGAAGTAGACTCAGAACACTGAAGCAGCATGGGATCCTGGCAGGCAGTGAGGAGCAAACAAGTCCCACCCCTGCTTCATACCCATCACTTCCACTCACTAATCAAAGACTGCAAGTCCACTGCAAACAGACATGTGAGCTTTGGAAATGCAGCAGCTTGTGGTAAAACCTGCCCGTGGCTACACTTCTACAGAAACAGAAAAAGTGAGGTTTTAACAGAGAAAAAGCCAGAGCCATGCTCTACTGAACAGAGTGCCTCAACTGTGAAACTTGCCTCTACTTGCTGGTCTCATCCTGCCCAAGATCAGAGCAGCAGTGATTCTCCACAGGCTCAGGTGAGCAGCATATCAGGGCTACCAGGGAGTGGAGGCTCTTGGAGCCCTCTCTATTGGCACTGCACTATCTCAGGAGCACCCTGCTTAAACTCCAGGAGGTAGGCAAGAATCCTTCTGCTCAGGGTGATTCACGGAAAAAAGACGCTACAACTCGAACAGAGTTACACAGGAGGTCTGTTTACTCAGGCACCGAGGTGCAAGGGGATCTCTCCACAGAGCTTGCACACCCACGGCACATTTTACCAAAAACTGATAGAGTGTGGATATCCATATTCATTGCACTACATAACACACACATCCATATGCATGAGTGAGGCTGGGTTAGTTAGAAAGGCCGATGTCAACAGTGTATGTTGTCTTTGCACCTGCACATTGCCTCCTGGTGGGCGTCTTTGGGAGGAAGGCTCGTAGTCTTTCTCACTTTGCTTTTTCCCCGGAGCATGCGCAGATTCTCTTGGCAGATTTCTTGAATAACAAGAGTATTTTTCAGACTATTTACTTTCTGTCTTATCTAAGAGAACCAATAGAACTTCTACCATCCGTATATGGCTATCTTTACTCATTAGCAAAATTCCAACTAGTTAGAGCCACCTGTTCCTCAAGGCCAAAAGTATAATATTTTGCTGGACATTGTAGTCCTTGGTAGATTTTCACAGTGAACTGCTTTGTTTTGATGAACACAGTAGTCCTTGGTAAAATTCCACAGAACAGTCTGGGCAAGCAGGATTCTTAGCAATATTGAAAAAAGTACTATAGCTTGCTATAAGCAAGTAAATAAGTTGCTAAGCAGTTTTCTATAAGTAAATAAGTAAATAAATCTCAGAACAAGTAATCATTTCTCTGTATCAAGGGGTTGCAGGAGTCCTTCAGCAGTGGACAGGCTGTCTTCCCAACTGCTTTCACCTTCCTGGGTCCTTGCAACCCCAAACTGGGGAGTCCGAGTGACAATAACTAGCTGTCTTAATGTGGCTTTTATTACTGTGACAGTTTCTTACACCGACATCCTGTGCTGGCTGTCAGAAATGGAGGACTCTGTCCAGGCTCCCAGATGCTGGGGAGCTGAAGAAATTCTATGGAAAATTGCTGTACAGATGCTTTCTCCTTTGCCTTCACTCGTTTCCCACTCAGAGCTTCTTTAAGTTCTTGCTTTATCTCTTTTCCTTGTCCTCTTATGTTTAAACAAGCACCACTTGCACCCTCTCCCATAAGGAAGTTTTCCATGTGCTGCTGTTTCCCCTCTCAGCAGGGCCGTGGCTTGTCTGGGAGCTCTGCCCTGGCTTCCCTTTGCTCCCCAAATACACCCGCCTGTCACCATTTGCAATAAGCAGAGGCCTCTTAGAGGGGGTAGGTATGGCTGTTAGATGCAAGTGTTTACGATCATTATTAGAAGCTGTTCTTGAATGGAGAGACATTTCCACAGATACTTGGTTGAGTACATTGCAAGAGTTTCCAGTATCTTCTTTAACAGCAGTGTGTTTAGTTTTACAATACTGCCTTGAGACATGGGAGTGTTCTTTTTTCTTGGGGAAGGAATTACAGCTGTACCATGTTTGCCAGTTCTTGTATAGCCCTGTGAGGTTTTTAGTTCTGTCTGAGAAAGGTTTGTCCTGCATCATAAAAATACTTTGTGTTGGGAAGTCCATAAGGAAGGCATGCCTGTGTAATTGAATCCAGGAGTTCACTCGGTGAGCTCCTGCTGGGCCAGAAAACACACTCACTTGTTACACACGGTCCTGCAAAGGCTGGCAGCCAAAGCATGGAGGGTTTAGGAAACCATACCCAGGATGGGCAAACATGCTGAGCTACCGTCTGTAAAAGGGGTTTCAAGACTCACAAATTCCATCTAACCTTGGCACAGTTGTGGAGATAACCTATTTCTGTCTTTGAAGTTGGATGCTCAGATATCTCTAGATTTTGCAGTTTTTCTCAATGTAGAAGTGGTGAAGTTTGTTTTCTTCTTAAGCAGTCTCTTCCTTAGCATAGGTAAATTGCCAAAAGCAATCTAAGAAAAAGATGCAGCTTTTAATTAAGCCACATGTCTCTGCAGACCTCCCTTGTTCCGTATGGAAACGCTGCCTTCCAGATGCCACCTGTCTGTATCTACAATATCTACCGTGTCCCTGGGCAGCAGCTGTGTGCTGAACTGCTGCCCTTGGGGTGTCAGGGATGGGTGGGACCTCACTGGTGTCCCTTGGAAAGCTTGTTTGAACAATTGTCTCCATCTCCATGTGTGAGCTTCTTTATTCACGCTATCCACTGCAAACTGGGTTTATAATAGTAAATAAAACATCAGGGATCCAAATTCTGGTGATGACAGTACTTGTAACTACTGACTTGCGGAAAAACTAACTCCACAACTGTTAAGTTGTAAAGTAGGTATGTTTATTCAGCGCCGGGCGCATGGGGGATCGCTCCTCCACAAGCATGCGCACCCCTTGCAGCTCTCGTCCTGCTTATATATTACAAAATAATGCATATTCATAGAATGCTTATACATAAACATAATATTTCCCCGCCTCCCCTCGCTTCTCATGGTAATTAGGTCTCCTCCTCTTGCGTCTGCGCGTTGAGCTCCTTTGGTGGTCGCAAATTCCTGGGAGAGGGTCGTATAGATGAAGTATCTCCTCTTCCTCGCTGATGAACTTTTTACCTTATTCTTCTGCGCAGCCTCAGTTGTTCCCTAACTCCTAGCTAAACCACAAGGCCAATTAGTGTTAGGATTTGAGGTGATCTATTGCTGTTCTGTACTACTTCAAGGACAATAGGAAGCTTCTGTTTGAGCCAGAAGATAATATCTTAGCAACAGTCAGCCCCTGGTATGTCTTCACGTATAGCCCCCTCATCTTGGCGCAAGCTCTGCACCATCAAACTCAAATTCTTTAAATTCCCTATCTCATTCCCCCCTTTTCTTCTTACTTAGTAAATTCTTTTACTACTCAAACCATCTTACAGCTTACTTTTATAACTAAGTTGTGTTAGTCTTCACTATTCTTTTGAAACTCAGGTTATATTTTATCTGTTATGTGCATTTGCTGTCTTGATGTTTTGCCCTGTATCATTCCTTGCTTTGTTCAGTTAATCCAACATGTTGTATCTAGCATGTAGTTTACATCTACTGCTTCACCTGATGGCGTAAAACAGATTCGTACTGTTTGCCAATCAAAGTCTACTGCTGTATTAATCATTTAAACTTTATATACACATGTATTCTTGTTTATATTTAGGATAGGTGCTTTTAGGCCTAAATAACACATGCACGTTGGGCTGGGGGCGTGGAAATTCTTTTCTTGCTGCGTATTTGGACTTCCATTTTGGAGCTTTGGAATCTATCGCAACCATGAATATGGATTGCATTTCTGCGCTAGCTTTAATTCTTGTTTTATCGGCTATTGCCTTATTTGTTATTGTAATGTTTCTTTTTTGTCGGTGTGAATGTCAGTTCTGTAAGTTATTTTCACGTTCTTCTGCTGCTTCGCCTGAATCTCCTGAGCAGCAACCACTGCAATCCTCTGTTAATTCTCCTGCATCTCCTCCTCAACTATCGTCCTCTTCTGCCACTGTTTTCACTGCTACTATCCTTGAACCTCAACCATCGTGTTCTTTTGTTGACTTTCCGGAATCTCAAGTTTAGTTTATACGATGTTTTTGTTCTATAAAGTTAGAAATAGTAGTATTGCTTATTTGTTTTGGTTGAAAATCAAAATAGAACTTTCTAGTCTCACATGACGCATGCGCTTTGGGATTAAAAAGGGGGTGCGGAGAGCCTTTTCCCACTGCACATGCTGATCCCGAACCCAGCAGACCAGAGCAGCCGACCGCGTGGATCTGCAGGGCCGTAATCAGTTTGTGATATCTTTTGTTATAAGAATGGATCACCTTTTGGCATTAATTTTGATTCATGTTGCCTTTTTTTCTTTACTGGCTATTATCTTACTTATCATTATTATACTTTTGTTTTGTCCTGGTAATTGTTGTTCTTGTAGAATGTCACTTCGTCCCTCTACTGATTCATCGGAGCCTCAAACTTAGTTTATAAAATGCTTAGGCTTTGTAAAGTTAATTAGTTTTAAACATGTTATATTTGTTAGATAAAAATGTTTAAATATTGTTAAAATATGTGTTTGTTAGATAAAAATGTATAAAAATGTTTATTGTTAAAAATAGTGTTAAAAATATTGTTAAAAAAATATATACTTGTTAAACTAAAATGATTTGTAGTAAAGAATAATGTTAAAAATATATACTTGTTAGTTACAGTACTGCGCTTTTCCTAGCTTTTCTCTTTCTGTACTGTTATCTTTCACACCACCACGACGGCAGCAATGTTGAGCCATGGAGTGGTGTAGAGACTTTTGGTTTGTCTCAGCGTTGCTGCCTCCAGGTATACCACTTCCTGGCTACAGCATCGTGTTGTTGTGGAGGAGTACGTTTAGGAGGTGACAAATAGTCCCTGGCAAAACCACGACATCCGCCAAAGGTGAAAAACAGCAGCAGCCTTACCAGCACCCACCGAGCTGCACCTGCGCACGAGCCAGGTGGAGGGGAAACCACGGCGAGGCTGAAGACGCCGCAGATCGGCCCCTCACCAGCACGACCACCATGGACACCTGGGCATGCGCGTATGGAGGACCATGGGGCGGCACATAGAACAACAAGCCCCGTGGAAATGGGCGGACAGATCGTGAGGATGGGGACTATAAAAGGACAGACTGCGTACTCCTTAGTAGAGGGGAACCAACTTGGAGCCAGGAACGTGGAGCGTCATCGGGCCGTCAGAACATCGCTGGATCCCTGGTCGTGGTGGTGGTAATTAGTTGCGCTTCTATCGTGTTCTTGCTTAGGGATTCTGACTTTTCCTTCTTTTTCCTCTCTGTCCTATCGCTTTGATTAATTGTTATAGAGAATAAAGTTTCTAGGGTTATAAAGCATCTGACCTCATTTGTGTCTTAATCTCGCTTTTGGCTTGGTTTGTATTCGTAAAAGAGCTATATGGAGAGATAGAGGCCAAGCCAAATTAGTCTCCTATAACTAATTCAGTGTTAGTAGAATCTACCTCAGTCTTTTAAAACTCGGATTATGGTATAAAGCTTCATACATAATTTGCAGGCGTTTTGTAAGTCTCCAGTTCCATATATATATAGTTACAGTAAGAATTAACAAAATTACTACAGATATCAAAAGAACTACTACTGGGTGAAGGATTGTGTTAAAAATTCCGGTTGCCGTTGGTGACCATCCAAGGAGGGTGTCCCACCAATGATGTTCTCCTACCTTTTGTACTTTCATCAAAATCTCGTGAATTTGCTCCGTATCATGTTTTACTACTATTAGCATCTCCTTCCCTTTTTGTTTTACTTCTTCTAGAATAGAAAGTAAGTCTTCGTGCTGTAGCATCTCCTTCACTCTCTCCAAATTCATTCCTATGGGGGTAGAACCTATTCTTCGATACAGAGTATATTTCGTTTCTATTACTTGGGAGCTCAGAACAGGGCTGACATAGTTAAAGTCACAACCTTCGATTTTTGTAAAATTACATACACAATGATTAGAGTGGTTTCCTATTTCCATTTCATCACCATCGACTATAAAGCTCTTACAAGAAGTGCGTAAACATATGCACCCCCCTCCTATGTATATTAGAACTGTATTGTGGTTAGGAGAGGGTTGTACTTCAAAGTTGCACTCTTTCTGGTGGGTGTCCAGGCACATATCTTGAGCCTCTATGGAGTTTCCTTCGCAGACATATCCCTGATGTCCCATGTTAGTGCACAGATCTGTGTCAATAGTCTGCCATTTATCCCCTTGTTGCCACACCCACCCTTTATGTCCTACTGGATTGATTATTACTCCCTTATGATACAATCCTATGGCAGTAATAGGGTAGATTTTATACTGTGTAGCCCTTGATATGGTCAGGACGAAGGCGATTATTTTATCATTCTTATCATCATACGTGAAATTTACCAATTTCCACCAGGATTGCAATTCTCTTTCTTGATCAAGTGCTTTATCCCAAACTACCTTCCGAATTTCCTTAGGGAGGATTCCTTCCTCCCCTTCTCTCAGAATATTGGAAATAATCAATTGTATGCACATTTGTGCTTGTATACAACTAAGAGCCAAGGATGTGTCTTTCTGTAGAGCCTCCATCCCTTCTACCACTAATGAATGGTCTTTGATGTTAACTCTCTCCCAATCAGGGAGAAGTTTTGATGTTAGCCATTGGTGAGTCCCTAAGGCTAATAAGGACGATTTTAGAGGCCGTTTTAATTGATCCAGTTCTTGAGTTGCTGTAGCCAATTTGTTCATTATTACTTCTGAATCTACACTATTCAATACCCCCAATCCTGTCCCTAAAATTCCTGTCACATCCCTTTTTTGTCTTTGAACAGCCCGAGCCTTTAGCCAGGCATCCCATCCCCTTTGAGTTGTTTCCAGATATGGAAGGCACTTTGGTTGCATGTCTGTCAGATTCACCTGCAAATGCACTTCCACCTGTTTTAGTGACCACTGGGGATTAAACAATAGGACTTGCTGACCAGTTTTCCGGATCACATGTGGACCTATTTTAAAGATTCTTGGTTTTGACTTTAGCACTTGCCCAGCAATTGCTTTTGTACCTCTTACAGACGTGACAGGTGGCAAAGTGGTTGCAGTAGACTGCATGGGGTCAATTCTGACCCTGTAGAACAATGCCTGTCCCCTTGACCCTTGTCCTAAGCATGTTACAAAAGTTATCTTGGTTAAGGTAAAGTTAAACCAACACATTGATTTCCCTTTGCACGATTCTCCAAATTTATATGGGGACCCTATCATTCTCACACCTATCATAGTGTCTTCTAACACTGGAACTAGACCGTCCTCATGATATACTTGACAACCCACTGTTATTTCATCCCCCGTTTTTCCTTCTAATTGGTCGATTTCATCCTTATCGTCCCTTCTCCACTGGTTCCCTTGGTATACCTTATTGTTGTTAACAACCACCATGGCTAGTTTTGTTCTTAAGTCCACATCCTTCACCATCATGGCATGATTTTTCTGGGCGTGATTCCAAGGCCAGTCTTTGGGTTCCTGGGCACAGGCAAGAAGGATAATCCTAAAACATATTAATAGTTCCAACTCACGGTTGATCATTTTGAGGTCTTAATCCGAAAGTTTTTGTTTGAATTTGAGTTTTAATGGTCCAGTTTCTGTCACCTTCCAGCGTTGTTTAGGAGCCTTCTTGATCCTAGTATGATGTATCCATGATGTGTGTTCTTTAATTTTCACTGCAGTAAAGGTCGTAAGCAGCACCTGGAACGGCCCCTCCCATTGTGGTTCCAATGTTTTTTCTGCAAGAGACTTAACATACACATAGTCTCCAGGCTGTATATCGTGTACCGGTCCGTCTAACCCTCTACCCCGAGTTCCGAATACATGTTTCCCAATTTTGTTAAGTTGTTTGCTTAATGCTATCATGTATGAAGTCATAGTTTCCTCTCCAATTTGCATTGATATTCCCTTTTGCACTGCGTAAGGTCTGCCATATAACATCTCAAAAGGACTCAACCCTTCTTTGGCCCTTGGTTTTGCTCGTATGCGCAAGAGTGCCAATGGGAGAGCTTGGGGCCAGGTCAGGTTTGATTCCTGACCGAGTTTTACTATTTGCTGTTTAATCAAATGATTCATTTTCTCTACTTGGCCACTGGATTGGGGACGATATGGGGTGTGAAGCTGCCAATCTATGCCCAGATAGTAACTGACTTGCTGGACTACTTTGGAAACAAAGTGCGACCCCCTGTCTGAGGATATGGTCGCTGGAACCCCAAAACGTGGAATTATTTCTTGCGTTAATACTTTTGTCACTTCTCTGGCTTTAATCGTTCTGGTGGGGAACGCTTCTGGCCAACCTGAAAAGGTATCTGTTAATACCAATAGGTATCGATACCCCCCTTTTCTTGGAAGTTCTGAAAAATCAATTTGCCATTGTTGTCCTGGTCCGTTCCCTTTTCCAATCTGGCCTACTTCTAGATTAGGGGTATTCTTAGGATTAGTCTGGAGGCAAAGGTCACACTGTTGAGTCACTTGCCTTACTATGGTATACAAATTTCTGGCTCTAATATTCCTAACTAAATATCGGTATAGGGCCTCTGCCCCCCAGTGTCCTTTTCTGTGTTCTTCCCTTACCAGGTGTCTGGTCAAATAAGAGGGAATTACTATCTTTTCTTGGGGAGTGACAGCCCAACCTTCTTTATTATATGATCCTTCCAGATCTGCAATAAGCTTTTTGTCGTCTTTTGTGTAAATAGGCTTACCTTCTAAAATAGTCTGTCCATCAGGGACTAAAGCACCCTCCATTTTTACCTCTCTTTTGGCTGCTTGTTTTGCCTCTCTGTCCGCCAGTTCATTTCCTCTTTCTAAGTCGGAATTCACCTTTTGGTGTGCCTTAATATGCATGATTGCCACTTTTCTTGGAAGTTGGACAGCTTCCAGTAGCCTCAGAATTTCCTTCCCATGTTTAATGTGTTTCCCTTGTGAATTTAGCAGTCCTCTTTCCTTCCAGATTGCTCCATGAGCATGAACTACCCCAAAGGCATATTTTGAGTCCGTATAAATGTTCACAGTTTTGCCTTGGGCTAATTCTAAAGCACGGGTCAGAGCGATTATCTCCGCCTTTTGTGCAGATGTACTCACAGGCAGTGGTTCTGATTCCAGTATCTCTTGGGTGGTAGTAACAGCGTACCCAGCATATCTTTTACCACTCAGGACATAACTGCTCCCATCTGTAAACCAGTTCTCTGCATCTTCCATAGGGCTGTCCTTCAAGTCTATGCGGCTTGAATATGTTGCCTCGATGGTCTCCAGGCAGTCATGTTGCACTGGTTCTCCTGTGTCTCCACTAAGGAAAGAAGCTGGGTTGATAATGTTAGTCACTACAACCTCCACATCATCTTGTTCTACCAGTTCAGCCTGATATTTTAGGAATCTTTGGGGTGAGAGCCAATGCCCTCCTTTAATTTCCAATACTGCTGACACTGTATGAGATACTAATACAGTAATCTTCTGGCCTAATGTGAATTTTCGTGCTTCCTGTACATTTAGGATTACTGCTGCAACCGCTCGTAGGCATCCGGGCCAACCCTTAGTGGTTGTATCCAGTTGTTTGGAGAAATAGGCAACTGCCCGACGGTATGGGCCTAAGTCTTGTGCCAATATTCCCAATGCAATTCCCTGTTTCTCGTGTGAAAAGAGAAAGAATGGCTTACTTACATCTGGGAGTCCTAAAGCCGGAGCTGACATCAGGGCCTTCTTTAGTGAGTCAAAGGCCCGTATGGCCTCTTTATTCCACTGGAGGTTCTTCTGTTCAGTGACAGTTAGTGCATATAGTGGCTTAACAAGTAATCCATAGTTATAGATCCATAGCCTGCACCAACCAGTCATTCCCAGGAATGTTCGCAATTCTTTCACTGTTTGTGGTCTCGGAGTCTGACAAATTGCCTCTTTCCGAGCTTGTCCTAAGGTCCTTTTCCCAGCACTGATTTCGTAGCCCAAATAGATCACTTCACGCTGCACTACTTGGGCCTTCTTTTTAGATACCCGGTAGCCCTGAAGTCCCAGAAAATTTAAAAGGCTTACCGTCCAGGTTACGCAGGCCTCTTTCGTCTTAGTGGCAATTAGGATGTCATCTACATATTGCAGCAGCTTTCCCTCTTCAGGTGGAGTTGGGGCTTCCCATAGTTCAAGGTCTTTGGCTAGTTGGTTGCCAAATATAGTGGGGCTGTTTTTAAATCCTTGTGGCAGCACTGTCCAAGTTAACTGAGTTTTACGTCCACTCTTAGGATTTTCCCATTCAAATGCAAATATTTTCTGACTGGCTTCGAGGAGAGAGAGACAAAAGAAGGCATCCTTGAGGTCTAAAACAGTAAACCAGATTAGTTCAGGAGTTAGCTTTGTTAATAAGGTGTAAGGGTTTGCTACCACTGGGTAGAGATCTTCCGTTATTTTATTTATTGCTCTTAGATCCTGAACTATCCTGTATGACCCATCGGGTTTCCGGACAGGTAATATGGGAGTATTAAAATTAGATTCACACTCCCTTAATAATCCTATTTGCAAAAACTTGTCTATAACTGGCTGGATCCCTTCCCAATCCTCCTTCTTTAAAGGATATTGTTTAATTCTTACCGGTTGTTGTCCTTCTTTAAGGTTTACCTCTACAGGTGGAGCATTCTTCGCCCTCCCAGGGGTATCAGTGGCCCATACTCCGGGATACACTTGATCGATAATTTCCTCGCTAATTTCTCCTTCTGTGGGGACACTAGTTAAAGATAAGCTCATGATTTGTATAAATTCTTGGTTGTTTACCTCCAGAGTAATCTCTCCATGGTTAAAGTTAATGGTTGCTCCTAATTGTTCTAATAAGTCTCTCCCCAGGAGCGCTTTTGGGGAGTTCGGCATATACAGAAACTTGTGTATGCCTAACTGCTTTCCCAATTCATATTTCAAAGGTTTGCAAAAGTATGCCTTTTCACTTTGGCCAGTGGCTCCCATCACCATGATATAATCTTTCTCCAGGGGTACTAAATCCATGTTCAAAACTGAATATGTTGCTCCAGTATCCACTAAAAATTCTACTTCTTTTTGTTCTTTCCCTAGCTTTATTTTAACCAGCGGATCCGCTAGGGTAGATTCCCCGGGTCCCCGTCATTGTTCTTCTAAATTAGCTAATGTCTGCCGTTTTCGGCGGTTTCCCCTTTTTCCTGTGTTTCCCCATTTCTCTGGACACTGCCTCTTCCAATGTCCGAACTTTTTGCATATAGCACATTGATTTCTGTTAAGCGGCTGTCGCTCCGATCTCCTTTGCTCCCCTTCTTTTATTACAGCCAAGATTTTCTTGTGCCCTTTCTTGTAGTCCTCTTCCCTATTCCGAAATACCCTCCATGCCTCCTCCAATAGTGTCTCTAAGTTCCTTCCCCCAGGAGGAGGTACCTTCTGAAGTTTTCTCCTAATATCCCCTGTGGCTTGCCCTAGGAACAGAGATACCAGATGTTGTATCCCTGCCTCTGAACTCGGGTCTAAGGAAGTGTTACTGCGCATTGTATCTCTCAGCCGATCCAGGAACTCTGATGGGGACTCGGATGGACCTTGTTTAATTTCATAGAGTGTTGCCCAATTTATTGTTTTAGGGATAGCCCTTTCCATTCCCTTTGCAATCCACTCTCGGTATGCTCTTAATCTTTCCACATGTGCAGACCGATTGGGATCCCATTTTGGGTCATCATGTAAGGGGAGGAACTCCTTATAGTCCCCCCCAGTAGCTCTATAGTGATCCTCAGCCAAATTTTGTGCTGTTTTTAAAACCAGCTGTTTTTCGGTCTCAGTTAAGTGATCCAGTAGCAGCTGCATGTCTTCCCAGTCAGGGTTGTGCTGCCTTATAATGAACCGAAAATGCCTAGTCACACTCTCAGGGTCATTTCGGTAGTTTTTAGCTTTCTTTTCCCATATCTCTAAATCAGAGGTAGAAAACGGCACTTTAACCAACATAGTGCCCTGGGGTCCCACCGCCTCTCTGAGGGGTGCTTGGAGAGCTTTAGGAGTTCTTCCCCGTGTCCTGGAGGAGATTGGGCTATCTGGAGAAATGGACTGTTCCTCTGAGTCCTTGTCCTGTTCCTGGGACTGAGGAGGGGGTTTGAATAGGTCTTCGAAGCTCTGCTCTTTCGCCCTTCTAGTCTTATCTGTTCTAGTACACCTCTGTCCGATGCTGCATGACGAGCAGCACCTTTTTAGTTTTCCTTTAATTTCTCCCTTACAATCCTTTTCCAGGGCAAGCACTAAAGGGTCTTGTGGTGGGACTAATCCACAATCCCTCTGCCACTCCGGGTGATTCCGGAGGGTGAAAAACATATCTGCGTAGGACACCTCGTCCCACTTCCCCTCTCTCCGTAAAAATAACATTAATTGCAGCAGTGTATGGTAGTCTAAGGTCCCATTCAGTGGCCATTTAGCCTCCTCTTCCAGTTTGTAAAGTGGCCACCACTGATTACAATATTTAATCAGAATTTTCTTGCTTTCTGTGCTTCCCCTCCCCGCTATGTCTTTCCAGTGTGTTAATATACAATCTAATGGGCTTTTCTTTACAATTCTTCCCTGCTTATTTCCCATTATTATTTCTTCTCAAAATCCTTTCTTTCCACTTTTCCCAGCACTCTGCACACCTCGACCTCCTCTTATCAGACGCACAGTACCACTTACATCGACAATCTACGCACTCTGCTAATACCCATACTTGGTGAGAATTCCCTTACCGGGGGGGGCAGGAATACAAAGAAAGCAGGGGATTCTTCCACGGACCCGGGGGTATAATCGGCTGGTTGTTTCCAATCCAATGCTACCAGCTGCCCAGAAGGAGTTGTGTACAGTCCTTCTAGCAGGTATAAATCATCTCCCCGTGCCAACCATTTATTCCTTCTACACAAATAATCACTAGATTCCAACCCAAACCAACGGAGAAGGGATCCGCTTTCCCGGTTCATGCGATGTTTTCACAAAACATACAAAGACAGTGCATTACTTAAACAGATAGAAACTTTTCACTTGTTTTGCAGCGGCTGCGTCTCACTCACGCCCTGCAGGCTCTCACTCATACAGCAGCGGCTGCTCTCACTCACACCCTGCAGGCATGCAGGCACACAGACACGCAGCAGCGGCTGCTCTCACACACAAAGCCGCGGCTGCCTCTCACTCTTAAAGGGCCAGTCACACCTTCCACTCACACCACAAAATAAAACAACAACTAGGTCCGTGTAGCATATATCATAAACCATTAACAATTTGCCGTAAGTTCAAAACCAGTATATCCACAAGTAGTGCACTATACAATAACAGCCCGGAAAAATAGGGTAAGATCTTACAGGTGACGGTAATTGGTAATTACCAGTGCCCTGCCCAAATGCAAACTGCCTCTTATATACCAGTCATCGGTAGTTTGACCCAAAAGACCTTACACCTTTCCCTCGGCTTTCCAAAACCAGAACCAAATGGGTATACCCCCTCCTTGGGACTACGCTGTGCGCCAGACGTCTCTGCGCGTCTTACCAGCAGCCCGTTACCCTTTAAACATACCTTTGTCCGCGATTTAGATGGTCCTTGTCTACTCCCGCAGTGGACAGCTGGGAGCGGAGTTCCTCCGAGAAAAGCTTGGGGTGCGCACCTAGGATGTCCACCCCTCATGAGTGTCCCGGCAGCCGAGAGTCCCATCTGGGTCGCCAAGTTGACTTGCGGAAAAACTAACTCCACAACTGTTAAGTTGTAAAGTAGGTATGTTTATTCAGCGCCGGGCGCATGGGGGATCGCTCCTCCACAAGCATGCGCACCCCTTGCAGCTCTCGTCCTGCTTATATATTACAAAATAATGCATATTCATAGAATGCTTATACATAAACATAATATTTCCCCGCCTCCCCTCGCTTCTCATGGTAATTAGGTCTCCTCCTCTTGCGTCTGCGCGTTGAGCTCCTTTGGTGGTCACAAATTCCTGGGAGAGGGTCGTATAGATGAAGTATCTCCTCTTCCTCGCTGATGAACTTTTTACCTTATTCTTCTGCGCAGCCTCAGTTGTTCCCTAACTCCTAGCTAAACCACAAGGCCAATTAGTGTTAGGATTTGAGGTGATCTATTGCTGTTCTGTACTACTTCAAGGACAATAGGAAGCTTCTGTTTGAGCCAGAAGATAATATCTTAGCAACAGTCAGCCCCTGGTATGTCTTCACGTATAGCCCCCTCATCTTGGCGCAAGCTCTGCACCATCAAACTCAAATTCTTTAAATTCCCTATCTCAGTAATGAGAGGCAGCGTGATGGGGACAGGGACGGGGGGGATGTGCCGCCCCCACCTTGTCCCCCTGCCTGCAGCTGGGCTCCCCTCACTGGGCAAGGGATGGTGCCTGCCGTTGGGCTGGGGGTGCTGGCATGTCCCTGTCCCCGAGGCCAGGTCTAACCCAGCTGGCCAGCTAGCCAATCAGCCTGCTGCTGGCCAGCCAGCAAACCCCCTGGGTCAACTGGCCCTCCACCAGCCAACTGGTCAACTGGCCAGCCAATCAACCAGCTAGCCAAACAGCCTGTTGGTCAACTGGCCAGCCAGCCAGCCATCTAGCTAACAAGCCAGCCAGGCAATCAACCAGACAGCTGGCCAGCTAGCCAACCAACCAGCCAGCCAGTCAGTCAACCCACCACCTAGCCTTCTACCAACCAGCCAGCCAGCTGGTTGGCCAGCCAGTCAGCCAAGCAGCTGACCAGTCATCTACCTGCCAGCCAGCCAACCAGCCATCTAGCTGTGCAGCTAGCCAGGCAGGCAACTGGCCGAGGAGCTGCCCAAGCATCCAACTAGCCATCTAGCTATGTGGCTAGCCAGGCAGGCAACTGGCCGACTGGCCAATGAGCTATCCATGCGTCCAACCAGCCAGCTAGCCATCTGGCCACCAGCCAGCTACCCAAAGAGCCAGCCAGCCCACCAGCCAGTGGGCAGGCAGCCAACCAGGAGCACCATCTGCCCCTGTCGTGGCGGGTGCTGGGACCCGCCTCGCCCTTGCCTCTGTCCTGCAGCCCTGTCCCCAGGTGTCCCTCATCTCCTGGGCTGGGTGTTGAGTGGCACGTCCCTGCCACCCCGCTGAGCCCTGACACACTCATCACAGCAAGCGGGGCACCGGACACCTCCCAGCCCAGCCCTGGCCAGAGGCACCTCCAGCCCTGGAGGGTTTGACCCCTTTTCTCCCCAGCCTGGCACCAAGAGGCAGGTGTTGGCTCCTGCCGGGACCATCTCCACCTCAGGATGGGTCCATGGGGCCGCGCTGACCTGTGCTGGCGCCACCTCTCCCCGGGCACAAACAGCCTGGAAAACTCCTTGGGAATGCCTCCTTTTAATGATCTGCCTCCTGGCGAGGCGGCCGTGGTGCCCTGTCTCAGGGATGGAGGGGACGCGGGGCTGGAGGCTGTGTGGCTGGAGGGGCTGGTGTCCTCCCTTGAGAGCGGGGCACAGCCTGCACAGGAGGGGCCACCGGGTCCTGCCGGGGGGGGCTACTGGATGCAGGAATGGATGGAAGGATGGATGGATGGATGGAAGGATGGATGGATGGAAGGATGGATGGAAGGATGGATGGATGGAAGGATGGATGGATGGATGGAAGGATGGAAGGATGGATGGAAGGATGGATGGAATGATGGGTGGATGGATGGATGGATGGATGGAAGGATGGATGGATGGATGGATGGATGGATGGAAGGATGGATGGATGGAAGGATGGATGGAAGGATGGATGGAAGGATGGATGGATGGATGGATGGATGGATGGAAGGATGGATGGATGGATGGATGGAAGGATGGATGGATGGATGGATGGATGGAAGGAAGGATGGATGGATGGATGGATGGATGGATGGATGGATGGATGGAAGGATGGATGGATGGAATGATGGGTGGATGGATGGATGGATGGATGGAAGGATGGATGGATGGAATGATGGGTGGATGCCATCAAGGCAGTGGGAACCAGCAGGGGAAGCCCCAGGTGGGAGCTCAGCGGACCTGGCCGCCTTCCCAGCAATGCCCCAGCCTGTGCAGCCCAGGCTCCCATTGCCCTGGGGGGTCCTGCCCACCCCGGCCAGGGGCTGAGGGCCCAGCCCTGCCCTCACTGCCCACACCTGGGTGTCTCCCTCCCACAGCCCCTCCTGGGCCCCACCCTGAGGACACGGCATGATTTTGCAGGACAGCACCCAAAATCATCAGGGACAGCTTGCCAACACCAGCTCCCTCCCTAAGCTCGTCCGTGTGGGCCAACGTCGGGTTTGTTAGTTATTTCAGGCTCTGAGTCCTAATTACTGTTGCTCAGCAGGGGCTGGGCAGCAGGTGCCAGGGTGCCACCCGGGCACAGTGTCCCCAAGACACCATGTCCCCCCCAGCGATGCGTGGTCCTACGGGCAGCATCTGTGGCGCAGCTGCAGAGCAGGTCCCGCCCTGCCACAGTGTTGGGATGGGAAACTGAGGCACGGAGCAGCGCTGAGCCCTACGAAAGCCCCTGGCCTGGCCTGGCTGCGCTCACCCTTTCCCAAATCCCCTTAATGAGCTCCCCAGTGAGCAGCAGGCAGGGAGGGGGGGAACATCCACCCCCCAGGCTGAACCTGTGCCCCGCAGCATTGATCAGGGCCCCCCGGCATCGCCCACTCACCTCCCCGCGTCACACTGCCAGAGCAAACAGCCGGGGGCTCGGCTGCGCATCGATTCTGTGAGAGCTGCTGTTTGCTCAACCTTTGCAGAGGAACAACAGCGGCTGGCGTCGAGCAGAGCTGCCGCTGCAGCCGCAGCCACTGCAGTCCCCGCTGCCACTGCAGCCACTGCTGTCACCTCCAAGCTGTGTCCCTTGTCCCCCTCCTGCTATCACAAATGTGGCCCTTTGCAGATTTGCCATCAGTTGTCTGTCCCCAGGTGGACAGAGCTGGCTCAGAGCCGGCTTGGGGGGCTGCGCTGCACCCCCTCCCTCTACTGGGGTTGGGGACAGGGACAGGGACCGCCTTGGGGCCTCCAGCCAGGGTCACCTGGGGGTGTTGTCCCCATCCATAGGGTGCTGCTGCCCCAGGGTGGTGGTGAAGCCGTCACGGCTCTGTAGCCAGGCTGTAGGGATATGGCCGGGGACGTGGTAGCCTGGGGTGGTGGACCTGTCATTGGTATACAGTGGACTGTGGCAATAAGGTGGCCTGGGACTGGGACATGATGGCTTGGGGGGGGGGGGGGGGAAGGTGACCTGGGCTGGCGGCCGTACCATGGGGATGTGGTGGCCCCGGGTGGTGAGATGTTCCGATCCGCTGGCCGTGCCGTGGCGACGTGCCGGACCAGGGTGGTGAGAAGTTCCGGTCCGCTGGCCGTGCCGTGGCGACGTGCCGGCCCAGAGGGGTGAGATATTCCGGTCCGCTGGCCGTGCCGTGGCGACGTGCCGGCCCCGGCTGGTGAGATGGTCCGGTCCGCTGGCCGTGCCGTGGTGACATGCCGGCCCCGGGTGGGACATGGTCAGGGCCGCTGGCCGTGCCATGGCTACGTGCCGGCCCAGGGGGGTGAGATGTTCCGGTCCGCTGGCCGTGCCGTGGCGACGTGCCGGTCCCGGATAGTGAGATGTTCCGGTCCGCTGGCCGTGCCATGGCGACGTGCCGGTCCCGGGTGGTGAGATGTTCCGGTCCGCTGGCCGTGCCGTGGCGACGTGCCGGCCCCGGGTGGTGAGATGTTCCGGGCCGCTGGCCGTGCCGTGGCGACGTGCCGGTTCCGGGTTTTGAGATGTTCCAGTCTGCTGTCCGTGCCGTGGCGACGTGTCGTCCCAGGGGGCTGAGATATTCCGGTTCGCTGACCGTGCCTTGGCGACGTGCCGGCCCCAGGTGGTGAGATGTTCCGGTCCGCTGGCCGTGCCGTGGCGACGTGCCGGCCCCGGTGGTGAGATGTTCCGGTCCGCTGGCCGTTCCGTGGCGACGTGCCGGTCCCGGGTGGTGAGATGTTCCGGTTCGCTGGCCGTGCCGTGGCGACGTGCCGGTCCCGGGTGGTGAGATGTTCCGGGCCGCTGGCCGTGCCATGGCGACGTGACGGGCCAGGGTGGTGAGATGTTCTGGTTCGCTGGCCGTGCCGTGGCGACGTGCCGGCCCCGGGTGGTGAGATGTTCCGGTCCGCTGGCCGTGCCGTGGCGACATGCCGGTCCCAGATAGTGAGATGTTTCGGGCCGCTGGCCGTGCCGTGGCGACGTGCCGGCCCCGGGTGGTGAGATGTTCCGGTTCGCTGTCCGTGCCGTGGCGACGTGCCGGCCCCGGGTGGTGAGATGTTCCGGTTCGCTGTCCGTGCCGTGGCGACGTGCCGGTCCCGGGTGGTGAGATGTTCCGGGCCGCTGGCCGTGCCGTGGCGACGTGACGGGCCAGGGTGGTGAGAAGTTCCGGTCCGGTGGCCATGCCGTGGCAACGTGCCGGTCCCGGGTGGTGAGATGTTCCGGGCCGCTGGCGTTGCCGTGGCGACGTGCCGGCCCCGGGTGGTGAGATGTTCTGGTCTGCTGGCCGTGCCGTGGCGATGTACCTGCCCCGGTGGTGAGATGTTCCGGGCCGCTGGCTGTGCCGTGGCGACGTGCCGGCCCAGGGTGCTGAGATGTTCCGGTCCGCTGGCCGTGCCGTGGCGATGTTCCGGTCCCAGGTGGTGAGATGTTCCTGGCCGCTGGCGTTGCCGTGGCGACGTGCCGGCCCCGGGTGGTGAGATGTTCCGGGCCGCTGGCCGTGCCGTGGCGACGTGCCGGTCCCGGGTGGTGAGATGTTCCGGGACGCTGGCCGTGCTGTGGCGACGTGATGGCCCAGGGTATGAGATGTTCCGGGCCGCTGGTCGTGCCGAGGCGACGTGCCGGACCCGGGCGGTGAGATATTCCGGTCCGCTGGCCGTGACGTGGTGACGTGCCGGCCCCGGGTGCTGAGATGTTCCGGTCCGGTGGCCATGCCGGGGCGTCGTGCCGGTCCCAGGTGGTGAGATGTTCCGGGCCGCTGGCGTTGCCGTGGCGACGTGCCGGCCCCGGGTGCTGAGATATTCCGGTCCGCTGGCCGTGCCGTGGTGACGTGCCGGCCCCGGGTGCTGAGATGTTCCGGTCCGGTGGCCATGCCGGGGCGTCGTGCCGGTCCCAGGTGGTGAGATGTTCAGGGCCGCTGGCGTTTCCATGGCGACGTGCCGGCACCGGGTGGTGAGATGTTCCGGTCCGCTGGCCGTGCCGTGGCGACGTGCCGGCCCCGGGTGGTGAGATGTTCCGGGCCGCTGGCCGTGCCGTGGCGACGTGCCGGTTCCGGGTAATGAGATGTTCCGGTCCGCTGGCCGTGCCGTGGCGACGTGCCGGTCCCGGATAGTGAGATGTTCCGTTCCGCTGGCCGTGCCGTGGCGACGTGCCGGTCCCGGTCGGTGAGATGTTCCGGGCCGCTGGCCGTGCCGTGGCGACGTGCCGGTCCCGGGTGGTGAGATGTTCCGGGCCGCTGGCCGTGCCGTGGCGACGTGATGGCCCAGGGTATGAGATGTTCCGGGCCGCTGGCTGTGCCGTGGCGACGTGCCGGTCCCGGGTGGTGAGATGTTCCGGGCCGCTGGCGTTGCCATGGCGACGTGCTGGCCCCTTGAGGTGGGATGTTCCGGTCCGCTGGCCGTGCCGTGGCGACGTGCTGGCCCAGGGTGTTCAGATGTTCTGGGCCACTGGCCGTGCCGTGGCGATGTGCTGGTCCCGGGTGGTGAGATGTTCCGGGCCGCTGGCCGTGCCGTGGCGACGTGACGGGCCAGGGTGGTGAGATGTTCCGGTTCGCTGGCCGTGCCGTGGCGACGTGCCGGCCCCGGGTGCTGAGATGTTCCGGTCCGCTGGCCATGCCGTGGCGACGTGCCGGCCCCGGGTGGTGAGATGTTCCGGTCCGCTGGCCGTGCCGTGGCGACGTGCCGGTCCCGGATAGTGAGATGTTCCGGTCCGCTGGCCGTGCCGTGGCGACGTGCCGGTCCCGGGTGGTGAGATGTTCCGGGCTGCTTGCCGTGCCGTGGCGACGTGTCGTCCCAGGGGGCTGAGATATTCCGGTCCGCTGGCCGTGCCGTGGCGACGTGCCGGTCACGGGTACTGAGATGTTGCTGTCCGCTGGCCGTGCCGTGGCGACGTGCCGGTCCCGGGTGGTGGAGATATTCCGGTCCGCTGGCCGTGCCGTGGCGACGTGCCGGTCCTGGGTGGTGAGATGTTCAGGGCCGCTGGCCTTGACGTGGCGACGTGCCGGCCCCGGGTGGTCAGAATTTACGGGCCGCTGGCCGTGCCGAGGTGACGTGCCGGTTCCGGGTAGTGAGATGTTCCGGTCCGCTGGCCGTGCCGTGGCGACGTTCCGGTCCCGTATAGTGAGATGTTCCGGGCCGCTGGCCGTGCCGTGGCAACATGCCAGTCCCGGGCGGTGAGATGTTCCGGGCCGCTGGCCGTGCCGTGGCTACGTGATGGCCCAGGGTATGAGATGTTCCGGGCCGCTGGCCGTGCCGTGGCGACGTGCCGTCCCCGGGAGGTGAGATGTTCCGGTCCGCTGGCCGTGCCGTTGCGACGTGCCGGCCCCGGATGGTGAGATGTTCCGGGCCGCTGACCGTGCCGAGGCGACGTGCCGGTCCCGGATAGTGAGATGTTTCGGGCCGCTGGCCGTGCGGTGGCGACGTGCCGGCCCCGGGTGGTGAGATGTTCCGGATCGCTGGCCGTGCCGTGGCGACGTGCCGGCCCCGGGTGGTGAGATGTTCCGGTCCGCTGGCCGTGCGGTGGCGACGTGCCGGCCCCGGGTGGTGAGATGTTCCGGATCGCTGGCCGTGCCGTGGCGACATGCCGGCCCCGGGTGGTGAGATGTTCCGGTCCGCTGGCCGTGCCGTGGCGACGTGCCGGTCCCGGTCGGTGAGATGTTCCGGGCCGCTGGCCGTGCCGTGGCCACATGTCGCCCCAGGGGGCTGAGATATTCCGGGCCGCTGGCCGTGCCATGGCGACGTGCCGGCCACGGGTGATGTGATATTCCGGGCCGCTGGCCGTGCCATGGCGACGTGCCGGCCCCGGGTGCTGTGATATTCCGGTCCGCTGGCCGTGCCGTGGTGACGTGCCGGTCCTGGGTGGTGAGATATTCCGGGCCGCTGGCGTTACCGTGGCGACGTGCCGGCCCCGGGTTGTGAGATGTTCCGGTCCGCTGGCCATGACGTGGCGACGTGCCGGCCCCGGGTGGTGAGATGCTCCGGTCCGCTGGCCGTGCCGTGGCGACGTGCCGGCCCCGGGTGGTGAGATGTTCCGGGCCGCTGGCGTTGCCGTGGCGACGTGCCGGCCCCGGCTGGTGAGAAGTTCCGGTCCGCTGTCCGTGCCATGGCAACGTACTTGCCCATGGTGGTGAGATATTCCGGTCCGGTGGCCGTGCCGTGGCGACGTGCCGGCCCCGGGTGGTGAGATGTTCCGGTCCGGTGGCCATGCCGTGGCGACGTGCCGGTCCCGGGTGGTGAGATGTTCCGGGCTGCTGGCGTAGCCGTGGCGACGTGCCGGCCCCGGGTGGCGAGATGTTCCGGTCTGCTGGCCGTGCCGTGGCGATGTACCGGCCCCGTTGGTGAGATGTTCCGGGCCGCTGTCCGTGCCGTGGCGACGTGCCAGTCCCGGGTGGTGGTGAGATATTCCAGTCCGCTGGCCGTGCCGTGGCGACGTGCCGGTCCTGGGTGGTGAGATGTTCCGGGCCGCTGGCCGTGCCGTGGCGAAGTGCCGGTCCCGGGCGGTGAGATGTTCCGGGCCGCTGGCCGTGCCGTGGCGACGTGATGTCCCAGGGTATGAGATGTTCCGGGCCGCTGGCCGTTCCGTGGCCACATGTCGCCCCAGGGGGCTGAGATATTCCGGGCCGCTGGCCGTGCCATGGCGACGTGCCAGCCCCGGGTGCTGTGATATTCCGGTCCGCTGGCCGTGCCGTGGTGACGTGCCGGTCCTGGGTGGTGAGATGTTCAGTGCCGCTGGCGTTGCCGTGGCGACGTGCCGGCCCCGGGTGGTGAGATGTTCCGGTTCGCTGACCGTGCCGTGGCGACGTGCCGGCCCCGGGTGTTGAGATGTTCCGGTCCGCTGACCGTGCCGTGGCGACGTGCCGGTCCCGGGCGGTGAGATGTTCCGGGCCGCTGGCCGTGCCGTGGGGACGTGATGGCCCAGGGTATGAGATGTTCCGGGCCGCAGGCCGTGCCGTGGCGACGTGCCGTCCCCGGGAGGTGAGATGTTCCGGTCCGCTGGCCGTGCTGTGGCCACGTGACGGGCCAGGGGGGTGAGATGTTCCGGGCCGCTGGCCGTGCCGTGGCGACGTGCCGGCCCCGGGTGGTGAGAAGTTCCGGTCCGGTGGCCATTCCGTGGCAACGTGCCGGTCCCGGGTGGTGAGATGTTCCGGGCCGCTGGCCGTGCCGTGGCGACGTGCCGGCCCCGGCTGGTGAGATGTTCCGGGCCGCTGGCCGTGCCGTGGCGACGTGCCGGCCCCGGGTGGTGAGAAGTTCCGGTCCGGTGGCCATGCCGTGGCAACGTGCCGGTCCCGGTCGGTGAGATGTTCCGGGCCGCTGGCGTTGCCGTGGCGACGTGCCGGCCCCGGGTGGTGAGATGTTCCGGTATGCTGGCCGTGCCGTGGCGACGTGCCGGTCCCGGATATTGAGATGTTCCGGTTCGCTGGCCGTGCCATGGCGACGTGCCGGACCCGGGCGGTGAGATGTTCCGGTTCGCTGGCCGTGCCGTGGCGACGTGCCGGTCCCGGGTGGCGAGATATTCCGGTCCGCTGGCCGTGCAGTGGCGACGTGCCGGTCCAAGGTGGTGAGATGTTTGGGGCCGCTGGCCGTGCTGTGGCGACGTGACGGGCCAGGGGGGTGAGATGTTCCGGGCCGCTGGCCGTGCCATGGCGACGTGCCGGACCCGGGTGGTGAGATGTTCCGGTCCTCTGGCCTTGCCGTGTCGACGTGCTTGCCCATGGTGGTGAGATGTACCGGTCCGGTGGCCGTGCCGTGGCGACGTGCCGGACCCGGGCGGTGAGATGTTCCGGGCCGCTGGCCGTGCCGTGGCGACGTGCCGGTCCCGGGTGGTGAGATGTTCCGGGCCGCTGTCCGTGCCGTGGCGACGTGACGGTCCCGGTCGGTGAGATGTTCCGGGCCGCTGGCCGTGCCGTGGCCACATGTCGCCCCAGGGGGCTGAGATATTCCGGGCCGCTGGCCGTGCCATGGCGACGTGCCGGCCCCGGGTGCTGTGATATTCCGGTCCGCTGGCCGTGCCGTGGTGACGTGCCGGTCCTGGGTGGTGAGATGTTCCGGGCCGCTGGCCGTGCCGTGGCGACGTGCCGGTCCCGGTCGGTGAGATGTTCCGGGCCGCTGGCCGTGCCGTGGCGACGTGCCGGTCCCGGGTGGTGAGATGTTCCGGGCCGCTGGCCGTGCCGTGGCGACGTGATGTCCCAGGGTATGAGATGTTCCGGGCCGCTGGCCGTTCCGTGGCCACATGTCGCCCCACGGGGCTGAGATATTCCGGGCCGCTGGCCGTGCCATGGCGACGTGCCGGCCTCGGGTGCTGTGATATTCCGGTCCGCTGGCCGTGCCGTGGTGACGTGCCGGTCCTGGGTGGTGAGATGTTCCGGGCCGCTGGCGTTGCCGTGGCGACGTGCCGGCCCCGGGTGGTGAGATGTTCCGGTTCGCTGGCCGTGCCGTGGCGACGTGCCGGTCCCGGGTGGTGAGATATTCCGGCCGCTGGCCGTGCCGTGGCGAAGTGACGGGCCAGGGGGGTGAGATGTTCCGGGCCGCTGGCCGTGCCGTGGCGACGTGCCGGCCCGGGATGGTGAGATGTTCCGGTCCGCTGGCCGTGCCGTTGCGACCTGCCGGTCCAAGGTGGTGAGATGTTCTGGGCCGCTGGCCGTGCTGTGGCGACGTGACGGGCCAGGGGGGTAGGATGTTCCGGGCCGCTGGCCGTGCCGTGGCGACGTGCCGGCCCGGGATGGTGAGATGTTCCGGTCCTCTGGCCTTGCCGTGTCGACGTGCTTGCCCATGGTGGTGAGATGTTGCGGTCCGGTGGCCGTGCCGTGGCGACGTGCCGGCCCCGGGTGGTGAGATGTTCCGGGCCGCTGGCGTTGCCGTGGCGACGTGCCGGCCCCGGGTGCTGAGATGTTCCGTGCCGCTGGCCGTGCCGTGGCGACGTGCCGGCCCCAGGTGCTGAGATGTTCCGTTTCGCTGGCCGTGCCGTGGCGACGTGCCGGCCCCGGGTGGTGAGATGTTCCCGGCCGCTGGCCGTGCCGTGGCGACGTGCCGGCCCCGGGCGGTGAGATGTTCCGGTCCGCTGGCCGTGCCGTGGCGACGTGCCGGCCCCGGGCGGTGAGATGTTCCGGGCCGCTGGCCGTGCCGTGGCGACGTGCCGGTCCCGGGCGGTGAGATGTTCCGGGCCGCTGGCCGTGCCGTGGCGACGTGCCGGTCCCGGGTGGTGAGATGTTCCGGGCCGCTGGCCGTGCCGTGGCGACGTGATGGCCCAGGGTATGAGATGTTCCGGGCCGCTGGCCGTGTCGTGGCGACGTGCCGGTCCCGGGCGGTGAGATGTTCCGGGCCGCTGGCCGTGCCGTGTCGACGTGCCGGTCCCGGGTGGTGAGATGTTCCGGGCCGCTGGCCCTGCTGTGGCGACGTGACGGGCCAGGGGGGTGAGATGTTCCGGGCCGCTGGCGTTGCCGTGGCGACGTGCCGGTCCCGGGTGGTGAGATGTTCCGGGCCGCTGGCCGTGCCGTGGCGACGTGATGGCCCAGGGTATGAGATGTTCCGGGCCGCTGGCCGTGCCGTGGCGACGTGTCGCCCCAGGGGGCTGAGATATTCCGGGCCGCTGGCCGTGCCGTGGCGACGTGATGGCCCAGGGTATGAGATGTTCCGGGTCACTGGCCGTGCCGTGGCGACGTGCCGGTCCCGGGTGGTGAGATGTTCCGTGCAGCTGGCCGTGCCGTGGCGACGTGCCGGTCACGGGTGGTGAGATGTTCCGGGCCGCTGGCCGTGCTGTGGCGACGTGACGGGCCAGGGGAGTGAGATGTTCCGGTCCGCTGGCCGTGCCGTGGCGACGTGCCGGCCTCCGGTGGTGAGATGTTCCGGTTCGCCGGCCGTGCCGTGGCGACGTGCCGGCCCCGGGTGGTGAGATGTTCCGGTTCGCCGGCCGTGCCGTGACGACGTGCCGGTCCCGGGTGGTGAGATGTTCCGGGCCGCTGGCGTTGCCATGGCGACGTGCTGGCCCCTTGAGGTGGGATGTTCCGGTCCGCTGGCCGTGCCGTGGCGACGTGCTGGCCCAGGGTGTTCAGATGTTCTGGGCCACTGGCCGTGCCGTGGTGATGTGCTGGTCCCGCGTGGTGAGATGTTCCGGTCCGCTGGCCGTGCCGTGACGACGTGCCGGTCCCGGGTGGTGAGATGTTCCGGGCCGCTGTCGTTGCCATGGCGACGTGCTGGCCCCTTGAGGTGGGATGTTCCGGTCCTCTGGCCGTGCCGTGGCGACGTGCTGGCCCAGGGTGTTCAGATGTTCTGGGCCACTGGCCGTGCCGTGGCGATGTGCTGGTCCCGCGTGGTGAGATGTTCCGGTCCGCTGGCCGTGCCGTGGCGACGTGCCGGCCCCGGGTGCTGAGATGTTCCGTGCCGCTGGCCGTGCCGTGGCGACGTGTCGCCCCAATGGGCTGAGATATTCCGGGCAGCTGGCCGTGCAATGGGGACGTGCCGGCCCAGGGTGGTGAGATGTTCCGGTTCGCTGGCCGTGCCGTGGCGAAGTGCCAGCCCCGGGTGGTTAGATGTTCCGGTTCGCTGGCCGTGCTGTGGCGACGTGCCGGTCCCGGGTGGTGAGATATTCCGGGCCGCTGGCCGTGCCATGGCGACGTGCCGGCCCCGGATGCTGAGATGTTCCGGTCCGGTGGCCATGCCGTGGCGACGTGCTGGCCCCGTGAGGTGGGATGTTCCGGTCCGGTGGCCGTTCCGTGGCGAAGTGCCAGCCCCGGGTGGTTAGATGTTCCGGTTCGCTGGCCGTACCGTGGCGAAGTGCCAGCCCCGGGTGGTTAGATGTTCCGGTTCGCTGGCCGTGCCGTGGCGACGTTCCGGTCCCGGGTGGTGAGATGTTCTGGGCCACTGGCCCTGCCGTGGCTATGTGCTGGTCCCGCGTGGTGAGATGTTCCGGGCCGCTGGCCGTGCCGTGGCGACTTGCCGGCCCCGGGTGGTGGATGTTCCGGTCCGCTGGCCGTGCCGTGGCGACGTGCCGGCCCCGGGTGGTGAGATGTTCCGGTACGCTGGCCATGCCGTGGCGACGTGCCGGCCCCGGGTGGTGAGATGTTCCGGTTCGCTGGCCGTGCTGTGGCGACGTGCCGGTCCCGGTTGGTGAGATGTTCCGGTCTGCTGGCCGTGCCGTGGCGACGTGCCGGCCCCGGCTGGTGAGATGTTCCGGGCCGCTGGCCGTGCGGTGGCGACGTGACGGGCCAGGGTGGTGAGATGTTCCGGGCTGCTGGCGTTGCCGTGGCGACGTGCCGGCCCCGGGTGCTGAGATGTTCCGGTCCGCTGGCCGTGCCATGGCGACGTGCCGGTCCCGGGTGGTGAGATGTTCCGGGCCGCTGGCGTTGCCGTGGCGACGTGCCGGCCCCGGGTCGTGAGATGTTCCGGTCTGCTGGCCGTGCCGTGGCGACGTGCCGGCCCCGGCTGGTGAGATGTTCTGGCCGCTGGCCGTGACGTGGCGACGTGCCGGTCCCAGATATTGAGATGTTCCGGGCCGCTGGCCGTGCCGGGGCGACGTGCCGGACCCGGGCGGTGAGATGTTCCGGGCCGCTGGCCGTGCCGTGGCGACGTGCCGGTCCCGCGTGGTGAGATGTTCCGGGCCGCTGGCCGTTCTGTGGCGACGGGACGGGCCAGGGGGGTGAGATGTTCCTGTCCGCTGGCCGTGCCGTGGCGACGTGCCGGCCCCGGGTGCTGAGATGTTCCGGTCCGGTGGCCGTGCCGTGGCGACGTGCCGGCCCCGGGTGGTGAGATGTTCCGGTCCGCTGGCCGTGCCGTGGCGACGTGCCGGTCCCAGGTTGTGAGATGTTCCGGGCCGCTGGCGTTGCCGTGGCGACGTGCCGGCTCCGGGTAGTGAGATGTTCCGGGCCGCTGGCCGTGACGTGACGACGTGTCGCCCCAAGGGGATGATATATTCCGGGCCCCTGGCCGTGCCATGGCGACGTGCCGGCCCCGGGTGGTGAGATGTTCCGGTTCGCTGGCCGTGCCGTGGCGATGTGCCGGCCCCGGGTGGCGAGATGTTCCGGTTCGCTGGCCGTGCTGTGGCGACGTGCCGGTCCCGGGTGGTGAGATGTTCCGGTCTGCTGGCCGTGCCGTGGAGACGTGCCGGCCCCGGCTGGTGAGATGTTCCGGGCCGCTGGCCGTGCCGTGGCGACGTGACGGGCCAGGGTGGTGAGATGTTCCGGGCTGCTGGCGTTGCCGTGGCGACGTGCCGGCCCCGGGTGCTGAGATGTTCCGGTCCGCTGGCCGTGGCATGGCGACGTGCCGGTCCCGGGTGGTGAGATGTTCCGGGCCGCTGGCGTTGCCGTGGCGACGTGCCGGCCCCGGGTCGTGAGATGTTCCGGTCTGCTGGCCGTGCCGTGGCGACGTGCCGGCCCCGGCTGGTGAGATATTCCGGTTCGCTGGCCGTGCCGTGGCGAAGTGCCAGCCCCGGGTGGTTAGATGTTCCGGTTCGCTGGCCGTGCTGTGGCGACGTGCCGGTCCCGGGTGGTAAGATGTTCCGGGCCGCTGGCCGTGCCATGGCGACGTGCCGGCCCCGGATGCTGAGATGTTCCGGTCCGGTGGCCATGCCGTGGCGACGTGCTGGCCCCGTGAGGTGGGATGTTCCGGTCCGGTGGCCGTTCCGTGGCGAAGTGCCAGCCCCGGGTGGTTAGATGTTCCGGTTCGCTGGCCGTACCGTGGCGAAGTGCCAGCCCCGGGTGGTTAGATGTTCCGGTTCGCTGGCCGTGCCGTGGCGACGTTCCGGTCCCGGGTGGTGAGATGTTCTGGGCCACTGGCCCTGCCGTGGCTATGTGCTGGTCCCGCGTGGTGAGATGTTCCGGGCCGCTGGCCGTGCCGTGGCGACTTGCCGGCCCCGGGTGGTGGATGTTCCGGTCCGCTGGCCGTGCCGTGGCGACGTGCCGGCCCCGGGTGGTGAGATGTTCCGGTACGCTGGCCATGACGTGGCGACGTGCCGGCCCCGGGTGGTGAGATGTTCCGGTTCGCTGGCCGTGCTGTGGCGACGTGCCGGTCCCGGTTGGTGAGATGTTCCGGTCTGCTGGCCGTGCCGTGGCGACGTGCCGGCCCCGGCTGGTGAGATGTTCCGGGCCGCTGGCCGTGCCGTGGCGACGTGACGGGCCAGGGTGGTGAGATGTTCCGGGCTGCTGGCGTTGCCGTGGCGACGTGCCGGCCCCGGGTGCTGAGATGTTCCGGTCCGCTGGCCGTGCCATGGCGACGTGCCGGTCCCGGGTGGTGAGATGTTCCGGGCCGCTGGCGTTGCCGTGGCGACGTGCCGGCCCCGGGTCGTGAGATGTTCCGGTCTGCTGGCCGTGCCGTGGCGACGTGCCGGCCCCGGCTGGTGAGATGTTCTGGCCGCTGGCCGTGACGTGGCGACGTGCCGGTCCCAGATATTGAGATGTTCCGGGCCGCTGGCCGTGCCGGGGCGACGTGCCGGACCCGGGCGGTGAGATGTTCCGGGCCGCTGGCCGTGCCGTGGCGACGTGCCGGTCCCGCGTGGTGAGATGTTCCGGGCCGCTGGCCGTTCTGTGGCGACGGGACGGGCCAGGGGGGTGAGATGTTCCTGTCCGCTGGCCGTGCCGTGGCGACGTGCCGGCCCCGGGTGCTGAGATGTTCCGTTCCGGTGGCCGTGCCGTGGCGACGTGCCGGCCCCGGGTGGTGAGATGTTCCGGTCCGCTGGCCGTGCCGTGGCGACGTGCCGGTCCCAGGTTGTGAGATGTTCCGGGCCGCTGGCGTTGCCGTGGCGACGTGCCGGCTCCGGGTAGTGAGATGTTCCGGGCCGCTGGCCGTGACGTGACGACGTGTCGCCCCAAGGGGATGATATATTCCGGGCCCCTGGCCGTGCCATGGCGACGTGCCGGCCCCGGGTGGTGAGATGTTCCGGTTCGCTGGCCGTGCCGTGGCGATGTGCCGGCCCCGGGTGGCGAGATGTTCCGGTCCGCTGGCCGTGCCGTGGCGACGTGCCGGCCCCGGGTGGTGAGATGTTCTGGGCCGCTGGCGTTGCCGTGGCTACGTGCCGGCCCAGGGTGCTGAGATGTTCCGGTCCGCTGGCCGTGCCGTGGCGACGTGCCGGTCCCAGGTGCTGAGATGTTCCGGGCCGCTGGCTTTGCCGTGGCGACGTGCCGGCCCCGGGTGGTGAGATGTTCCGGGCCGCTGGCCGTGCCGAGGCGACGTGCTGGCCCAGGGTTTTGAGATGTTCTGGGCCACTGGCCGTACCGTGGTGACGTACCGGCCCCCGGTGGTGGATGTTCCGGTCCGCTGGCCGTGCCGTGGCGACGTGCTGGCCCCAGGAGGTGGGATGTTCCGGTCCGGTGGCCGTGCCGTGGCGACGTGCTGGCCCAGGGTGTTGAGATGTTCTGGGCCACTGGCCGTGCCGTGCCGATGTGCTGGTCCCGTGTGGTGAGATGTTCCGGGCCGCTGGCCGTGCCGTGGCGACGTGCCGGCCCCCGGTGGTGGATGTTCCGGTCCGCTGACCGTGCCGTGGCGACGTGCTGGCCCAGGGTGTTGAGATGTTCCGGTTCGCTAGCCGTGCCGTGGCGACGTGCCGGCCCCGGGTGGCGATATGTTCCGGTCCGCTGGCCGTGCCGTGGCGACGTGCCGGCCCCGGGTGGTGAGATGTTCCGGTTCGCTAGCCGTGCCGTGGCGACGTGCCGGCCCCGGGTGGCGATATGTTCCGGTTCGCTGGCCGTGCTGTGGCGATGTGCCGGTCCCGGGTGGTGAGATGTTCCGGGCCGCTGTCCGTGCCGTGGCGACGTGACGGGCCAGGGTGGTGAGAGATTCCGGTCCGCTGGCATTGCCGTGGCGACGTTCCGGCCCCGGGTGGTGAGATGTTCCGGGCTGCTAGCGTTGCCGTGGCGACGTGCCGGCCCCGGGTGCTGAGATGTTCCGGTCCGCTGGCCGTGCCGTGGCGACGTGCCAGTCCCGAGTCGTGAGATGTTCCGGGCCGCTGGCCGTGCCGTGGCGACGTGCCGGTCCCGTATATTGAGATGTTCCGGGCCGCTGGCCGTGCCGTGGTGACGTGCCGGACTCGGGCGGTGAGATGTTCCGGGCCGCTGGCCGTGCCGTGGCGACGTGCCGGTCCCGGGTGGTGAGATGTTCCGGGCCGCTGGCCGTGCTGTGGCGACGTGACGGGCCAGGAGGGTGAGATATTCCGGGCCGCTGGACGTGCCGTGGCGACGTGCCGGCCCCGGGTGGTGGATGTTCCGGTCCGCTGGCCGTGCCGTGGCGACGTGCCGGCCCCGGGTGGTGAGATGTTCCGGTCCGCTGGCCGTGCCGTGGCGACGTGCCGGCCCCGGGCGGTGAGATGTTCCGGGCCGCTGGTCGTGCCGTGGCGACGTGTCTGCCCCGGGTGGTGAGATGTTCCGGTCCGCTGGCCGTGCCGTGGCGACGTGCCGGCCCCGGGTGGTGAGATGTTCCAGGCCGCTGGCCGTGCCGAGGCGACGTGCCGGTCCCGGGCGGTGAGATGTTCAGGTCTGCTGGCCGTGCTGTGGCGACATGCCGGTCCCGGGTGGTGAGATATTCCGTGCCGCTGGCCGTGCCGTGGCGACGTATCGCCCCAGGGGGCTGAGATATTCCGGGCCGCTGGCCGTGCCATGGCGACGTGCAGGCCCCGGGTGGTGAGATGTTCCGGTTCGCTGGCCGTGCCGTGGCGACGTGATGGCCCAGGGTATGAGATGTTCCGGGCCGCTGGCCATGCCGTGGCGACGTGCCGGTCCCGGGTGGTGAGATGTTCCGGGCCGCTGGCCGTGCCGTGGCGACGTGCCGGCCCCGGGTGGTGAGATGTTCCGGTCCGCTGGCCGTGCCGTGGCGACGTGTCGGTCCCAGGTGGTGAGATGTTCCGGGCCGCTGGCCGTGCCGTGGCGACGTGACGGGCCAGGGTGGTGAGATGTTCCGGTTCGCTGGCCGTGACGTGGCGACGTGCCGGCCCCGGGTGGTGAGATATTCCGGGCCGCTGGCCGTGCCGTGTCGATGTGCCGGTCCCGGGTGGTGAGACGTTCCGGGCCGCTGGCCCTGCTGTGGCGACGTGACGGGCCAGGGGGGTGAGATGTTCCGGGCCGCTGTCCGTGCCGTGGCGACGTGCCGGTCCCGGGTGGTGAGATGTTCCGGGCCGATGGCCGTGCCGTGGCGAGGTGATGGCCCAGGATATGAGATGTTCCGGGCCGCTGGCCGTGCCGTGGCGACGTGCCGGTCCCGGGCGGTGAGATGTTCCGGGCAGCTGGCCGTGCCGTGGCGACGTGCCGGTCACGGGTGGTGAGATGTTCCGGGCCGCTGGCCGTGCCTTGGCGACGTGCCGGCCCCGGGGTGTTGAGATGTTCTGGGCCACTGGCCGTGCCGTGGCGATGTGCTGGTCCCGCGTGGTGAGATATTTCGGGCCGCTGGCCGTGCCGTGGCGACGTGCCGGTCCCGGGTGGTGAGATGTTCCGGGCCGCTGGCCGTGCCGTGGCGACGTGACAGGCCAGGGTGGTGAGATATTCCGGGTCGCTGGCCGTGCCGTGGCAACGTGTCGCCCAGGGGGCTGAGATATTCCAGGCCGTTGGCTGTGAGGTGGCGACGTGGCGGCCCAGGGTGGTGAGATGCTCCGGTCCGCTGACCGTGCCGTGGCGACGTGCCGGTCCAAGGTGGTGAGATGTTCCGGGCCGCTGGCCGTGCTGTGGCGACGTGACGGGCCAGGGGGGTGAGATGTTCCGGGCCGCTGGCCGTGCCGTGGCGACGTGCCGGCCCCGGGTGGTGAGATGTTCCGGTCCTCTGGCCTTGCCTTGTCGACGTGCTTGCCCATGGTGGTGAAATATTCCGGTCCGGTTGCTGTGCCGTGGCGACGTGCCGGCCCCGGGGGGTGAGATGTTCCGGTACGCTGGCCATGACGTGGCGACGTGCCGGCCCCGGGTGGTGAGATGTTCCGGTTCGCTGGCCGTGCTGTGGCGACGTGCCGGTCCCGGTTGGTGAGATGTTCCGGTCTGCTGGCCGTGCCGTGGCGACGTGCCGGCCCCGGCTGGTGAGATGTTCCGGGCCGCTGGCCGTGCCGTGGCGACGTGACGGGCCAGGGTGGTGAGATGTTCCGGGCTGCTGGCGTTGCCGTGGCGACGTGCCGGCCCCGGGTGCTGAGATGTTCCGGTCCGCTGGCCGTGCCATGGCGACGTGCCGGTCCCGGGTGGTGAGATGTTCCGGGCCGCTGGCGTTGCCGTGGCGACGTGCCGGCCCCGGGTCGTGAGATGTTCCGGTCTGCTGGCCGTGCCGTGGCGACGTGCCGGCCCCGGCTGGTGAGATGTTCTGGCCGCTGGCCGTGACGTGGCGACGTGCCGGTCCCAGATATTGAGATGTTCCGGGCCGCTGGCCGTGCCGGGGCGACGTGCCGGACCCGGGCGGTGAGATGTTCCGGGCCGCTGGCCGTGCCGTGGCGACGTGCCGGTCCCGCGTGGTGAGATGTTCCGGGCCGCTGGCCGTTCTGTGGCGACGGGACGGGCCAGGGGGGTGAGATGTTCCTGTCCGCTGGCCGTGCCGTGGCGACGTGCCGGCCCCGGGTGCTGAGATGTTCCGTTCCGGTGGCCGTGCCGTGGCGACGTGCCGGCCCCGGGTGGTGAGATGTTCCGGTCCGCTGGCCGTGCCGTGGCGACGTGCCGGTCCCAGGTTGTGAGATGTTCCGGGCCGCTGGCGTTGCCGTGGCGACGTGCCGGCTCCGGGTAGTGAGATGTTCCGGGCCGCTGGCCGTGACGTGACGACGTGTCGCCCCAAGGGGATGATATATTCCGGGCCCCTGGCCGTGCCATGGCGACGTGCCGGCCCCGGGTGGTGAGATGTTCCGGTTCGCTGGCCGTGCCGTGGCGATGTGCCGGCCCCGGGTGGCGAGATGTTCCGGTCCGCTGGCCGTGCCGTGGCGACGTGCCGGCCCCGGGTGGTGAGATGTTCTGGGCCGCTGGCGTTGCCGTGGCTACGTGCCGGCCCAGGGTGCTGAGATGTTCCGGTCCGCTGGCCGTGCCGTGGCGACGTGCCGGTCCCAGGTGCTGAGATGTTCCGGGCCGCTGGCTTTGCCGTGGCGACGTGCCGGCCCCGGGTGGTGAGATGTTCCGGGCCGCTGGCCGTGCCGAGGCGACGTGCTGGCCCAGGGTTTTGAGATGTTCTGGGCCACTGGCCGTACCGTGGTGACGTACCGGCCCCCGGTGGTGGATGTTCCGGTCCGCTGGCCGTGCCGTGGCGACGTGCTGGCCCCAGGAGGTGGGATGTTCCGGTCCGGTGGCCGTGCCGTGGCGACGTGCTGGCCCAGGGTGTTGAGATGTTCTGGGCCACTGGCCGTGCCGTGCCGATGTGCTGGTCCCGTGTGGTGAGATGTTCCGGGCCGCTGGCCGTGCCGTGGCGACGTGCCGGCCCCCGGTGGTGGATGTTCCGGTCCGCTGACCGTGCCGTGGCGACGTGCTGGCCCAGGGTGTTGAGATGTTCCGGTTCGCTAGCCGTGCCGTGGCGACGTGCCGGCCCCGGGTGGCGATATGTTCCGGTCCGCTGGCCGTGCCGTGGCGACGTGCCGGCCCCGGGTGGTGAGATGTTCCGGTTCGCTAGCCGTGCCGTGGCGACGTGCCGGCCCCGGGTGGCGATATGTTCCGGTTCGCTGGCCGTGCTGTGGCGATGTGCCGGTCCCGGGTGGTGAGATGTTCCGGGCCGCTGTCCGTGCCGTGGCGACGTGACGGGCCAGGGTGGTGAGAGATTCCGGTCCGCTGGCATTGCCGTGGCGACGTTCCGGCCCCGGGTGGTGAGATGTTCCGGGCTGCTAGCGTTGCCGTGGCGACGTGCCGGCCCCGGGTGCTGAGATGTTCCGGTCCGCTGGCCGTGCCGTGGCGACGTGCCAGTCCCGAGTCGTGAGATGTTCCGGGCCGCTGGCCGTGCCGTGGCGACGTGCCGGTCCCGTATATTGAGATGTTCCGGGCCGCTGGCCGTGCCGTGGTGACGTGCCGGACTCGGGCGGTGAGATGTTCCGGGCCGCTGGCCGTGCCGTGGCGACGTGCCGGTCCCGGGTGGTGAGATGTTCCGGGCCGCTGGCCGTGCTGTGGCGACGTGACGGGCCAGGAGGGTGAGATATTCCGGGCCGCTGGACGTGCCGTGGCGACGTGCCGGCCCCGGGTGGTGGATGTTCCGGTCCGCTGGCCGTGCCGTGGCGACGTGCCGGCCCCGGGTGGTGAGATGTTCCGGTCCGCTGGCCGTGCCGTGGCGACGTGCCGGCCCCGGGCGGTGAGATGTTCCGGGCCGCTGGTCGTGCCGTGGCGACGTGTCTGCCCCGGGTGGTGAGATGTTCCGGTCCGCTGGCCGTGCCGTGGCGACGTGCCGGCCCCGGGTGGTGAGATGTTCCAGGCCGCTGGCCGTGCCGAGGCGACGTGCCGGTCCCGGGCGGTGAGATGTTCAGGTCTGCTGGCCGTGCTGTGGCGACATGCCGGTCCCGGGTGGTGAGATATTCCGTGCCGCTGGCCGTGCCGTGGCGACGTATCGCCCCAGGGGGCTGAGATATTCCGGGCCGCTGGCCGTGCCATGGCGACGTGCAGGCCCCGGGTGGTGAGATGTTCCGGTTCGCTGGCCGTGCCGTGGCGACGTGATGGCCCAGGGTATGAGATGTTCCGGGCCGCTGGCCATGCCGTGGCGACGTGCCGGTCCCGGGTGGTGAGATGTTCCGGGCCGCTGGCCGTGCCGTGGCGACGTGCCGGCCCCGGGTGGTGAGATGTTCCGGTCCGCTGGCCGTGCCGTGGCGACGTGTCGGTCCCAGGTGGTGAGATGTTCCGGGCCGCTGGCCGTGCCGTGGCGACGTGACGGGCCAGGGTGGTGAGATGTTCCGGTTCGCTGGCCGTGACGTGGCGACGTGCCGGCCCCGGGTGGTGAGATATTCCGGGCCGCTGGCCGTGCCGTGTCGATGTGCCGGTCCCGGGTGGTGAGACGTTCCGGGCCGCTGGCCCTGCTGTGGCGACGTGACGGGCCAGGGGGGTGAGATGTTCCGGGCCGCTGTCCGTGCCGTGGCGACGTGCCGGTCCCGGGTGGTGAGATGTTCCGGGCCGATGGCCGTGCCGTGGCGAGGTGATGGCCCAGGATATGAGATGTTCCGGGCCGCTGGCCGTGCCGTGGCGACGTGCCGGTCCCGGGCGGTGAGATGTTCCGGGCAGCTGGCCGTGCCGTGGCGACGTGCCGGTCACGGGTGGTGAGATGTTCCGGGCCGCTGGCCGTGCCTTGGCGACGTGCCGGCCCCGGGGTGTTGAGATGTTCTGGGCCACTGGCCGTGCCGTGGCGATGTGCTGGTCCCGCGTGGTGAGATATTTCGGGCCGCTGGCCGTGCCGTGGCGACGTGCCGGTCCCGGGTGGTGAGATGTTCCGGGCCGCTGGCCGTGCCGTGGCGACGTGACAGGCCAGGGTGGTGAGATATTCCGGGTCGCTGGCCGTGCCGTGGCAACGTGTCGCCCAGGGGGCTGAGATATTCCAGGCCGTTGGCTGTGAGGTGGCGACGTGGCGGCCCAGGGTGGTGAGATGCTCCGGTCCGCTGACCGTGCCGTGGCGACGTGCCGGTCCAAGGTGGTGAGATGTTCCGGGCCGCTGGCCGTGCTGTGGCGACGTGACGGGCCAGGGGGGTGAGATGTTCCGGGCCGCTGGCCGTGCCGTGGCGACGTGCCGGCCCCGGGTGGTGAGATGTTCCGGTCCTCTGGCCTTGCCTTGTCGACGTGCTTGCCCATGGTGGTGAAATATTCCGGTCCGGTTGCTGTGCCGTGGCGACGTGCCGGCCCCGGGGGGTGAGATGTTCCGGTCCGGTGGCCATGCCGTGGCGATGTGCCGGTCCCGGGTGGTGAGATGTTCCGGGCCGCTGGCCGTGCCGTGCCGACGTGCCTGCCCCGGGTGGTGAGATGTTCCTCTCCGCTGGCCGTGCCGTGGCAATGTACCGGCCCCGGTGGTGAGATGTTCCGGGCCCCTGGCTGTGCCGTGGCGACGTGACGGTCCCGGGTAGTGAGATGTTCCGGTCCGCTGGCCGTGCCGTGGCGACGTGCCGGTCCCGGGTGGTGGTGAGATATTCCAGTCCGCTGGCCGTGCCGTGGCGACGAGCCGGTCATGTGTGGTGAGATGTTCAGGGCCGCTAGCCTTGCCGTGGCGACGTGCCGGCCCCCGGTGGTGAGATGTTCCGGTTCGCCGGCCGTGCCGTGGCGACGTGTCGGCCCCGGGTGGTGAGATGTTCTGGTCCGCTGGCCGTGCCGTGGCGACGTGCCGGCCCCGGGTGGTGAGTTGTTCCGGGCCGCTGGCCGTGCCGTGGCGACGTGCCGGTCCCGGGTGGTGGTGAGATATTCCGGGCCGCTGGCCGTGACGTGACGACGTGTCGCCCCAAGGGGATGATATATTCCGGGCCCCTGGCCGTGCCATGGCGACGTGCCGGCCCCGGGTGGTGAGATGTTCCGGTTCGCTGGCCGTGCCGTGGCGACGTGCCGGCCCCGGGTGGCGAGATGTTCCGGTTCGCTGGCCGTGCTGTGGCGACGTGCCGGTCCCGGGTGGTGAGATGTTCCGGTCTGCTGGCCGTGCCGTGGCGACGTGCCGGCCCCGGCTGGTGAGATGTTCGGGCCGCTGGCCGTGCCGTGGCGACGTGACGGGCCAGGGTGGTGAGATGTTCCGGGCTGCTGGCGTTGCCGTGGCGACGTGCCGGCCCCGGGTGCTGAGATGTTCCGGTCCGCTGGCCGTGCCATGGCGACGTGCCGGTCCCGGGTGGTGAGATGTTCCGGGCCGCTGGCGTTGCCGTGGCGACGTGCCGGCCCCGGGTCGTGAGATATTCCGGTCTGCTGGCCGTGCCGTGGCGACGTGCCGGCCCCGGCTGGTGAGATGTTCCGGGCCGCTGGCCGTGCCGGGGCGACGTGCCGGACCCGGGCTGTGAGATGTTACGGGCCGCTGGCCGTGCCGTGGCGACGTGCCGGTCCCGGGTGGTGAGATGTTCCGGTCCGCTGGCCGTGCCGTGGCGACGTGCCGGCCCCGGGTGGTGAGATGTTCTGGGCCGCTGGCGTTGCCGTGGCTACGTGCCGGCCCCGGGTGCTGAGATGTTCCGGTCCGCTGGCCGTGCCGTGGCGACGTGCCGGTCCCAGGTGGTGAGATGTTCCGGGCCGCTGGCTTTGCCGTGGCGACGTGCCGGCCCCGGGTGGTGAGATGTTCCGGGCCGCTGGCCGTGCCGAGGCGACGTGCTGGCCCAGGGTGTTGAGATGTTCTGGGCCACTGGCCGTACCGTGGCGACGTACCGGCCCCCGGTGGTGGAAGTTCCGGTCCGCTGGCCGTGCCGTGGCGACGTTCTGGCCCCAGGAGGTGGGATGTTCCGGTCCGGTGGCCGTGCCGTGGCGACGTGCTGGCCCAGGGTGTTGAGATGTTCTGGGCCACTGGCCGTGCCGTGCCGATGTGCTGGTCCCGTGTGGTGAGATGTTCCGGGCCGCTGGCCGTGTCGTGGCGACGTGCTGGCCTCAGTTTGCGAGATGTTCCGGGCCGCTGGCCGTGCCGTGGCGACGTGCCGGCCCCCGGTGGTGGATGTTCCGGTCCGCTGGCCGTGCCGTGGCGACGTGCCGGTCCCGGTTGGTGAGATGTTCCGGTCCGCTGGCCGTGCCGTGGCGACGTGCTGGCCCAGGGTGTTGAGATGTTCCGGTTCGCTAGCCGTGCCGTGGCGACGTGCCGGCCCCGGGTGGCGATATGTTCCGGTCCGCTGGCCGTGCCGTGGCGACGTGCCGGCCCCGGGTGGTGAGATGTTCCGGTTCGCTAGCCGTGCCGTGGCGACGTGCCGGACCCGGGTGGCGATATGTTCCGGTTCGCTGGCCGTGCTGTGGGGATGTGCCGGTCCCGGGTGGTGAGATGTTCCGGGCCGCTGGCCGTGCCGTGGCGACGTGACGGGCCAGGGTGGTGAGAGATTCCGGTCCGCTGGCCTTGCCATGGCGACGTTCCGGCCCCGGGTGGTGAGATGTTCCGGGCTGCTAGCGTTGCCGTGGCGACGTGCCGGCCCCGGGTGCTGAGATGTTCCGGTCCGCTGGCCGTGCCGTGGCGACGTGCCGGTCCCGAGTCGTGAGATGTTCCATGCCGCTGGCCGTGCCGTGGCGACGTGCCGGTCCCGTATATTGAGATGTTCCGGGCCGCTGGCCGTGCCGTGGCGACGTGCCGGACTCGGGCGGTGAGATGTTCCGGGCCGCTGGCCGTGCCGTGGCGACGTGCCGGTCCCGGGTGGTGAGATGTTCCGGGCCGCTGGCCGTGCTGTGGCGACGTGACGGGCCAGGAGGGTGAGATATTCCGGGCCGCTGGCCGTGCCGTGGCGACGTGCCGGCCCCGGGTGGTGGATGTTCCGGTCCGCTGGCCGTGCCGTGGCGACGTGCCGGCCCCGGGTGGCGAGATGTTCCGGTTCGCTGGCCGTGCTGTGGCGACGTGCCGGTCCCGGGTGGTGAGATGTTCCGGTCTGCTGGCCGTGCCGTGGCGACGTGCCGGCCCCGGCTGGTGAGATGTTCCGGGCCGCTGGCCGTGCCGTGGCGACGTGACGGGCCAGGGTGGTGAGATGTTCCGGGCTGCTGGCGTTGCCGTGGCGACGTGCCGGCCCCGGGTGCTGAGATGTTCCGGTCCGCTGGCCGTGCCATGGCGACGTGCCTGTCCCGGGTGGTGAGATGTTCCGGGCCGCTGGCGTTGCCGTGGCGACGTGCCGGTCCCGGGTGCTGAGATGTTCCGGGCCGCTGGCCGTGCCGTGGCGACGTGTCGCCCAAGGGGGCTGAGATATTCCGGGCCGCTGGCCGTGCCGTGGCGAGGTGATTGCCCAGGATATGAGATGTTCCGGGCCGCTGGCCGTGCCGTGGCGACGTGCCGGTCCCGGGCGGTGAGATGTTCCGGGCAGCTGGCCGTGCCGTGGCGACGTGCCGGTCACGGGTGGTGAGATGTTCCGGGCCGCTGGCCGTGCCTTGGCGACGTGCCGGCCCCGGGGTGTTGAGATGTTCTGGGCCACTGGCCGTGCCGTGGCGATGTGCTGGTCCCGCGTGGTGAGATATTCCGGGCCGCTGGCCGTGCCGTGGCGACGTGCCGGTCCCGGGTGGTGAGATGTTCCGGGCCGCTGGCCGTACCGTGGCGACGTGACGGGCCAGGGTGGTGAGATATTCCGGGTCGCTGGCCGTGCCGTGGCAACGTGTCGCCCAGGGGGCTGAGATATTCCAGGCCGTTGGCTGTGCGGTGGCGACGTGGCGGCCCAGGGTGGTGAGATGCTCCGGTCCGCTGACCGTGCCGTGGCGACGTGCCGGTCCAAGGTGGTGAGATGTTCCGGGCCGCTGGACGTGCTGTGGCGACGTGACGGGCCAGGGGGGTGAGATGTTCCGGGCCGCTGGCCGTGCCTTGTCGACGTGCTTGCCCATGGTGGTGAAATATTCCGGTCCGGTTGCTGTGCCGTGGCGACGTGCCGGCCCCGGGGGGTGAGATGTTCCGGTCCGGTGGCCATGCCGTGGCGACGTGCCGGTCCCGCGTGGTGAGATGTTCCGGGCCGCTGGCCGTGCCGTGCCGACGTGGCTGCCCCGGGTGGTGAGATGTTCCTCTCCGCTGGCCGTGCCGTGGCAATGTACCGGCCCCGGTGGTGAGATGTTCCGGGCCCCTGGCTGTGCCGTGGCGACGTGACGGTCCCGGGTGGTGGTGAGATATTCCAGTCCGCTGGCCGTGCCGTGGCGACGAGCCGGTCATGGGTGGTGAGATGTTCAGGGCCGCTAGCCTTGCCGTGGCGACGTGCCGGCCCCCGGTGGTGAGATGTTCCGGTTCGCCGGCCGTGCCGTGGCGACGTGTCGGCCCCGGTTGGTGAGATGTTCTGGTCCGCTGGCCGTGCCGTGGCGACGTGCCGGCCCCGGGTGGTGAGTTGTTCCGGGCCGCTGGCCGTGCCGTGGCGACGTGCCGGTCCCGGGTGGCGGTGAGATATTCCGGTCCGCTGGCCGTGCCGTGGCGATGTGCCGGTCCTGGGTGGTGAGATGTTCAGGGCCGCTGGCCTTGCCGTGGCGACGTGCCGGCCCCCGGTGGTGAGATGTTCCGGTTCGCCGTCCGTGCCGTGGCGACGTGCCGGCCCCGGGTGGTGAGATGTTCCGGGCTGCTAGCGTTGCCGTGGCGACGTGCCGGACCCGGGTGCTGAGATGTTCCGGTCCGCTGGCCGTGCCGTGGCGACGTGCCAGTCCCGGGTCGTGAGATGTTCCGGGCCGCTGGCGTCGCCGTGCCGACGTGCCGGCCCCGGGTGGAGAGATGTTCCGGTCTGCTGGCCGTGCCGTGGCGACGTGCCGGCCCCGGGTGGTGAGATGTTCCGGTCCGCTGGCCGTGCCGTGGCGACGTGCCGGTCCCGGGTCGTGAGATTTTCCGGGCCGCTGGCCGTGCCGTGGCAACGTGCCGGTCCCGGATATTGAGATGTTCCGGGCCGCTGGCCGTGCCGTGGCGACGTGCCTGACCCGGGCGGTGAGATGTTCCGGGCCGCTGGCCGTGCCGTGGCGACGTGCCGGTCCCGGGTGGTGAGATGTTCCGGGCCGCTGGCCGTGCTGTGGCGAAGTGACGGGCCAAGAGGGTGAGATGTTCCGGGCCGCTGGCTGTGCCGTGGCGACGTGCCGGCCCCGGGTGGTGGATGTTCCGGTCCGCTGGCCGTGCCGTGGCGACGTGCCGGCCCCGGGTGGTGAGATGTTCCGGTCCGCTGGCCGTGCCGTGGCGACGTGCCGGCCCCGGGCGGTGAGATGTTCCGGGCCGCTGGCCGTGCCGTGGCGACGTGTCTGCCCCGGGTCGTGAGATGTTCCAGTCCGCTGGCCGTGCCGTGGCGACGTGCCGGCCCCGGGTGGTGAGATGTTCCAGGCCGCTGGCCGTGCCGAGGCGACGTGCCGGTCCCGGGCGGTGAGATGTTCAGGTCCGCTGGCCGTGCTGTGGCGACGTGCTGGCCCCGGGAGGTCGGATGTTCCGGTCCGCTGCCCGTGCCGTGGCGACGTGCTGGCCCAGGGTGTTGAGATGTTCTGGGCCACTGGCCGTGCCGTGGCGACGTGCCGGTCCCGGGTGGTGAGATGTTCCGGGCCGCTGGCCGTGCCGTGGCGACGTGATGGCCCAGGGTATGAGATGTTCCGGGCCGCTGGCTGTGCCGTGGCGACGTGCCGGTCCCGGGTGGTGAGATGTTCCGGGCCGCTGGCGTTGCCATGGCGACGTGCTGGCCCCTTGAGGTGGGATGTTCCGGTCCGCTGGCTGTGCCGTGGTGACGTGCTCGCCCAGGGTGTTCAGATGTTCTGGGCCACTGGCCGTGCCGTGGCGTTGTGCTGGTCCCGCGTGGTGAGATGTTCCGGTCCGCTGGCCGTGCCGTGGCGACGTGCCGGCCCCGGGTGGTGAGATGTTCCGGGCCGCTGGCGTTGCCGTGGCGACGTGCCGGCCCCGGGTTCTGAGATGTTCCGTGCCGCTGGCCGTGCCGTGGCGACGTCTCGCCCCAAGGGGCTGAGATATTCCGGGCCGCTGGCCGTGCCATGGCGACGTGCCGGCCCAGGGTGGTGAAATGTTCCGGTTCGCTGGCCGTGCCGTGGCGACGTGCCGGCCCCGGATGGTGAGATGTTCCGGGCCGCTGGCCGTGCCGTGGCGACGTGCCGGCCCCGGGTGGTGAGATGTTACGGTCCTCTGGCCTTGCCGTGTCGACGTGCTTGCCCATGGTGGTGAAATATTCCGGTCCGGTGGCCGTGCCGTGGCGACGTGCCGGCCCCGGGGGGTGAGATGTTCCGGTCCGGTGGCCATGCCGTGGCGACGTGCCGGTCCCGGGTGGTGAGATGTTCCGGGCCGCTGGCCGTGCCGTGCCGACGTGCCGGCCCCGGGTGGTGAGATATTCCTGTCCGCTGGCCGTGCCGTGGCAATGTACCGGCCCCGGGTGGTGAGATGTTCTGGGCCGCTGGCTGTGCCGTGGCGACGTGACGGTCCCGGTTAGTGAGATGTTCCGGTCCGCTGGCCGTGCCGTGGCGACGTGCCGGTCCCGGGTGGTGGTGAGATATTCCAGTCCGCTGGCCGTGCCGTGGCGACGAGCCGGTCATGGGTGGTGAGATGTTCAGGGCCGCTAGCCTTGCCGTGGCGACGTGCCGGACCCCGGTGGTGAGATGTTCCGGTTCGCCGGCCGTGCCGTGGCGAAGTGCCGGCCCCGGGTGGTGAGATGTTCTGGTCCGCTGACCGTGCCGTGGCGACGTGCCGGCCCCGGGCGGTGAGATGTTCCGGGCCGCTGGCCGTGCCGTGGCGACGTGCCGTTCCCGGCTGGTGGTGAGATATTCCGGTCCGCTGGCCGTGCCGTGGCGACGTGCCGGTCCTGGGTGGTGAGAAGTTCCGGGCCGCTAGCGTTGCCGTGGCGACGTGCTGGCCCCGGGAGATGAGATGTTCCGGTCAGCTGGCCGTGCCGTGGCGATGTGACGGTCCCGGGTGGTGAGATGTTCCGGGCCGCTGGCCGTGCCGCGGTGACGTGCCGGTTCCGGGTAGTGAGATGTTGCGGTCCGCTGGCCGTGCCGTGGCGACGTGCTGGACCCGGGAGGTGAGATGTTCCGGTCCGCTGGCCGTGCCGAGGTGACGTGCCGGTTCCGGGTAGTGAGATGTTCCGGTCCGCTGGCCGTGCCGTGGCGACGTGCCGGTCCCGGGTCGTGAGATGTTCCGGGCCGCTGGCGTTGCCGTGGCGACGTGCCGGCCCCGGGTGGAGAGATGTTCCGGTCTGCTGGCCGTGCCGTCGCGACGTGCCGGCCCCGGGTGGTGAGATGTTCCGGTCCGCTGGCCGTGCCGTGGCGACGTGCCGGTCCCGGGTCGTGAGATGTTCCGGGCCGCTGGCCGTGCCGTGGCGACGTGCCGGTCCCGGATATTGAGATGTTCCGGGCCGCTGGCCGTGCCGTGGCGACGTGCCGGACCCGGGCGGTGAGATGTTCCGGGCCGCTGGCCGTGCCGTGGCGACGTGCCGGTCCCGGGTGGTGAGATGTGCCGGGCCGCTGGCCGTGCTGTGGCGACGTGACGGGCCAGGAGGGTGAGATGTTCCGGGCCGCTGGCCGTGCCGTGGCGACGTGCCGGCCCCGGGTGGTGGATGTTCCGGTCCGCTGGCCGTGCCGTGGCGACGTGCCGGCCCCGGGCGGTGAGATGTTCCGGGCCGCTGGCCGTGCCGTGGCGATGTGATGGCCCACGGTATGAGATGTTCCGGGCCGCTGGCCGTGCCGTGGCGACTTGCTGGTCCCGGGTGGTGAGATATTCCGTGCCGCTGGCCGTGCCGTGGCGACGTATCGCCCCAGGGGGCTGAGATATTCCGGGCCGCTGGCCGTGCCATGGCGACGTGCAGGCCCCGGGTGGTGAGATGTTCCGGGCCGCTGGCCGTGCCGTGGCGACATGACGGGCCAGGGTGGTGAGATGTTCCGGTTCGCTGGCCGTGCCGTGGCGACGTGCCGGCCCCGGGTGGTGAGATGTTCCGGTCCGCTGGCCGTGCCGTGGCGACGTGCCGGCCCCGGTGGTGAGATGTACCGGGCCGCTGGCCGTGCCGTGGCGACGTGCCAGACCCGGGTAGTAAGATGTTCCGGTCCGCTGGCCGTGCCGTGGCGACGTGCCGTCCCCGGGAGGTGAGATGTTCCGGTCCGCTGGCCGTGCCGAGGCGACGTGCCGGTTCCGGGTAGTGAGATGTTCCGGTCCGCTGGCCGTGTCGTGGCGACGTGCCTGTCCCGGATAGTGAGATGTTCCGGTCCACTGGCCGTGTCGTGGCGAAGTGCCGGCCCCGGGTGGTGAGATGTTCCGGTCCGCTGGCCGTGCCGTGGCTACGTGCCGGCCCCGGGTGGTGAGATGTTCCGGGCCGCTGGCCGTGCCGAGGCGACGTGCCGGTCCCGGGTGGTGAGATGTTCCGGGCCGCTGGCCGTGCAGTGGCGACGTGATGGCCCAGGGTATGAGATATTCCGGGCCGCTGGCCGTGCCGTGGCGACGTGCCGGTCCCGGGTGGTGAGATATTCCGTGCCGCTGGCCGTGCCGTGGCGACGTATCGCACCAGGGGGCTGAGATATTCCGGTCCGGTGGCCGTGCCATGGCGCAGTGCAGGCCCCGGGTGGTGAGATGTTCCGGTTCTCTGGCCGTGCCGTGGCGATGTGTCGCCCCAAGGGGCTGAGATATTCCGGGCCGCTCGCCGTGCCATGGCGATGTGCCGGCCCCGGGTGGTGAGATGTTCCGGTTCGCTGGCCGTGCTGTGGCGACGTGCCAGTCCCGGGTGGTGAGATGTTCCGGGCCGCTGGCCGTGCCGTGGCGACGTGACGGGCCAGGGTGGTGAGATGTTCCGGTTCGCTGGCCGTGCCGTGGCGACGTGCCGGCCCCGGGTGGTGAGATGTTCCGGGCCGCTGGCCATGCCTTGGCGACTTGCCGGTCCCGGGTGGTGAGATGTTCCGGGCCGCTGGCGTTGCCGTGGCGACGTGCCGGCCCCGGGTGGTGAGATGTTCCGTTCTGCTGGCCGTGCCGTGGCGACGTGCCGGCCCCGGGTGGTGAGATGTTCCAGGCCGCTGGCGTTGCCGTGGCGACGTGCCGGCCCCGGGTGCTGAGATTTTCCGTGCCGCTGGCCGTGCCGTGGCGACGTGTCGCCCCAAGGGGCTGAGATATTCCGGGCCGCTGGCCGTGCCATGGCGACGTGCCGGCCCAGGGTGGTGAAATGTTCCGGTTCGCTGGCCGTGCCGTGGCAACGTGCCGGCCCCGGGTGGTGAGATGTTCCGGTTCTCTGGCCGTGCCGTGGCGACGTGCCGGTCCCGGGTGGTGAGATGTTCCGGTCCGCTGGCCGTGCCGTGGCGACATGACGGGCCAGGGTGGTGAGATGTTCCAGTCCGCTGGCCGTGCCGTGGCGACGTGCCGGTCCCGGGTGGTGAGATGTTCCGGTCCGCTGGCCGTGCCGTGGCGACGTGCCGGCCCCGGGTGGTGAGATGTTCCGGTCCGCTGGCCGTGCCGTGGCGACGTGCAGGCCCCGGGAGGTGAGATGTTCCGGGCCGCTGGCGTTGCCGTGGCGACGTGCCGGCCCCGGGTGCTGAGATGTTCCCGTCCGCTGGCCGTGCCGTGGCGACGTGCCGGTCCCGGGTGGTGAGATGTTCCGGGCTGCTGGCGTTGCCGTGGCGACGTGCCGGCCCCGGGTGCTGAGATGTTCCGGTCCGCTGGCCGTGCCGTGGCGACGTGCTGGCCCCGGGAGGTGGGATGTTCCGGTCCGGTGGCCGTGCCGTGGCGACGTGATTGCCCAGGGTGTTGAGATGTTCTGGGCCACTGGCCGTGCCGTGGCGATGTGCTGGTCCCGCGTGGTGAGATGTTCCGGGCCGCTGGCCGTGTCGTGGCGACGTGCTGGCCTCGGGTGGCGAGATGTTCCGGGCCGCTGGCCGTGACGTGGCGACGTGCCGGTCCCGGGTGGTGAGATGTTCCGGGCCGCTGGCCGTGCAGTGGCGACGTGTCGCCCCAAGGGGCTGAGATATTCCGGGCCGCTGGCCGTGCCATGGCGACGTGCAGGCCCCGGGCGGTGAGATGTTCCGGGCCGCTGGCGTTGCTGTGGCGATGTGCTGGCCCCGGGTGGTGAGATGTTCCGGTCCGCTGGCCGTGCCGTGGCGACGTGCCGGCCCCGGCTGGTGAGATATTCCGGGCCGCTGTCCGTGCCATGGCGACGTGCCGGCCCCGGGCGGTGAGATGTTCCGGGCCGCTGGCGTTGCTGTGGCGATGTGCTGGCCCCGGGTGGTGAGATGTTCCGGTCCGCTGGCCGTGCCGTGGCGACGTGCCGGCCCCGGCAGGTGAGATATTCCGGACCGCTGTCCGTGCCGTGACGACGTGCCGGTCCCGGATATTGAGATGTTCCGGGCCGCTGGCCGTGCCGTGGCGACGTGCCGGACCCGGGCGGTGAGATATTCCGGGCCGCTGGCCGTGCCGTGGCGACGTGCCGGTCCCGGGTGGTGAGATGTTCCGTGCCGCTGGCCGTGCCGTGCCGACGTGTCGCCCCAAGGGGCTGAGATATTCCGGGCCGCTGGCCGTGCCATGGCGACGTGCCGGCCCCGGGTAGTGAGATGTTCCGGTTCGCTAGCCGTGCCGTGGCGACGAGCCGGACCCGGGCGGTGAGATGTTCCGGGCCGCTGGCCGTGCCGTGGCGACGTGCCGGTCCCGGGTGGTGAGATGTTCCGGGCCGCTGGCCGTGCTGTGGCGACGTGACGGGCCAGGAGGGTGAGATGTTCTGGGCCGTTGGCCGTGACGTGGCGACGTGCCGGCCCCGGGGGGTGGATGTTCCGGTCCGCTGGCCGTGCCGTGGCGACGTGCCGGCCCGGGTGGTGAGATGTTCCGGTCCGCTTGCCGTGCCGTGGCGACGTGCCGGCCACGGGTGGTGAGATGTTCCGGTTCGCTGGCCGTGCCGTGGCGACGTGCCGGCCCCGGGTGCTGAGATGTTCCGTGCCGCTGGCCGTGACGTGGCGACGTGTCGCCCCAAGGGGCTGAGATATTCCGGGCCGCTGGCCGTGCCATGGCGACGTGCCGGCCCAGGGTGGTGAAATGTTCCGGTTCGCTGGCCGTGCCGTGGCGACGTGCCGGCCCCGGGTGGTGAGATGTTCCGGTTCGCTGGCCGTGCCGTGGCGACGTGCCGGTCCCGGGTGGTGAGATGTTCCGGTCCGCTGGCCGTGCCGTGGCGACGTGACGGGCCAGGGTGGTGAGATGTTCCGGTCCGCTGGCCGTGCCGTGGCGACGTGCCGGTCCCGGGTGGTGAGATGTTCCGGTCCGCTGGCCGTGCCGTGGCGACGTGCCGGCCCCGGGTGGTGAGATGTTCCGGGCCGCTGGCCGTGCCGTGGCGACGTGCCGGTCCCGGCTGGTGAGATGTTCCGGTCCGCTGGCCGTGTCCTGGCAACGTGCCGGCCCCGGGTGGTGAGATGTTCCGGTCCGCTGGCCGTGCCGTGGCGACGTGCCGGCCCCGGGTGGTGAGATGTTCCGGTCCGCTGGCCGTGTCCTGGCAACGTGCCGGTCCCGGGTGGTGAGATGTTCCGGGCCGCTGGCGTTGCCGTGGCGACGTGCCGGCCCCGGGTGCTGAGATGTTCAGGTCCGCTGGCCGTGCCGTGGCGACGTGCCGGTCCCGGGAGGTGAGATGTTCCAGGCCGCTGGCGTTGCCGTGGCGACGTGCCAGCCCCGGGTGCTGAGATGTTCCAGTTCACCGGCCGTGCCGTGGCGACGTGCCGGCCCCGGGTGGTGAGATGATCTGGTCCGCTGGCCGTGCCGTGGCGACGTGCCGGCCCCGGGTGGTGAGATGTTCCGGGCCGCTGGCCGTGCCGTGGCGACATGCCGGTCCCGGGTGGTGGTGAGATATTCCGGTCCGCTGGCCGTGCCGTGGCGACGTGCCGGTCCTGGGTGGTGAGATGTTCAGGGCCGCTGGCCTTACCGTGGCGACGTGCCGGCCCCCGGTGGTGAGATGTTCCGGTTCGCCGTCCGTGCCGTGGCGACGTGCCGGCCCCGGGTCGTGAGATGTTCCGGTCCGGTGGCCGTGCCGTGGCGACGTGCTGGCCCCGGGAGGTGGGATGTTCCGGTCCGGTGGCCGTGCCGTGGCGACGTGCTGGCCCAGGGTGCTGAGATGTTCTGGGCCACTGGCCGTGCCGTGGCGATGTGCTGGTCCCGCGTGGTGAGATGTTCCGGGCAGCAGGCCGTGTCGTGGCGACGTGCTGGCCTCGGGTGGCGAGATGTTCCGGGCCGCTGGCCGTGCCGTGGCGACGTGCCGGCCCCTGGTGGTGGATGTTCCGGTCCGCTGGCCGTGCCGTGGCGACGTGCCGGTCCCAGGTGGTGAGATGTTCCGGGCCGCTGGCCGTGCCGTGGCGATGTGACGGGCCAGGGTGGTGAGATGTTCCGGTTCGCTGGCCGTGTTGTGGCGACGTGCCGGTCCCGGGTGTTGAGATGTTCCGGTCCGCTGGCCGTGCCGTGGCGACGTGCCGGCCCCGGGTGGTGAGATGTTCCGGGCTGCTAGTCTTGCCGTGGCGACGTGCCGGCCCCGGGTGCTGAGATGTTCCGGTCCGCTGGCCGTGCCGTGGCGACGTGCCGGCCCCGGCTGGTGAGATGTTCCGGGCCGCTGGCCGTGCCGTGGCGACGTGCCGGTCCGGATATTGAGATGTTCCGGGCCGCTGGCCGTGCCGTGGCGACGTGCCGGACCCGGGCGGTGAGATGTTCCGGACCGCTGGCCGTGCCGTGGCGACGTGCCGGTCCCGGGTGGTGAGATGTTCCGGGCCGCTGGCCGTGCTGTGGCGACGTGCCGGGCCAGGAGGGTGAGATGTTCCGGGCCGCTGGCCGTGCTGTGGCGACGTGCCGGCCCCGGGTGGTGGATGTTCCGGTCCGCTGGCCGTGCCATGGCGACGTGCCGGCCCCGGGTGGTGAGATGTTCCGGTCCGCTGGCCGTGCCGTGGCGACGTGCCGGCCCCGGGCGGTGAGATGTTCCGGGCCGCTGGTCGTGCCGTGGCGACGTGCCGGTCCCGGGTGGTGGATGTTCCGGGCCGCTGGCCGTGCTGTGGCGACGTGACGGGCCAGGAGGGTGAGATGTTCCGTGCCGCTGGCCGTGCCGTGGCGACGTGCCGGCCCCGGGTGGTGGATGTTCCGGTCCGCTGGCCGTGCCATGGCGACGTGCCGGCCCCGGGTGGTGAGATGTTCCGGTCCGCTGGCCGTGCCGTGGCGACGTGCCGGCCCCGGGTGGTGAGATGTTCCAGGCCGCTGGCCGTGCCGTGGCGACGTGCCGGTCCCGGGCGGTGAGATGTTCCGGGCCGCTGGCCGTGCCGTGGCGACGTGCCGGTCCCGGGTGGTGAGATGTTCCGGGCCGCTGGCCGTGCCGTGGCGACGTGTCGCCCCAGGGGGCTGAGATATTCCGGGCCGCTGGCCGTGCCGTGGCGACGTGTCGCCCCAGGGGGCTGAGATATTTCGGGCCGCTGGCCGTGCCATGGCGACGTGCCGGCCAAGGGTGGTTAGATGTTCCGGTCCGCTGGCTGTGCCGTGGCGACGTGCCGGCCCCGGGTGCTGAGATATTCCGGTCCGCTGGCCGTGCCGTGGTGACGTGCCGGTCCTGGGTGGTGAGATGTTCCGGGCTGCTGGCCGTGCCGTGGCGACGTGCCGGTCCCGGGCGGTGAGATGTTCCGGGCCGCTGGCCGTACTTTGCGACGTGCCGGTCCCGGGTGGTGAGATGTTCCGGGCCGCTAGCCGTGCCGTGGCGACGTGATGGCCCAGTGTATGAGATGTTCCGGGCCGCTGGCCGTGCCGTGGCGACGTGCCGGTCCCGGGCGGTGAGATGTTCCGGGCCGCTGGCCGTGCCGTGTCGATGTGCCGGTCCCGGGTGGTGAGACGTTCCGGGCCGCTGGCCCTGCTGTGGCGACGTGACGGGCCAGGGGGGTGAGATGTTCCGGGCCGCTGGCCGTGCCGTGGCGACGTGCCGGTCCCGGGTGGTGAGATGTTCCGGGCCGCTGTCCGTGCCGTGGCGACGTGATGGCCCAGGGTATGAGATGTTCCGGGCCGCTGGCCGTGCCGTGGCGACGTGTCGCCCCAGGGCGTTGAGATATTCCGGGCCGCTGGCCGTGCCGTGGCGACGTGATGGCCCAGGGTATGAGATGTTCCGGGCCGCTGGCCGTGCCGTGGCGACGTGCCGGTCCCGGGCGGTGAGATGTTCCGGGCAGCTGGCCGTGCCGTGGCGACGTGCCGGTCACGGGTGGTGAGATGTTCCGGGCCGCTGGCCGTGCCTTGGCGACGTGCCGGCCCCGGGGTGTTGAGATGTTCCGTGCCGCTGGCCGTGCCGTGCCGACGTTTCGCCCCAAGGGGCTGAGATATTCCGGGCCGCTGGCAGTGCCATGGCGACGTGCCAGCCCCGGGTGGTGAGATGTTCCGGTTCGCTGGCCGTGCCGTGGCGACGTGACGGGCCAGGGTGGTGAGATGTTCCGGTTCGCTGGCCGTGCCGTGGCGACGTGCCGGCCCCCGGTGGTGAGATGTTCCGGTCCGCTGGCCGTGCCGTGGCGACGTGCCGGCCCCGGGTGGTGAGATGTTCCGGGCTGCTAGCGTTGCCGTGGCGACGTGCCGGCCCCGGGTGGTGAGATGTTCCGGGCCGCTGGCCATGCCGTGGCGACGTGCCGGTCCCGGGTGGTGAGATGTTCCGGTCCGCTGGCGTTGCCTTGGCGACGTGCCGGCCCCGGGTGGTGAGATGTTCCGGTCTGCTGGCCGTGCCGTGGCGACGTGCCGGCCCCGGCTGGTGAGATGTTCCGGGCCGCTGGCCGTGCCGTGGCGACGTGCCGGTCCCGGATATTGAGATGTTCCGGGCCGCTGGCCGTGCCGTGGCGACGAGCCGGACCCGGGCGGTGAGATGTTCCGGGCCGCTGGCCGTGCCGTGGCGACGTGCCGGTCCCGGGTGGTGAGATGTTCCGGGCCGCTGGCCGTGCTGTGGCGACGTGACGGGCCAGGAGGGTGAGATGTTCTGGGCCGCTGGCCGTGCCGTGGCGACGTGCCGGCCCCGGGTGGTGGATGTTCCGGTCCGCTGGCCGTGCCGTGGCGACGTGCCGGCCCCGGGTGGTGAGATGTTCTGGTCCGCTTGCCGTGCCGTGGCGACGTTCCGGCCCCGGGCGGTGAGATGTTCCGGGCCGCTGGTCGTGCCGTGGCGACGTGCCGGCCACGGGTGGTGAGATGTTCCGGGCCGCTGGTCGTGCCGTGGCGACGTGCCGGCCCCGGGTGCTGAGATGTTCCGTGCCGCTGGCCGTGACGTGGCGACGTGTCGCCCCAAGGGGCTGAGATATTCCGGGCCGCTGACCGTGTCATGGCGACGTGCCGGCCCAGGGTGGTGAAATGTTCCGGTTCGCTGGCCGTGCCGTGGCGACGTGCCAGCCCCGGGTGGTGAGATGTTACGGTTCGCTGGCCGTGCCGTGGCGACGTGCCGGTCCCGGGTGGTGAGATGTTCCGGTCCGCTGGCCGTGCCGTGGCGAAGTGACGGGCAAGGGTGGTGAGATGTTCCGGTCCGCTGGCCGTGCCGTGGCGACGTGCCGGTCCCGGGTGGTGAGATGTTCCGGGCCGCTGGCGTTGCCGTGGCGACGTGCCGGCCCCGGCTGCTGAGATGTTCAGGTCCGCTGGCCGTGCCGTGGCGACGTGCCGGCCCTGGGTGGTGAGATGTTCCGGGCCGCTGGCGTTGCCGTGGCGACGTGCCGGCCCCGGGTGCTGAGATGTTCCGGTCCGCTGGCCGTGCCGTGGCGACGTGCCGGTCCCGGGAGGTGAGATGTTCCAGGCCGCTGGCGTTGCCGTGGCGACGTGCCAGCCCCGGGTGCTGAGATGTTCCGGGCAGCTGGCCGTGTCGTGGCGACGTGCTGGCCTCGGGTGGCGAGATGTTCCGGGCCGCTGGCCGTGCCGTGGCGACGTGCCGGCCGCCGGTGGTGGATGTTCCGTTCCGCTGGCCGTGCCGTGGCGACGTGCCGGTCCCAGGTGGTGAGATGTTCCGGGCCGCTGGCCGTGCCGTGGCGATGTGACGGGCCAGGGTGGTGAGATGTTCCGGTTCGCTGGCCGTGTTGTGGCGACGTGCCGGTCCCGGGTGTTGAGATGTTCCCGTCCGCTGGCCGTGCCGTGGCGACGTGCCGGCCCCGGGTGGTGAGATGTTCCGGGCTGCTAGTCTTGCCGTGGCGACGTGCCGGCCCCGGGTGCTGAGATGTTCCGTTCCGCTGGCCATGCCGTGGCGACGTGTCGGTCCCGGGTGGTGAGATGTTCCGGGCCGCTGGCGTTGCCGTGACGACGTGCCAGCCCCGGGTGGTGAGATGTTCCGGTCTGCTGGCCGTGCCGTGGCGACGTGCCGGCCCCGGCTGGTGAGATGTTCCGGGCCGCTGGCCGTGCCGTGGCGACGTGCCGGTCCGGATATTGAGATGTTCCGGGCCGCTGGCCGTGCCGTGGCGACGTGCCGGACCCGGGCGGTGAGATGTTCCGGGCCGCTGGCCGTGCCGTGGCGACGTGCCGGTCCCGGGTGGTGAGATGTTCCGGGCCGCTGGCCGTGCTGAGGCGACGTGCCGGGCCAGGAGGGTGAGATGTTCCGGGCCGCTGGCCGTGCTGTGGCGACGTGCCGGCCCCGGGTGGTGGATGTTCCGGTCCGCTGGCCGTGCCATGGCGACGTGCCGGCCCCGGGTGGTGAGATGTTCCGGGCCGCTGGTCGTGCCGTGGCGACGTGCCGGTCCCGGGTGGTGGATGTTCCGGGCCGCTGGCCGTGCTGTGGCGACGTGACGGGCCAGGAGGGTGAGATGTTCCGGGCCGCTGGCCGTGCCGTGGCGACGTGCCGGCCCCGGGTGTTGGATGTTCCGGGCCGCTGGCCGTGCCGTGGCGACGTGCCGGCCACGGGTGGTGAGATGTTCCGGGCCGCTGGTCGTGCCGTGGCGACATGCCGGTCCCGGGTGGTGAGATGTTCCGTGCCGCTGGCCGTGCCGTGGCGACGTGATGGCCCAGGGTATGAGATGTTCCGGGCCGCTGGCCGTGCCGTGGCGACGTGTCGCCCCAGGGGGCTGAGATATTCCGGGCCGCTGGCCGTGCCGTGGCGACGTGCCGGTCCCGGGCGGTGAGATGTTCCGGGCCGCTGGACGTGCTGTGGCGACGTGACGGGCCAGGGGGGTGAGATTTTCCGGGCCGCTGGCCGTGCCGTGGCGACGTGCTGGCCCCGGGTGCTGAGATGTTCCGGTCCGGTGGCCGTGCCGTGACGACGTACCGGCCCCGGGTGCTGAGATGTGCCGGTCCGGTGGCCATGCCGTGGCGACGTGCTGGCCCCGGGAGGTGGGATGTTCCAGTCCGCTGGCCGTGCCGTGGCGACGTGCTGGCCCAGGGTGTTGAGATGTTCTGGGCCACTGGCCGTGCCTTGGCGATGTGCTGGTCCCGCGTGGTGAGATGTTCTGGGCCGCTGGCCGTGTCGTGGCGACGTGCTGGCCTCGGGTGGCGAGATGTTCCGGGCCGCTGGCCGTGCCGTGGCGACGTGCCGGCCTCCGGTGGTGGATGTTCCGGTCCGCTGGCCGTGCCGTGGCGACGTGCCGGCCCCGGGTGGTGAGATGTTCCGGACCGCTGGCCGTGCCGAGGCGACGTGCCGGTCCCGGGCGGTGAGATGTTCCGGTCTGCTGGCCGTGCCGTGGCGACGTGCCGGTCCCGGGTGGTGAGATGTTCCGGGCCGCTGGCCGTGCCGTGGCGACGTGACGGGCCAGGGTGGTGAGATGTTGAGGTCCGCTGGCCTTGCCGTGGCGACGTGCCGGCCCCGGGTGGTGAGATGTTCCGGGCTGCTAGCGTTGCCGTGGCGACGTGCCGGACCCGGGTGCTGAGATGTTCCGGTCCGCTGGCCGTGCCGTGGCGACGTGCCAGTCCCGGGTCGTGAGATGTTCCGGGCCGCTGGCGTCGCCGTGGCGACGTGCCGGCCCCGGGTGGAGAGATGTTCCGGTCTGCTGGCCGTGCCGTGGCGACGTGCCGGCCCCGGGTGGTGAGATGTTCCGGTCTGCTGGCCGTGCCGTGGCGACGTGCCGGTCCCGGGTCGTGAGATTTTCCGGGCCGCTGGCCGTGCCGTGGCAACGTGCCGGTCCCGGATATTGAGATGTTCCGGGCCGCTGGCCGTGCCGTGGCGACGTGCCTGACCCGGGCGGTGAGATGTTCCGGGCCGCTGGCCGTGCCGTGGCGACGTGCCGGTCCCGGGTGGTGAGATGTTCCGGGCCGCTGGCCGTGCTGTGGCGAAGTGACGGGCCAGGAGGGTGAGATGTTCCGGGCCGCTGGCTGTGCCGTGGCGACGTGCCGGCCCCGGGTGGTGGATGTTCCGGTCCGCTGGCCGTGCCGTGGCGACGTGCCGGCCCCGGGTGGTGAGATGTTCCGGTCCGCTGGCCGTGCCGTGGCGACGTGCCGGCCCCGGGCGGTGAGATGTTCCGGGCCGCTGGCCGTGCCGTGGCGACGTGTCTGCCCCGGGTCGTGAGATGTTCCAGTCCGCTGGCCGTGCCGTGGCGACGTGCCGGCCCCGGGTGGTGAGATGTTCCAGGCCGCTGGCCGTGCCGAGGCGACGTGCTGGCCCCGGGAGGTGGGATGTTCCGGTCCGCTGCCCGTGCCGTGGCGACGTGCTGGCCCAGGGTGTTGAGATGTTCTGGGCCACTGGCCGTGCCGTGGCGACGTGCCGGTCCCGGGTGGTGAGATGTTCCGGGCCGCTGGCCGTGCCGTGGCGACGTGATGGCCCAGGGTATGAGATGTTCCGGGCCGCTGGCTGTGCCGTGGCGACGTGCCGGTCCCGGGTGGTGAGATGTTCCGGGCCGCTGGCGTTGCCATGGCGACGTGCTGGCCCCTTGAGGTGGGATGTTCCGGTCCGCTGGCTGTGCCGTGGCGACATGCTGGCCCAGGGTGTTCAGATGTTCTGGGCCACTGGCCGTGCCGTGGCGTTGTGCTGGTCCCGCGTGGTGAGATGTTCCGGTCCGCTGGCCGTGCCGTGGCGACGTGCCGGCCCCGGGTGGTGAGATGTTCCGGGCCGCTGGCGTTGCCGTGGCGACGTGCCGGCCCCGGGTTCTGAGATGTTCCGTGCCGCTGGCCGTGCCGTGGCGACGTCTCGCCCCAAGGGGCTGAGATATTCCGGGCCGCTGGCCGTGCCATGGCGACGTGCCGGCCCAGGGTGGTGAAATGTTCCGGTTCGCTGGCCGTGCCGTGGCGACGTGCCGGCCCCGGATGGTGAGATGTTCCGGGCCGCTGGCCGTGCCGTGGTGACGTGCCGGCCCCGGGTGGTGAGATGTTACGGTCCTCTGGCCTTGCCGTGTCGACGTGCTTGCCCATGGTGGTGAGATATTCCGGTCCGGTGGCCGTGCCGTGGCGACGTGCCGGCCCCGGGGGGTGAGATGTTCCGGTCCGGTGGCCATGCCGTGGCGACGTGCCGGTCCCGGGTGGTGAGATGTTCCGGGCCGCTGGCCGTGCCGTGCCGACGTGCCGGCCCCGGGTGGTGAGATATTCCTGTCCGCTGGCCGTGCCGTGGCAATGTACCGGCCCCGGGTGGTGAGATGTTCTGGGCCGCTGGCTGTGCCGTGGCGACGTGACGGTCCCGGTTAGTGAGATGTTCCGGTCCGCTGGCCGTGCCGTGGCGACGTGCCGGTCCCGGGTGGTGGTGAGATATTCCAGTCCGCTGGCCGTGCCGTGGCGACGAGCCGGTCATGGGTGGTGAGATGTTCAGGGCCGCTAGCCTTGCCGTGGCGACGTGCCGGACCCCGGTGGTGAGATGTTCCGGTTCGCCGGCCGTGCCGTGGCGAAGTGCCGGCCCCGGGTGGTGAGATGTTCTGGTCCGCTGACCGTGCCGTGGCGACGTGCCGGCCCCGGGCGGTGAGATGTTCCGGGCCGCTGGCCGTGCCGTGGCGACGTGCCGTTCCCGGCTGGTGGTGAGATATTCCGGTCCGCTGGCCGTGCCGTGGCGACGTGCCGGTCCTGGGTGGTGAGAAGTTCCGGGCCGCTAGCGTTGCCGTGGCGACGTGCTGGCCCCGGGAGATGAGATGTTCCGGTCAGCTGGCCGTGCCGTGGCGATGTGACGGTCCCGGGTGGTGAGATGTTCCGGGCCGCTGGCCGTGCCGCGGTGACGTGCCGGTTCCGGGTAGTGAGATGTTGCGGTCCGCTGGCCGTGCCGTGGCGACGTGCTGGACCCGGGAGGTGAGATGTTCCGGTCCGCTGGCCGTGCCGAGGTGACGTGCCGGTTCCGGGTAGTGAGATGTTCCGGTCCGCTGGCCGTGCCGTGGCGACGTGCCGGTCCCGGGTCGTGAGATGTTCCGGGCCGCTGGCGTTGCCGTGGCGACGTGCCGGTCCCGGGTCGTGAGATGTTCCGGGCCGCTGGCCGTGCCGTGGCGACGTGCCGGTCCCGGATATTGAGATGTTCCGGGCCGCTGGCCGTGCCGTGGCGACGTGCCGGACCCGGGCGGTGAGATGTTCCGGGCCGCTGGCCGTGCCGTGGCGACGTGCCGGTCCCGGGTGGTGAGATGTGCCGGGCCGCTGGCCGTGCTGTGGCGACGTGACGGGCCAGGAGGGTGAGATGTTCCGGGCCGCTGGCCGTGCCGTGGCGACGTGCCGGCCCCGGGTGGTGGATGTTCCGGTCCGCTGGCCGTGCCGTGGCGACGTGCCGGCCCCGGGTGGTGAGATGTTCCGGTCCGCTGGCCGTGCCGTGGCGACGTGCCGGCCCCGGGCGGTGAGATGTTCCGGGCCGCTGGCCGTGCCGTGGCGATGTGATGGCCCACGGTATGAGATGTTCCGGGCCGCTGGCCGTGCCGTGGCGACGTATCGCCCCAGGGGGCTGAGATATTCCGGGCCGCTGGCCGTGCCATGGCGACGTGCAGGCCCCGGGTGGTGAGATGTTCCGGGCCGCTGGCCGTGCCGTGGCGACATGACGGGCCAGGGTGGTGAGATGTTCCGGTTCGCTGGCCGTGCCGTGGCGACGTGCCGGCCCCGGGTGGTGAGATGTTCCGGTCCGCTGGCCGTGCCGTGGCGACGTGCCGGCCCCGGTGGTGAGATGTACCGGGCCGCTGGCCGTGCCGTGGCGACGTGCCAGACCCGGGTAGTGAGATGTTCCGGTCCGCTGGCCGTGCCGTGGCGACGTGCCGTCCCCGGGAGGTGAGATGTTCCGGTCCGCTGGCCGTGCCGAGGCGACGTGCCGGTTCCGGGTAGTGAGATGTTCCGGTCCGCTGGCCGTGTCGTGGCGACGTGCCTGTCCCGGATAGTGAGATGTTCCGGTCCGCTGGCCGTGTCGTGGCGAAGTGCCGGCCCCGGGTGGTGAGATGTTCCGGTCCGCTGGCCGTGCCGTGGCGACATGCCGGTCCCGGGTGGTGAGATGTTCCGGGCCGCTGGCCGTGCCGTGACGACGTGCCGGTCCCGGGTGGTGAGATGTTCCGGGCCGCTGTCCGTGCCGAGGCTACGTGCCGGTTCCGGGTAGTGAGATGTTCCGGTCCGTTGGCCGTGCCGTGGCGACGTGCCGGTCCCGGTTGGTGAGATGTTTCGGGCCGCTGGCCGTGCCGTGGCGACGTGCCGGTCCCGGGTGGTGAGATGTTCCGGGCCGCTGGCCGTGCCGTGGCGACGTGCCGGTCCCGGATAGTGAGATGTTCCGGGCCCCTGGCCGTGCCGTGGCGACGTGCCGGTCCCGGTCGGTGAGATGTTCCGGGCCCCTGGCCGTGCCGTGGGGACGTGATGGCCCAGGGTATGAGATGTTCCGGGCCTCTGGCCGTGCCATGGCTACGTGCCGGTCCCGGGTGGTGAGATGTTCCTGGCCGCTGGCGTTGCCGTGGCGACGTGCTGGCCCCAGGAGGTGAGATGTTCCGGTCAGCTGGCCGTGACGTGGTGACGTGCCGGTCCCGGGTGGTGAGATATTCCGGGCCGCTGGCCGTGCCGTGGCGACGTGCCGGCCCCGGGTGGTGAGATGTTCCGGTCCGCTGGCCGTGCCGTGGCGTCGTGCCGGTCCCAGGTGGTGAGATGTTCCGTGCCGCTGGCCGTGCCGTGGCGACGTGACGGGCCAGGGTGGTGAGATGTTCCGGGCCGCTGGCGTTGCCGTGGCGACGTGCCGGCCCCGGGTGCTGAGATGTTCCGTGCCGCTGGCCGTGCCGTGGCGACGTGTCGCCCCAAGGGGCTGAGATATTCCGGGCCCCTGGCCGTGCCGTGGCGACGTGCCGGCCCCGGGTGGTGAGATGTTCCGGTTCGCTGGCCGTGCCGTGGCGACGTGCCGGCCCCGGGTGGCGAGATGTTCCGGTTCGCTGGCCGTGCTGTGGCGACGTGCCGGTCCCGGGTGGTGAGATGTTCCGGTCCGCTGGCCGTGCCGTGGCGACGTGACGGGCCAGGGTGGTGAGATGTTCCGGGCTGTTGGCGTTGCCGTGGCGACGTGCCGGCCCCGGTTGCTGAGATGTTCCAGTCCGCTGGCCGTGCCGTGGCGACGTGCCGGTCCCGGGTGGTGAGATGTTCCGGGCCGCTGGCATCGCCGTGGCGACGTGCCGGCCCCGGGTGGTGAGATGTTCCGGTCTGCTGGCCGTGCCGTGGCGACGTGCCGGCCCCGGCTGGTGAGATGTTCCGGGCCGCTGGCCGTGCCATGGCGACGTTCCGGACCCGAGCGGTGATATGTTCCGGTTCGCTGGCCGTACCGTGGCAACTTGTCGCCCAGGGGGCTGAGATATTCCAGGCCGTTGGCTGTGCCGTGGCGACGTGGCGGCCCAGGGTGGTGAGATGCTCCGGTCCGCTGGCCGTGCCGTGGCAACCTGCCGGTCCAAGGTGGTGAGATGTTTCGGGCCGCTGGCCGTGCTGTGGCGACGTGACGGGCCAGGGGGGTGAGATGTTCCGGGCCGCTGGCCGTGCCGTGGCGACGTGCCGGTCCCGGGTGGTGAGATGTTCCGGGCCGCTGGCGTTGCCGTGGCGACGTGCCGGCCCCGGGTGCTGAGATGTTCCGGTCCGCTGGCCGTGCCGTGGCGACGTGCCGGCCCCGGTGGTGAGATGTACCGGGCCGCTGGCCGTGCCGTGGCGACGTGCCAGACCCGGGTAGTGAGATGTTCCGGTCCGCTGGCCGTGCCGTGGCGACGTGCCGTCCCCGGGAGGTGAGATGTTCCGGTCCGCTGGCCGTGCCGAGGCGACGTGCCGGTTCCGGGTAGTGAGATGTTCCGGTCCGCTGGCCGTGTCGTGGCGACGTGCCTGTCCCGGATAGTGAGATGTTCCGGTCCGCTGGCCGTGTCGTGGCGAAGTGCCGGCCCCGGGTGGTGAGATGTTCCGGTCCGCTGGCCGTGCCGTGGCGACATGCCGGTCCCGGGTGGTGAGATGTTCCGGGCCGCTGGCCGTGCCGTGACGACGTGCCGGTCCCGGGTGGTGAGATGTTCCGGGCCGCTGTCCGTGCCGAGGCTACGTGCCGGTTCCGGGTAGTGAGATGTTCCGGTCCGTTGGCCGTGCCGTGGCGACGTGCCGGTCCCGGTTGGTGAGATGTTTCGGGCCGCTGGCCGTGCCGTGGCGACGTGCCGGTCCCGGGTGGTGAGATGTTCCGGTCTGCTGGCCGTGCCGTGGCGACGTGCCGGTCCCGGGTGGTGGGATATTCCGTGCCGCTGGCCGTGCCGTGGCGACGTATCGCCCCAGGGGGCTGAGATATTCCGGGCCGCTGGCCGTGCCATGGCGACGTGCAGGCCCCGGGTGGTGAGATGTTCCGGTTCGCTGGCCGTGCCGTGGCGACGTGCCGGCCCCGGGTGGTGAGATGTTCCGGTCCGCTGGCCGTGCCGTGGCGACGTGCCGGCCCCGGGTGGTGAGATGTTCCGGTCTGCTGGCCGTGCCGTGGCGACGTGCCGGTCCCGGATATTGAGATGTTCCGGGCCGCTGGCCGTGCCGTGGCGACGTGCCGGACCCGGGCGGTGAGATGTTCCGGGCCGCTGGCCGTGCCGTGGCGACGTGCCGGTCCCGGGTGGTGAGATGTTCCGGGTCGTTGGCCATGCGATGGCGACGTGCTGGCACTGGGTGCTGAGATGTTCCGGTCCGGTGGCCATGCCGTGGCGACGTACTGGCCCCGTGAGGTGGGATGTTCCGGGCCGCTGGCCGTGCCGTGGCGACGTGCCGGACCCGGGCGGTGAGATGTTCCGGGCCGCTGGCCGTGCCGTGGCGACGTGCCGGTCCCGGGTGGTGAGATGTTCCGCGCCGCTGGCCGTGTCGTGGCGACGTGCTGTCCTCGGGTGGCGAGATGTTCCGCGCCTCTGGCCGTGCCATGGCGACGTGCCGGCCCCGGGTGGTGGATGTTCCGGTCCGCTGGCCGTGCCGTGGCGACGTGCCGGCCCCGTGTGGTGAGATGTTCCGGTCCGCTGGCCGTGCCGTGGCGACGTGCCGGCCCCGGGTGGTGAGATGTTCCGGGCCGCTGGCCGTGACGAGGCGACGTGCCGGTCCCGGGCGGTTAGATGTTCCGGTCCGCTGGCCGTGCCATGGCGACGTGCAGGCCCCGGGTGGTGAGATGTTCCGGTACGCTGGCCATGCCGTGGCGACGTGCCGGTCCCGGGTGGTGAGATGTTCCGGGCCGCTGTTGTTGCCGTGGCGACGTGCCGGCCCCGGGTGGTGAGATGTTCCGGTCTGCTGGCCGTGCCGTGGCGACGTGCCGGTCCCGGATATTGAGATGTTCAGGGCCGCTGGCCGTGCCGTGGCGACGTGCCGGAACAGGGCGGTGAGATGTTCCAGGCCGCTGGCCGTGCCGTGGCGACGTGCCGGTCCCGGGTGGTGAGACGTTCCGGGCCGCTGGCCGTTCCATGGTGACGTGCCGGCCCCGGGTGGTGAGATGTTCCGGTCTGCTGGCCGTGCCATGGCGATGTACCGGCCCCGGTGGTGAGATGTTCCGGGCCGCTTGCTGTGCCGTGGCGACGTGCCGGTCCCGGGTAGTGAGATGTTCCGGTCCGCTGTCCGTGCCGTGGCGACGTGTTTGTCCCGGGTGGTGGTGAGATATTCCAGTCCGCAGGCCGTGCCGTGGCGACGTGCCGGTCCTGGGTGGTGAGATGTTCCGGTCCGCTGGCCGTGCCGTGGCGACGTGCCGGTCCCGGATGGTGAGATGTTCCGGGCCGCTGGCCGTGCCGTGGCGACGTGCCGGTCCCGGGCGGTGAGATGTTCCGGGCCGCTGGCCGTGCCGTGGCGACGTGTTGTCCCAGGGTATGAGATGTTCCGTGCCGCTGACCGTTCCGTGGCCACATGTCGCCCCAGGGGGCTGAGATATTCCGGGCCGCTGGCCGTGCCATGGCGAAGTGCCGGCCCCGGGTGCTGTGATATTCCGGTCCGCTGGCCGTGCCGTGGTGACGTGCCGGTCCTGGGTGGTGAGATGTTCTGGGCAGCTGGCGTTGCCGTGGCGACGTACCGGCCCCGGGTGGTGAGATGTTCCGGTTCGCTGGCCGTGCCGTGGCGACGTGCCGGCCCCGGGTGGTGAGATGTTCCGGTCCGCTGGCCGTGCCGTGGCGACGTGCCGGCCCCGGTGGTGAGAAATTCCGGGTCGCTGGCCGTGCCGTGGCAACGTGTCGCCCAGGGGGCTGAGATATTACAAGCCGTTGGCTGTGCCGTGGCGACGTGGCGGCCCAGGGTGGTGAGATGCTCCGGTCCGCTGGCCGTGCCGTGGCGACCTGCCGGTCCAAGGTGGTGAGATGTTCCGGGCCGCTGGCCGTGCTGTGGCGACGTGACGGGACAGGGGGGTGAGATGTTCCGGGCCGCTGGCCGTGCCGTGGCGACGTGCCGGCCCCGGGTGGTGAGATGTTCCGGTCCTCTGGCCTTGCCGTGTCGACGTGCTTGCCCATGGTGGTGAGATATTCCGGTCCGGTGGCCTTGCCGTGGCGACGTGCCGGCCCCGGGGGGCGAGATGTTCCGGTCCGGTGGCCGTGCCGTGGCGACGTGCTGGCCCAGGGTGTTGAGATGTTCTGGGCCACTGGCCGTGCCGTGGCGACGTGCCGGCCCACGGTGGTGGATGTTCCGGTCCGCTGACCGTGCCGTGGCGACGTGCCGGCCCCCGGTGGTGAGATGTTCCGGTCCGCTGGCCGTGCCGTGGCGACGTGCCGGCCCCGGGTGGTGAGATGTTCCGGGCCGCTGGCCGTGCCGAGGCGACGTGCCGGTCCCGGGTGGTGAGATGTTCCGGGCCGCTGGCCGTGCAGTGGCGACGTGATGGCCCAGGGTATGAGATGTTCCGGGCCGCTGGCCGTGCCGTGGCGACGTGCCGGTCCCGGGTGGTGAGATATTCCGTGCCGCTGGCCGTGCCGTGGCGACGTATCGCACCAGGGGGCTGAGATATTCCGGTCCGGTGGCCGTGCCATGGCGAAGTGCAGGCCCCGGGTGGTGAGATGTTCCGGTTCTCGGGCCGTGCCGTGGCGACGTGCCGGTCCCGGGTGGTGAGATGTTCCGGTCCGCTGGCCGTGCCGTCGCGACGTGCCGGACCCGGGTGGTGAGATGTTCCGGGCCGCTGGCGTTGCCGTGGCGACGTGCCGGCCCCGGGTGGTGAGATGTTCCGGTCTGCTGGCTGTGCCGCGGCGACGTGCCGGTCCCGGATATTGAGATGTTCCGGGCCGCTGGCCGTGCCGTGGCGACGTGCAGGCCCCGGGTGGTGAGATGTTCCGGTTCGCTGGCCGTGCCGTGGCGACGTGCCGGTCCCGGGTGGTGAGATGTTCCGGTTCGCTGGCCATGCCGTGGCGACGTGCCGGCCCAGGGGGCTGAGATGTTCCGGTCCGCTGGCCGTGCCGTGGCGACGTGCCGGCCCCGGGTGGTGAGACGTTCCGGGCCGCTGGCGTTGCCGTGGCGACGTGCCGGCCCAGGGTGCTGAGATTTTCCGGTCCGCTGGCCGTGCCGTGGCGACGTGCCGGTCCCAGGTGGTGAGATGTTCCGGGCCGCTGGCGTTGCCGTGGCGACGTGCCGGCCCCGGGTGGTGAGATGTTCCGGGCCGCTGGCGTTGCCGTGGCGACGTGCCGGCCCCGGGTGGTGAGATGTTCCGGGCCGCTGGCCGTGCCGTGGCGACGTGCTGGTCCCGGATATTGAGATGTTCCGGGCCGCTGGCCGTGCCGTGGCGACGTGCCGGACCCGGGCGGTGAGATGTTCCGGGCCGCTGGCCGTGCCGTGGCGACGTGCCGGTCCCGGGTGGTGAGATGTTCCGGGCCACTGGCCGTGCTGTGGCGACGTGACGGGCCAGGGGGGTGAGATATTCCGGTCCGGTGGCCGTGCCGTGGCGACGTGCCGGCCCGGGGTGCTGAGATATTCCGGTCCGGTGGCCATGCCGTGGCGACGTGCTGGCCCCGGGAGGTGGGATGTTCCGGTCCGCTGGCCGTGCCGTGGCGACATATCGCCCCAGGGGGCTGAGATATTCCGGGCCGCTGGCCGTGCCATGGCGACGTGCCGGCCCCGGGTGGTGAGATATTCCGGTTCGCTGGCCGTGCCGTGGCGACGTGCCGGTCCCGGGTGGTGAGATGTTCCGGGTCGTTGGCCGTGCGATGGCGACGTGCCGGCACTGGGTGCTGAGATGTTCCGGTCCGGTGGCCATGCCGTGGCGACGTGCTGGCCCCGTGAGGTGGGATGTTCCGGTCCGGTGGCCGTGCCGTGGCGACGTGCCGGCCCAGGGTGTTGAGATGTTCTGGGCCACTGGCCGTGCCGTGGCTATGTGTTGGTCCCGCGTGGTGAGATGTTCCGGGCCGCTGGCCGTGTCGTGGCGACGTGCTGTCCTCGGGTGGCGAGATGTTCCGCGCCTCTGGCCGTGCCATGGCGACGTGCCGGCCCCGGGTGGTGTATGTTCCGGTCCGCTGGCCGTGCCGTGGCGACGTGCCGGCCCCGGGTGGTGAGATGTTCCGGTCCGCTGGCCGTGCCGTGGCGACGTGCCGGTCCCGGGCGGTGAGATGTTCCGGTCCGCTGGCCGTGACATGGCAACGTGCAGGCCCCGGGTGGTGAGATGTTCCGGTTCGCTGGCCATGCCGTGGCGACGTGCCGGTCCCGGGTGGTGAGATGTTCCGGGCCGCTGGCGTTGCCGTGGCGACGTGCCGGCCCCGGGTGGTGAGATGTTCCGGTCTGCTGGCCGTGCCGTGGCGACGTGCCGGTCCCGGATATTGAGATGTTCCGGGCCGCTGGCGTTGCCGTGGCGACGTGCCGGCCCCGGGTGCTGAGATTTTCCGTGCCGCTGGCCGTGCCGTGGCGACGTGTCGCCCCAAGGGGCTGAGATATTCCGGGCCGCTGGCCGTGCCATGGCGACGTGCCGGCCCAGGGTGGTGAAATGTTCCGGTTCGCTGGCCGTGCCGTGGCAACGTGCCGGCCCCGGGTGGTGAGATGTTCCGGTTCGCTGGCCGTGCCGTGGCGACGTGCCGGTCCCGGGTGGTGAGATGTTCCGGGCCGCTGGCCGTGCCGTGGCGACGTGACGGGCCAGGGTGGTGAGATGTTGAGGTCCGCTGGCCTTGCCGTGGCGACGTGCCGGCCCCGGGTGGTGAGATGTTCCGGGCTGCTAGCGTTGCCGTGGCGACGTGCCGGACCCGGGTGCTGAGATGTTCCGGTCCGCTGGCCGTGCCGTGGCGACGTGCCACTCCCGGGTCGTGAGATGTTCCGGGCCGCTGGCGTCGCCGTGGCGACGTGCCGGCCCCGGGTGGAGAGATGTTCCGGTCTGCTGGCCGTGCCGTGGCGACGTGCCGGCCCCGGGTGGTGAGATGTTCCGGTCCGCTGGCCGTGCCGTGGCGACGTGCCGGTCCCGGGTCGTGAGATTTTCCGGGCCGCTGGCCGTGCCGTGGCAACGTGCCGGTCCCGGATATTGAGATGTTCCGGGCCGCTGGCCGTGCCGTGGCGACGTGCCTGACCCGGGCGGTGAGATGTTCCGGGCCGCTGGCCGTGCCGTGGCGACGTGCCGGTCCCGGGTGGTGAGATGTTCCGAGCCGCTGGCCGTGCTGTGGCGAAGTGACGGGCCAGGAGGGTGAGATGTTCCGGGCCGCTGGCCGTGCCGTGGCGACGTGCCGGCCCCGGGAGGTGGATGTTCCGGTCCGCTGGCCGTGCCGTGGCGACGTGCCGGCCCCGGGTGGTGAGATGTTCCGGTCCGCTGGCCGTGCCGTGGCGACGTGCCTGACCCGGGCGGTGAGATGTTCCGGGCCGCTGGCCGTGCCGTGGCGACGTGCCGGTCCCGGGTGGTGAGATGTTCCGGGCCGCTGGCCGTGCTGTGGCGAAGTGACGGGCCAGGAGGGTGAGATGTTCCGGGCCGCTGGCCGTGCCGTGGCGACGTGCCGGCCCCGGGTGGTGGATGTTCCGGTCCGCTGGCCGTGCCGTGGCGACGTGCCGGCCCCGGGTGGTGAGATGTTCCGGGCCGCTGGCCGTGCCGTGGCGACGTGCTGGTCCCGGATATTGAGATGTTCCGGGCCGCTGGCCGTGCCGTGGCGACGTGCCGGACCCGGGCGGTGAGATGTTCCGGGCCGCTGGCCGTGCCGTGGCGACGTGCCGGTCCCGGGTGGTGAGATGTTCCGGGCCAATGGCCGTGCTGTGGCGACGTGACGGGCCAGGGGGGTGAGATGTTCCGGTCCGGTGGCCGTGCCGTGGCGACGTGCCGGCCCGGGGTGCTGAGATATTCCGGTCCGGTGGCCATGCCGTGGCGACGTGCTGGCCCCGGGAGGTGGGATGTTCCGGTCCGCTGGCCGTGCCGTGGCGACATATCGCCCCAGGGGGCTGAGATATTCCGGGCCGCTGGCCGTGCCATGGCGACGTGCTGGCCCCGGGTGGTGAGATATTCCGGTTCGCTGGCCGTGCCGTGGCGACGTGCCGGTCCCGGGTGGTGAGATGTTCCGGGTCGTTGGCCGTGCGATGGCGACGTGCCGGCACTGGGTGCTGAGATGTTCCGGTCCGGTGGCCATGCCGTGGCGACGTGCTGGCCCCGTGAGGTGGGATGTTCCGGTCCGGTGGCCGTGCCGTGGCGACGTGCCGGCCCAGGGTGTTGAGATGTTCTGGGCCACTGGCCGTGCCGTGGCTATGTGTTGGTCCCGCGTGGTGAGATGTTCCGGGCCGCTGGCCGTGTCGTGGCGACGTGCTGTCCTCGGGTGGCGAGATGTTCCGCGCCTCTGGCCGTGCCATGGCGACGTGCCGGCCCCGGGTGGTGGATGTTCCGGTCCGCTGGCCGTGCCGTGGCGACGTGCCGGCCCCGGGTGGTGAGATGTTCCGGTCCGCTGGCCGTGCCGTGGCGACGTGCCGGTCCCGGGCGGTGAGACGTTCCGGTCCGCTGGCCGTGCCATGGCGACGTGCAGGCCCCGGGTAGTGAGATGTTCCGGTTCGCTGGCCATGCCGTGGCGACGTGCCGGTCCCGGGTGGTGAGATGTTCCGGGCCGCTGGCGTTGCCGTGGCGACGTGCCGGCCCCGGGTGGTGAGATGTTCCGGTCTGCTGGCCGTGCCGTGGCGACGTGCCGGTCCCGGATATTGAGATGTTCCGGGCCGCTGGCGTTGCCGTGGCGACGTGCCTGCCCCGGGTTCTGAGATGTTCCGTGCCGCTGGCCATGCCGTGGCGACGTGTCGCCCCAAGGGGCTGAGATATTCCGGGCCGCTGGAGGTGCCATGGCGACGTGCCGGACCCGGGTGCTGAGATGTTCCGGTCCTCTGGCCGTGCCGTGGCGACGTGCCAGTCCCGGGTCGTGAGATGTTCCGGGCCGCTGGCGTCGCCGTGGCGACGTGCCGGCCCCGGGTGGAGAGATGTTCCGGTCTGCTGGCCGTGCCGTGGCGACGTGCCGGCCCCGGGTGGTGAGATGTTCCGGTCCGCTGGCCGTGCCGTGGCGACGTGCCGGTCCCGGGTCGTGAGATTTTCCGGGCCGCTGGCCGTGCCGTGGCAACGTGCCGGTCCCGGATATTGAGATGTTCCGGGCCGCTGGCCGTGCCGTGGCGACGTGCCTGACCCGGGCGGTGAGATGTTCCGGGCCGCTGGCCGTGCCGTGGCGACGTGCCGGTCCCGGGTGGTGAGATGTTCCGGGCCGCTGGCCGTGCTGTGGCGAAGTGACGGGCCAGGAGGGTGAGATGTTCCGGGCCGCTGGCCGTGCCGTGGCGACGTGCCGGCCCCGGGTGGTGGATGTTCCGGTCCGCTGGCCGTGCCGTGGCGACGTGCCGGCCCCGGGTGGTGAGATGTTCCGGTCCGCTGGCCGTGCCGTGGCGACGTGCCGGCCCCGGGCGGTGAGATGTTCCGGGCCGCTGGCCGTGCCGTGGCGACGTGTCTGCCCCGGGTCGTGAGATGTTCCAGTCCGCTGGCCGTGCCGTGGCGACGTGCCGGCCCCGGGTGGTGAGATGTTCCAGGCCGCTGGCCGTGCCGAGGCGACGTGCCGGTCCCGGGCGGTGAGATGTTCAGGTCCGCTGGCCGTGCTGTGGCGACGTGCTGGCCCCGGGAGGTGGGATGTTCCGGTCCGCTGCCCGTGCGGTGGCGACGTGCTGGCCCAGGGTGTTGAGATGTTCTGGGCCACTGGCCGTGCCGTGGCGACGTGCCGGTCCCGGGTGGTGAGATGTTCCGGGCCGCTGGCCGTGCCGTGGCGACGTGATGGCCCAGGGTATGAGATGTTCCGGGCCGCTGGCTGTGCCGTGGCGACGTGCCGGTCCCGGGTGGTGAGATGTTCCGGGCCGCTGGCGTTGCCATGGCGACGTGCTGGCCCCTTGAGGTGGGATGTTCCGGTCCGCTGGCCGTGCCGTGGCGACGTGCCGGCCCCGGGTGGTGAGATGTTCCGGGCCGCTGGCGTTGCCGTGGCGACGTGCCGGCCCCGGGTTCTGAGATGTTCCGTGCCGCTGGCCGTGCCGTGGCGACGTCTCGCCCCAAGGGGCTGAGATATTCCGGGCCGCTGGCCGTGCCATGGCGACGTGCCGGCCCAGGGTGGTGAAATGTTCCGGTTCGCTGGCCGTGCCGTGGCGACGTGCCGGCCCCGGATGGTGAGATGTTCCGGGCCGCTGGCCGTGCCGTGGCGACGTGCCGGCCCCGGGTGGTGAGATGTTACGGTCCTCTGGCCTTGCCGTGTCGACGTGCTTGCCCATGGTGGTGAGATATTCCCGTCCGGTGGCGTTGCCGTGGCGACGTGCCGGCCCCGGGGGGTGAGATGTTCCGGTCCGGTGGCCATGCCGTGGCGACGTGCCGGTCCCGGGTGGTGAGATGTTCCGGGCCGCTGGCCGTGCCGTGCCGACGTGCCGGCCCCGGGTGGTGAGATATTCCTGTCCGCTGGCCGTGCCGTGGCAATGTACCGGCCCCGGTGGTGAGATGTTCTGGGCCGCTGGCCGTGCCGTGGCGACGTGCTGGTCCCGGATATTGAGATGTTCCGGGCCGCTGGCCGTGCCGTGGCGACGTGCCGGACCCGGGCAGTGAGATGTTCCGGGCCGCTGGCCGTGCCGTGGCGACGTGCCGGTCCCGGGTGGTGAGATGTTCCGGGCCACTGGCCGTGCTGTGGCGACGTGACGGGCCAGGGGGGTGAGATGTTCCGGTCCGGTGGCCGTGCCGTGGCGACGTGCCGGCCCGGGGTGCTGAGATATTCCGGTCCGGTGGCCATGCCGTGGCGACGTGCTGGCCCCGGGAGGTGGGATGTTCCGGTCCGCTGGCCGTGCCGTGGCGACATATCGCCCCAGGGGGCTGAGATATTCCGGGCCGCTGGCCGTGCCATGGCGACGTGCCGGCCCCGGGTGGTGAGATATTCCGGTTCGCTGGCCGTGCCGTGGCGACGTGCCGGTCCCGGGTGGTGAGATGTTCCGGGTCGTTGGCCGTGCGATGGCGACGTGCCGGCACTGGGTGCTGAGATGTTCCGGTCCGGTGGCCATGCCGTGGCGACGTGCTGGCCCCGTGAGGTGGGATGTTCCGGTCCGGTGGCCGTGCCGTGGCGACGTGACGGCCCAGGGTGTTGAGATGTTCTGGGCCACTGGCCGTGCCGTGGCGACGTGCCGGTCCCGGGCGGTGAGATGTTCCGGTCCGCTGGCCGTGCCATGGCGACGTGCAGGCCCCGGGTAGTGAGATGTTCCGGTTCGCTGGCCATGCCGTGGCGACGTGCCGGTCCCGGGTGGTGAGATGTTCCGGGCCGCTGGCGTTGCCGTGGCGACGTGCCGGCCCCGGGTGGTGAGATGTTCCGGTCTGCTGGCCGTGCCGTGGCGACGTGCCGGTCCCGGATATTGAGATGTTCCGGGCCGCTGGCGTTGCCGTGGCGACGTGCCTGCCCCGGGTTCTGAGATGTTCCGTGCCGCTGGCCATGCCGTGGCGACGTGTCGCCCCAAGGGGCTGAGATATTCCGGGCCGCTGGAGGTGCCATGGCGACGTGCCGGCCCCGGGTGGTGAGATGTTCCGGTCCACTGGCCGTGCCGTGGCGACGTGCCGGTCCCGGGTCGTGAGATTTTCCGGGCCGCTGGCCGTGCCGTGGCAACGTGCCGGTCCCGGATATTGAGATGTTCCGGGCCGCTGGCCGTGCCGTGGCGACGTGCCTGACCCGGGCGGTGAGATGTTCCGGGCCGCTGGCCGTGCCGTGGCGACGTGCCGGTCCCGGGTGGTGAGATGTTCCGGGCCGCTGGCCGTGCTGTGGCGAAGTGACGGGCCAGGAGGGTGAGATGTTCCGGGCCGCTGGCCGTGCCATGGCGACGTGCCGGCCCCGGGTGGTGGATGTTCCGGTCCGCTGGCCGTGCCGTGGCGACGTGCCGGCCCCGGGTGGTGAGATGTTCCGGTCCGCTGGCCGTGCCGTGGCGACGTGCCGGCCCCGGGCGGTGAGATGTTCCGGGCCGCTGGCCGTGCCGTGGCGACGTGTCTGCCCCGGGTCGTGAGATGTTCCAGTCCGCTGGCCGTGCCGTGGCGACGTGCCGGCCCCGGGTGGTGAGATGTTCCGGGCCGCTGGCGTTGCCGTGGCGACGTGCCGGCCCCGGGTTCTGAGATGTTCCGTGCCGCTGGCCGTGCCGTGGCGACGTCTCGCCCCAAGGGGCTGAGATATTCCGGGCCGCTGGCCGTGCCATGGCGACGTGCCGGCCCAGGGTGGTGAAATGTTCCGGTTCGCTGGCCGTGCCGTGGCGACGTGCCGGCCCCGGATGGTGAGATGTTCCGGGCCGCTGGCCGTGCCGTGGCGACGTGCCGGCCCCGGGTGGTGAGATGTTACGGTCCTCTGGCCTTGCCGTGTCGACGTGCTTGCCCATGGTGGTGAGATATTCCCGTCCGGTGGCCGTGCCGTGGCGACGTGCCGGCCCCGGGGGGTGAGATGTTCCGGTCCGGTGGCCATGCCGTGGCGACGTGCCGGTCCCGGGTGGTGAGATGTTCCGGGCCGCTGGCCGTGCCGTGCCGACGTGCCGGCCCCGGGTGGTGAGATATTCCTGTCCGCTGGCCGTGCCGTGGCAATGTACCGGCCCCGGTGGTGAGATGTTCTGGGCCGCTGGCCGTGCCGTGGCGACGTGCTGGTCCCGGATATTGAGATGTTCCGGGCCGCTGGCCGTGCCGTGGCGACGTGCCGGACCCGGGCAGTGAGATGTTCCGGGCCGCTGGCCGTGCCGTGGCGACGTGCCGGTCCCGGGTGGTGAGATGTTCCGGGCCACTGGCCGTGCTGTGGCGACGTGACGGGCCAGGGGGGTGAGATGTTCCGGTCCGGTGGCCGTGCCGTGGCGACGTGCCGGCCCGGGGTGCTGAGATATTCCGGTCCGGTGGCCATGCCGTGGCGACGTGCTGGCCCCGGGAGGTGGGATGTTCCGGTCCGCTGGCCGTGCCGTGGCGACATATCGCCCCAGGGGGCTGAGATATTCCGGGCCGCTGGCCGTGCCATGGCGACGTGCCGGCCCCGGGTGGTGAGATATTCCGGTTCGCTGGCCGTGCCGTGGCGACGTGCCGGTCCCGGGTGGTGAGATGTTCCGGGTCGTTGGCCGTGCGATGGCGACGTGCCGGCACTGGGTGCTGAGATGTTCCGGTCCGGTGGCCATGCCGTGGCGACGTGCTGGCCCCGTGAGGTGGGATGTTCCGGTCCGGTGGCCGTGCCGTGGCGACGTGACGGCCCAGGGTGTTGAGATGTTCTGGGCCACTGGCCGTGCCGTGGCGACGTGCCGGTCCCGGGCGGTGAGATGTTCCGGTCCGCTGGCCGTGCCATGGCGACGTGCAGGCCCCGGGTAGTGAGATGTTCCGGTTCGCTGGCCATGCCGTGGCGACGTGCCGGTCCCGGGTGGTGAGATGTTCCGGGCCGCTGGCGTTGCCGTGGCGACGTGCCGGCCCCGGGTGGTGAGATGTTCCGGTCTGCTGGCCGTGCCGTGGCGACGTGCCGGTCCCGGATATTGAGATGTTCCGGGCCGCTGGCGTTGCCGTGGCGACGTGCCTGCCCCGGGTTCTGAGATGTTCCGTGCCGCTGGCCATGCCGTGGCGACGTGTCGCCCCAAGGGGCTGAGATATTCCGGGCCGCTGGAGGTGCCATGGCGACGTGCCGGCCCCGGGTGGTGAGATGTTCCGGTCCGCTGGCCGTGCCGTGGCGACGTGCCGGTCCCGGGTCGTGAGATTTTCCGGGCCGCTGGCCGTGCCGTGGCAACGTGCCGGTCCCGGATATTGAGATGTTCCGGGCCGCTGGCCGTGCCGTGGCGACGTGCCTGACCCGGGCGGTGAGATGTTCCGGGCCGCTGGCCGTGCCGTGGCGACGTGCCGGTCCCGGGTGGTGAGATGTTCCGGGCCGCTGGCCGTGCTGTGGCGAAGTGACGGGCCAGGAGGGTGAGATGTTCCGGGCCGCTGGCCGTGCCATGGCGACGTGCCGGCCCCGGGTGGTGGATGTTCCGGTCCGCTGGCCGTGCCGTGGCGACGTGCCGGCCCCGGGTGGTGAGATGTTCCGGTCCGCTGGCCGTGCCGTGGCGACGTGCCGGCCCCGGGCGGTGAGATGTTCCGGGCCGCTGGCCGTGCCGTGGCGACGTGTCTGCCCCGGGTCGTGAGATGTTCCAGTCCGCTGGCCGTGCCGTGGCGACGTGCCGGCCCCGGGTGGTGAGATGTTCCGGGCCGCTGGCGTTGCCGTGGCGACGTGCCGGCCCCGGGTTCTGAGATGTTCCGTGCCGCTGGCCGTGCCGTGGCGACGTCTCGCCCCAAGGGGCTGAGATATTCCGGGCCGCTGGCCGTGCCATGGCGACGTGCCGGCCCAGGGTGGTGAAATGTTCCGGTTCGCTGGCCGTGCCGTGGCGACGTGCCGGCCCCGGATGGTGAGATGTTCCGGGCCGCTGGCCGTGCCGTGGCGACGTGCCGGCCCCGGGTGGTGAGATGTTACGGTCCTCTGGCCTTGCCGTGTCGACGTGCTTGCCCATGGTGGTGAGATATTCCCGTCCGGTGGCCGTGCCGTGGCGACGTGCCGGCCCCGGGGGGTGAGATGTTCCGGTCCGGTGGCCATGCCGTGGCGACGTGCCGGTCCCGGGTGGTGAGATGTTCCGGGCCGCTGGCCGTGCCGTGCCGACGTGCCGGCCCCGGGTGGTGAGATATTCCTGTCCGCTGGCCGTGCCGTGGCAATGTACCGGCCCCGGTGGTGAGATGTTCTGGGCCGCTGGCCGTGCCGTGGCGACGTGCTGGTCCCGGATATTGAGATGTTCCGGGCCGCTGGCCGTGCCGTGGCGACGTGCCGGACCCGGGCAGTGAGATGTTCCGGGCCGCTGGCCGTGCCGTGGCGACGTGCCGGTCCCGGGTGGTGAGATGTTCCGGGCCACTGGCCGTGCTGTGGCGACGTGACGGGCCAGGGGGGTGAGATGTTCCGGTCCGCTGGCCGTGCCATGGCGACGTGCAGGCCCCGGGGTGCTGAGATATTCCGGTCCGGTGGCCATGCCGTGGCGACGTGCCGGTCCCGGGTGGTGAGATGTTCCGGGCCGCTGGCGTTGCCGTGGCGACGTGCCGGCCCCGGGTGGTGAGATGTTCCGGTCTGCTGGCCGTGCCGTGGCGACGTGCCGGTCCCGGATATTGAGATGTTCCGGGCCGCTGGCGTTGCCGTGGCGACGTGCCTGCCCCGGGTTCTGAGATGTTCCGTGCCGCTGGCCATGCCGTGGCGACGTGTCGCCCCAAGGGGCTGAGATATTCCGGGCCGCTGGAGGTGCCATGGCGACGTGCCGGCCCCGGGTGGTGAGATGTTCCGGTTCGCTGGCCGTGCCGTGGGGACGTGCCGGTCCCGGGTGGTGAGATGGTCCGGGCCACTGGCCTTGCTGTGGTGACGTGACGGGCCAGGGAGGTGAGATTTTCCGGGCCGCTGGCCGTGCCGTGGCGACATTCCGGCCCCGGGTGCTGAGATGTTCCGGTCCGGTGGCCGTGCCGTGGCGACGTGCTTGCCCCGGGAGGAGGGATGTTCCGGTCCGGTGGCCGTGCCGTGGCGACGTGCTGGCCCAGGGTGTTGAGATGTTCTGGGCCACTGGCCGTGCCGTGGCGATGTGCTTGTCCCGCGTGGTGAGATGTTCCGGGCCGCTGGCTGTGTCGTGGCGACGTGCTGGCCTCGGGTGGCGAGATGTTCCGGGCCGCTGGCCGTGCCGTGGCGACGTGCCGGCCCCCGGTGGTGGATGTTCCGGTCCGCTGACCGTGCCGTGGCGACGTGCCGGCCCCCGGTGGTGAGATGTTCCGGTCCGCTGGCCGTGCCGTGGCTACGTGCCGGCCCCGGGTGGTGAGATGTTCCGGGCCGCTGGCCGTGCCGAGGCGACGTGCCGGTCCCGGGTGGTGAGATGTTCCGGGCCGCTGGCCGTGCAGTGGCGACGTGATGGCCCAGGGTATGAGATGTTCCGGGCCGCTGGCCGTGCCGTGGCGACGTGCCGGTCCCGGGTGGTGAGATATTCCGTGCCACTGGCCGTGCCGTGGCGACGTATCGCACCAGGGGGCTGAGATATTCCGGTCCGGTGGCCGTGCCATGGCGCAGTGCAGGCCCCGGGTGGTGAGATGTTCCGGTTCTCTGGCCGTGCCGTGGCGATGTGTCGCCCCAAGGGGCTGAGATATTCCGGGCCGCTCGCCGTGCCATGGCGACGTGCCGGCCCCGGGTGGTGAGATGTTCCGGTTCGCTAGCCGTGCCGTGGCGACGTGCCGGCCCCGGGTGGCGAGATGTTCCGGTTCGCTGGCCGTGCTGTGGCGACGTGCCAGTCCCGGGTGGTGAGATGTTCCGGGCCGCTGGCCGTGCCGTGGCGACGTGACGGGCCAGGGTGGTGAGATGTTCCGGTTCGCTGGCCGTGCCGTGGCGACGTGCCGGCCCCGGGTGGTGAGATGTTCCGGGCCGCTGGCCATGCCTTGGCGACGTGCCGGTCCCGGGTGGTGAGATGTTCCGGGCCGCTGGCGTTGCCGTGGCGACGTGCCGGCCCCGGGTGGTGAGATGTTCCGTTCTGCTGGCCGTGCCGTGGCGACGTGCCGGCCCCGGGTGGTGAGATGTTCCAGGCCGCTGGCGTTGCCGTGGCGACGTGCCGGCCCCGGGTGCTGAGATTTTCCGTGCCGCTGGCCGTGCCGTGGCGACGTGTCGCCCCAAGGGGCTGAGATATTCCGGGCCGCTGGCCGTGCCATGGCGACGTGCCGGCCCAGGGTGGTGAAATGTTCCGGTTCGCTGGCCGTGCCGTGGCAACGTGCCGGCCCCGGGTGGTGAGATGTTCCCGTTCGCTGGCCGTGCCGTGGCGACGTGCCGGTCCCGGGTGGTGAGATGTTCCGGGCCGCTGGCCGTGCCGTGGCGACGTGCCGGCCCCGGGTGGTGAGATGTTCCGGGCTGCTAGCGTTGCCGTGGCGACGTGCCGGACCCGGGTGCTGAGATGTTCCGGTCCGCTGGCCGTGCCGTGGCGACGTGCCAGTCCCGGGTCGTGAGATGTTCCGGGCCGCTGGCGTCGCCGTGGCGACGTGCCGGCCCCGGGTGGAGAGATGTTCCGGTCTGCTGGCCGTGCCGTGGCGACGTGCCGGCCCCGGGTGGTGAGATGTTCCGGTCCGCTGGCCGTGCCGTGGCGACGTGCCGGTCCCGGGTCGTGAGATTTTCCGGGCCGCTGGCCGTGCCGTGGCGACGTGCCGGTCCCGGATATTGAGATGTTCCGGGCCGCTGGCCGTGCCGTGGCGACGTGCCTGACCCGGGCGGTGAGATGTTCCGGGCCGCTGGCCGTGCCGTGGCGACGTGCCGGTCCCGGGTGGTGAGATGTTCCGGGCCGCTGGCCGTGCTGTGGCGAAGTGACGGGCCAGGAGGGTGAGATGTTCCGGGCCGCTGGCCGTGCCGTGGCGACGTGCCGGCCCCGGGTGGTGGATGTTCCGGTCCGCTGGCCGTGCCGTGGCGACGTGCCGGCCCCGGGTGTTGAGATGTTCCGGTCCGCTGGCCGTGCCGTGGCGACGTGCCGGCCCCGGGCGGTGAGATGTTCCGGGCCGCTGGCCGTGCCGTGGCGACGTGTCTGCCCCGGGTCGTGAGATGTTCCAGTCCGCTGGCCGTGCCGTGGCGACGTGCCGGCCCCGGGTGGTGAGATGTTCCAGGCCGCTGGCCGTGCCGAGGCGACGTGCCGGTCCCGGGCGGTGAGATGTTCAGGTCCGCTGGCCGTGCTGTGGCGACGTGCTGGCCCCGGGAGGTGGGATGTTCCGGTCCGCTGCCCGTGCCGTGGCGACGTGCTGGCCCAGGGTGTTGAGATGTTCTGGGCCACTGGCCGTGCCGTGGCGACGTGCCGGTCCCGGGTGGTGAGATGTTCCGGGCCGCTGGCCGTGCCGTGGCGACGTGATGGCCCAGGGTATGAGATGTTCCGGGCCGCTGGCTGTGCCGTGGCGACGTGCCGGTCCCGGGTGGTGAGATGTTCCGGGCCGCTGGCGTTGCCGTGGCGACGTGCCGGCCCCGGGTTCTGAGATGTTCCGTGCCGCTGGCCGTGCCGTGGCGACGTCTCGCCCCAAGGGGCTGAGATATTCCGGGCCGCTGGCCGTGCCATGGCGACGTGCCGGCCCAGGGTGGTGAAATGTTCCGGTTCGCTGGCCGTGCCGTGGCGACGTGCCGGCCCCGGATGGTGAGATGTTCCGGGCCGCTGGCCGTGCCGTGGCGACGTGCCGGCCCCGGGTGGTGAGATGTTACGGTCCTCTGGCCTTGCCGTGTCGACGTGCTTGCCCATGGTGGTGAGATATTCCCGTCCGGTGGCCGTGCCGTGGCGACGTGCCGGCCCCGGGGGGTGAGATGTTCCGGTCCGGTGGCCATGCCGTGGCGACGTGCCGGTCCCGGGTGGTGAGATGTTCCGGGCCGCTGGCCGTGCCGTGCCGACGTGCCGGCCCCGGGTGGTGAGATATTCCTGTCCGCTGGCCGTGCCGTGGCAATGTACCGGCCCCGGTGGTGAGATGTTCTGGGCCGCTGGCTGTGCCGTGGCGACGTGACGGTCCCGGGTAGTGAGATGTTCCGGTCCGCTGGCCGTGCCGTGGCGACGTGCCGGTCCCGGGTGGTGGTGAGATATTCCAGTCCGCTGGCCGTGCCGTGGCGACGAGCCGGTCATGGGTGGTGAGATGTTCAGGGCCGCTAGCCTTGCCGTGGCGACGTACCGGACCCCGGTGGTGAGATGTTCCGGTTCGCCGGCCGTGCCGTGGCGAAGTGCCGGCCCCGGGTGGTGAGATGTTCTGGTCCGCTGACCGTGCCGTGGCGACGTGCCGGCCCCGGGCGGTGAGATGTTCCGGGCCGCTGGCCGTGCCGTGGCGACGTGCCGTTCCCGGCTGGTGGTGAGATATTCCGGTCCGCTGGCCGTGCCGTGGCGACGTGCCGGTCCTGGGTGGTGAGAAGTTCCGGGCCGCTAGCGTTGCCGTGGCGACGTGCTGGCCCCGGGAGATGAGATGTTCCGGTCAGCTGGCCGTGCCATGGCGATGTGACGGTCCCGGGTGGTGAGATGTTCCGGGCCGCTGGCCGTGCCGCGGTGACGTGCCGGTTCCGGGTAGTGAGATGTTGCGGTCCGCTGGCCGTGCCGTGGCGACGTGCCGGTCCCGGGTCGTGAGATGTTCCGGGCCGCTGGCGTTGCCGTGGCGACGTGCCGGCCCCGGGTGGAGAGATGTTCCGGTCTGCTGGCCGTGCCGTCGCGACGTGCCGGCCCCGGGTGGTGAGATGTTCCGGTCCGCTGGCCGTGCCGTGGCGACGTGCCGGTCCCGGGTCGTGAGATGTTCCGGGCCGCTGGCCGTGCCGTGGCGACGTGCCGGTCCCGGATATTGAGATGTTCCGGGCCGCTGGCCGTGCCGTGGCGACGTGCCGGACCCGGGCGGTGAGATGTTCCGGGCCGCTGGCCGTGCCGTGGCGACGTGCCGGTCCCGGGTGGTGAGATGTGCCGGGCCGCTGGCCGTGCTGTGGCGACGTGACGGGCCAGGAGGGTGAGATGTTCCGGGCCGCTGGCCGTGCCGTGGCGACGTGCCGGCCCCGGGTGGTGGATGTTCCGGTCCGCTGGCCGTGCCGTGGCGACGTGCCGGCCCCGGGTGGTGAGATGTTCCGGTCCGCTGGCCGTGCCGTGGCGACGTGCCGGCCCCGGGCGGTGAGATGTTCCGGGCCGCTGGCCGTGCCGTGGCGATGTGATGGCCCACGGTATGAGATGTTCCGGGCCGCTGGCCGTGCCGTGGCGACTTGCTGGTCCCGGGTGGTGAGATGTTCCGTGCCGCTGGCCGTGCCGTGGCGACGTATCGCCCCAGGGGGCTGAGATATTCCGGGCCGCTGGCCGTGCCATGGCGACGTGCAGGCCCCGGGTGGTGAGATGTTCCGGGCCGCTGGCCGTGCCGTGGCGACATGACGGGCCAGGGTGGTGAGATGTTCCGGTTCGCTGGCCGTGCCGTGGCGACGTGCCGGCCCCGGGTGGTGAGATGTACCGGGCCGCTGGCCGTGCCGTGGCGACGTGCCAGACCCGGGTAGTGAGATGTTCCGGTCCGCTGGCCGTGCCGTGGCGACGTGCCGTCCCCGGGAGGTGAGATGTTCCGGTCCGCTGGCCGTGCTGAGGCGACGTGCCGGTTCCGGGTAGTGAGATGTTCCGGTCCGCTGGCCGTGTCGTGGCGACGTGCCTTTCCCGGATAGTGAGATGTTCCGGTCCGCTGGCCGTGTCGTGGCGAAGTGCCGGCCCCGGGTGGTGAGATGTTCCGGTCCGCTGGCCGTGCCGTGGCGACATGCCGGCCCCGGGTGGTGAGATGTTCCGGGCCGCTGGCCGTGCCGAGGCTACGTGCCGGTTCCGGGTAGTGAGATGTTCCGGTCCGTTGGCCGTGCCGTGGCGACGTGCCGGTCCCGGGTGGTGAGATGTTTCCGGCCGCTGGCCGTGCCGTGACGACGTGCCGGTCCCGGGTGGTGAGATGTTCCGGGCCGCTGTCCGTGCCGAGGCTACGTGCCGGTTCCGGGTAGTGAGATGTTCCGGTCCGTTGGCCGTGCCGTGGCGACGTGCCGGTCCCGGTTGGTGAGATGTTTCGGGCCGCTGGCCGTGCCGTGGCGACGTGCCGGCCCCGGGCGGTGAGATGTTCCGGTCCGGTGGCCGTGCCATGGCTACGTGCCGGTCCCGCGTGGTGAGATGTTCCGGGCCGCTGGCCGTGCCGTGGCGACGTGATGGCCCAGGGTATGAGATGTTCCGGTCCGCTGGCCGTGCCGTGGCGACGTGCCGGTCCCGGGTGCTGAGATGTTCTGGGCCGCTGGCCGTGCCGTGGCGACGTGCCGGCCCCGGGCGGTGAGATGTTCCGGTCCGGTGGCCGTGCCATGGCTACGTGCCGGTCCCGCGTGGTGATATGTTCCGGGCCGCTGGCGTTGCCGTGGCGACGTGCCGGCCCCGGGTGGTGAGATGTTCCGGTCTGCTGGCCGTGCCGTGGCGACGTGCCGGGCCCGGCTCGTGAGATGTTCTGGGCCGCTGGCCGTGCCGTGGCGACGTGCCGGTCCCGGATATTGAGATGTTCCGGGCCGCTGGCCGTGCCGTGGCGACGTGCCGGTCCCGGGTGGTGAGATGTTCCGGGCCGCTGGCCGTGCTGTGGCGAAGTGACGGGCCAGGAGGGTGAGATGTTCCGGGCCGCTGGCCGTGCCATGGCGACGTGCCGGCCCCGGGTGGTGGATGTTCCGGTCCGCTGGCCGTGCCGTGGCGACGTGCCGGCCCCGGGTGGTGAGATGTTCCGGTCCGCTGGCCGTGCCGTGGCGACGTGCCGGCCCCGGGCGGTGAGATGTTCCGGGCCGCTGGCCGTGCCGTGGCGACGTGTCTGCCCCGGGTCGTGAGATGTTCCAGTCCGCTGGCCGTGCCGTGGCGACGTGCCGGCCCCGGGTGGTGAGATGTTCCGGGCCGCTGGCGTTGCCGTGGCGACGTGCCGGCCCCGGGTTCTGAGATGTTCCGTGCCGCTGGCCGTGCCGTGGCGACGTCTCGCCCCAAGGGGCTGAGATATTCCGGGCCGCTGGCCGTGCCATGGCGACGTGCCGGCCCAGGGTGGTGAAATGTTCCGGTTCGCTGGCCGTGCCGTGGCGACGTGCCGGCCCCGGATGGTGAGATGTTCCGGGCCGCTGGCCGTGCCGTGGCGACGTGCCGGCCCCGGGTGGTGAGATGTTACGGTCCTCTGGCCTTGCCGTGTCGACGTGCTTGCCCATGGTGGTGAGATATTCCCGTCCGGTGGCCGTGCCGTGGCGACGTGCCGGCCCCGGGGGGTGAGATGTTCCGGTCCGGTGGCCATGCCGTGGCGACGTGCCGGTCCCGGGTGGTGAGATGTTCCGGGCCGCTGGCCGTGCCGTGCCGACGTGCCGGCCCCGGGTGGTGAGATATTCCTGTCCGCTGGCCGTGCCGTGGCAATGTACCGGCCCCGGTGGTGAGATGTTCTGGGCCGCTGGCCGTGCCGTGGCGACGTGCTGGTCCCGGATATTGAGATGTTCCGGGCCGCTGGCCGTGCCGTGGCGACGTGCCGGTCCCGGGTGGTGAGATGTTCCGGGCCACTGGCCGTGCTGTGGCGACGTGACGGGCCAGGGGGGTGAGATGTTCCGGTCCGCTGGCCGTGCCATGGCGACGTGCAGGCCCCGGGGTGCTGAGATATTCCGGTCCGGTGGCCATGCCGTGGCGACGTGCCGGTCCCGGGTGGTGAGATGTTCCGGGCCGCTGGCGTTGCCGTGGCGACGTGCCGGCCCCGGGTGGTGAGATGTTCCGGTCTGCTGGCCGTGCCGTGGCGACGTGCCGGTCCCGGATATTGAGATGTTCCGGGCCGCTGGCGTTGCCGTGGCGACGTGCCTGCCCCGGGTTCTGAGATGTTCCGTGCCGCTGGCCATGCCGTGGCGACGTGTCGCCCCAAGGGGCTGAGATATTCCGGGCCGCTGGAGGTGCCATGGCGACGTGCCGGCCCCGGGTGGTGAGATGTTCCGGTTCGCTGGCCGTGCCGTGGGGACGTGCCGGTCCCGGGTGGTGAGATGGTCCGGGCCACTGGCCTTGCTGTGGTGACGTGACGGGCCAGGGAGGTGAGATTTTCCGGGCCGCTGGCCGTGCCGTGGCGACATTCCGGCCCCGGGTGCTGAGATGTTCCGGTCCGGTGGCCGTGCCGTGGCGACGTGCTTGCCCCGGGAGGAGGGATGTTCCGGTCCGGTGGCCGTGCCGTGGCGACGTGCTGGCCCAGGGTGTTGAGATGTTCTGGGCCACTGGCCGTGCCGTGGCGATGTGCTTGTCCCGCGTGGTGAGATGTTCCGGGCCGCTGGCTGTGTCGTGGCGACGTGCTGGCCTCGGGTGGCGAGATGTTCCGGGCCGCTGGCCGTGCCGTGGCGACGTGCCGGCCCCCGGTGGTGGATGTTCCGGTCCGCTGACCGTGCCGTGGCGACGTGCCGGCCCCCGGTGGTGAGATGTTCCGGTCCGCTGGCCGTGCCGTGGCTACGTGCCGGCCCCGGGTGGTGAGATGTTCCGGGCCGCTGGCCGTGCCGAGGCGACGTGCCGGTCCCGGGTGGTGAGATGTTCCGGGCCGCTGGCCGTGCAGTGGCGACGTGATGGCCCAGGGTATGAGATGTTCCGGGCCGCTGGCCGTGCCGTGGCGACGTGCCGGTCCCGGGTGGTGAGATATTCCGTGCCACTGGCCGTGCCGTGGCGACGTATCGCACCAGGGGGCTGAGATATTCCGGTCCGGTGGCCGTGCCATGGCGCAGTGCAGGCCCCGGGTGGTGAGATGTTCCGGTTCTCTGGCCGTGCCGTGGCGATGTGTCGCCCCAAGGGGCTGAGATATTCCGGGCCGCTCGCCGTGCCATGGCGACGTGCCGGCCCCGGGTGGTGAGATGTTCCGGTTCGCTAGCCGTGCCGTGGCGACGTGCCGGCCCCGGGTGGCGAGATGTTCCGGTTCGCTGGCCGTGCTGTGGCGACGTGCCAGTCCCGGGTGGTGAGATGTTCCGGGCCGCTGGCCGTGCCGTGGCGACGTGACGGGCCAGGGTGGTGAGATGTTCCGGTTCGCTGGCCGTGCCGTGGCGACGTGCCGGCCCCGGGTGGTGAGATGTTCCGGGCCGCTGGCCATGCCTTGGCGACGTGCCGGTCCCGGGTGGTGAGATGTTCCGGGCCGCTGGCGTTGCCGTGGCGACGTGCCGGCCCCGGGTGGTGAGATGTTCCGTTCTGCTGGCCGTGCCGTGGCGACGTGCCGGCCCCGGGTGGTGAGATGTTCCAGGCCGCTGGCGTTGCCGTGGCGACGTGCCGGCCCCGGGTGCTGAGATTTTCCGTGCCGCTGGCCGTGCCGTGGCGACGTGTCGCCCCAAGGGGCTGAGATATTCCGGGCCGCTGGCCGTGCCATGGCGACGTGCCGGCCCAGGGTGGTGAAATGTTCCGGTTCGCTGGCCGTGCCGTGGCAACGTGCCGGCCCCGGGTGGTGAGATGTTCCCGTTCGCTGGCCGTGCCGTGGCGACGTGCCGGTCCCGGGTGGTGAGATGTTCCGGGCCGCTGGCCGTGCCGTGGCGACGTGACGGGCCAGGGTGGTGAGATGTTGAGGTCCGCTGGCCTTGCCGTGGCGACGTGCCGGCCCCGGGTGGTGAGATGTTCCGGGCTGCTAGCGTTGCCGTGGCGACGTGCCGGACCCGGGTGCTGAGATGTTCCGGTCCGCTGGCCGTGCCGTGGCGACGTGCCAGTCCCGGGTCGTGAGATGTTCCGGGCCGCTGGCGTCGCCGTGGCGACGTGCCGGCCCCGGGTGGAGAGATGTTCCGGTCTGCTGGCCGTGCCGTGGCGACGTGCCGGCCCCGGGTGGTGAGATGTTCCGGTCCGCTGGCCGTGCCGTGGCGACGTGCCGGCCCCGGGTGGTGAGATTTTCCGGGCCGCTGGCCGTGCCGTGGCAACGTGCCGGTCCCGGATATTGAGATGTTCCGGGCCGCTGGCCGTGCCGTGGCGACGTGCCTGACCCGGGCGGTGAGATGTTCCGGGCCGCTGGCCGTGCCGTGGCGACGTGCCGGTCCCGGGTGGTGAGATGTTCCGGGCCGCTGGCCGTGCTGTGGCGAAGTGACGGGCCAGGAGGGTGAGATGTTCCGGGCCGCTGGCCGTGCCGTGGCGACGTGCCGGCCCCGGGTGGTGGATGTTCCGGTCCGCTGGCCGTGCCGTGGCGACGTGCCGGCCCCGGGTGTTGAGATGTTCCGGTCCGCTGGCCGTGCCGTGGCGACGTGCCGGCCCCGGGCGGTGAGATGTTCCGGGCCGCTGGCCGTGCCGTGGCGACGTGTCTGCCCCGGGTCGTGAGATGTTCCAGTCCGCTGGCCGTGCCGTGGCGACGTGCCGGCCCCGGGTGGTGAGATGTTCCAGGCCGCTGGCCGTGCCGAGGCGACGTGCCGGTCCCGGGCGGTGAGATGTTCAGGTCCGCTGGCCGTGCTGTGGCGACGTGCTGGCCCCGGGAGGTGGGATGTTCCGGTCCGCTGCCCGTGCCGTGGCGACGTGCTGGCCCAGGGTGTTGAGATGTTCTGGGCCACTGGCCGTGCCGTGGCGACGTGCCGGTCCCGGGTGGTGAGATGTTCCGGGCCGCTGGCCGTGCCGTGGCGACGTGATGGCCCAGGGTATGAGATGTTCCGGGCCGCTGGCTGTGCCGTGGCGACGTGCCGGTCCCGGGTGGTGAGATGTTCCGGGCCGCTGGCGTTGCCATGGCGACGTGCTGGCCCCTTGAGGTGGGATGTTCCGGTCCGCTGGCCGTGCCGTGGCGACGTGCTGGCCCAGGGTGTTCAGATGTTCTGGGCCACTGGCCGTGCCGTGGCGTTGTGCTGGTCCCGCGTGGTGAGATGTTCCGGTCCGCTGGCCGTGCCGTGGCGACGTGCCGGCCCCGGGTGGTGAGATGTTCCGGGCCGCTGGCGTTGCCGTGGCGACGTGCCGGCCCCGGGTTCTGAGATGTTCCGTGCCGCTGGCCGTGCCGTGGCGACGTCTCGCCCCAAGGGGCTGAGATATTCCGGGCCGCTGGCCGTGCCATGGCGACGTGCCGGCCCAGGGTGGTGAAATGTTCCGGTTCGCTGGCCGTGCCGTGGCGACGTGCCGGCCCCGGATGGTGAGATGTTCCGGGCCGCTGGCCGTGCCGTGGCGACGTGCCGGCCCCGGGTGGTGAGATGTTACGGTCCTCTGGCCTTGCCGTGTCGACGTGCTTGCCCATGGTGGTGAGATATTCCCGTCCGGTGGCCGTGCCGTGGCGACGTGCCGGCCCCGGGGGGTGAGATGTTCCGGTCCGGTGGCCATGCCGTGGCGACGTGCCGGTCCCGGGTGGTGAGATGTTCCGGGCCGCTGGCCGTGCCGTGCCGACGTGCCGGCCCCGGGTGGTGAGATATTCCTGTCCGCTGGCCGTGCCGTGGCAATGTACCGGCCCCGGTGGTGAGATGTTCTGGGCCGCTGGCTGTGCCGTGGCGACGTGACGGTCCCGGGTAGTGAGATGTTCCGGTCCGCTGGCCGTGCCGTGGCGACGTGCCGGTCCCGGGTGGTGGTGAGATATTCCAGTCCGCTGGCCGTGCCGTGGCGACGAGCCGGTCATGGGTGGTGAGATGTTCAGGGCCGCTAGCCTTGCCGTGGCGACGTACCGGACCCCGGTGGTGAGATGTTCCGGTTCGCCGGCCGTGCCGTGGCGAAGTGCCGGCCCCGGGTGGTGAGATGTTCTGGTCCGCTGACCGTGCCGTGGCGACGTGCCGGCCCCGGGCGGTGAGATGTTCCGGGCCGCTGGCCGTGCCGTGGCGACGTGCCGTTCCCGGCTGGTGGTGAGATATTCCGGTCCGCTGGCCGTGCCGTGGCGACGTGCCGGTCCTGGGTGGTGAGAAGTTCCGGGCCGCTAGCGTTGCCGTGGCGACGTGCTGGCCCCGGGAGATGAGATGTTCCGGTCAGCTGGCCGTGCCATGGCGATGTGACGGTCCCGGGTGGTGAGATGTTCCGGGCCGCTGGCCGTGCCGCGGTGACGTGCCGGTTCCGGGTAGTGAGATGTTGCGGTCCGCTGGCCGTGCCGTGGCGACGTGCTGGACCCGGGAGGTGAGATGATCCGGTCCGCTGGCCGTGCCGAGGTGACGTGCCGGTCCCGGGTAGTGAGATGTTCCGGTCCGCTGGCCGTGCCGTGGCGACGTGCCGGTCCCGGGTCGTGAGATGTTCCGGGCCGCTGGCGTTGCCGTGGCGACGTGCCGGCCCCGGGTGGAGAGATGTTCCGGTCTGCTGGCCGTGCCGTCGCGACGTGCCGGCCCCGGGTGGTGAGATGTTCCGGTCCGCTGGCCGTGCCGTGGCGACGTGCCGGTCCCGGGTCGTGAGATGTTCCGGGCCGCTGGCCGTGCCGTGGCGACGTGCCGGTCCCGGATATTGAGATGTTCCGGGCCGCTGGCCGTGCCGTGGCGACGTGCCGGACCCGGGCGGTGAGATGTTCCGGGCCGCTGGCCGTGCCGTGGCGACGTGCCGGTCCCGGGTGGTGAGATGTGCCGGGCCGCTGGCCGTGCTGTGGCGACGTGACGGGCCAGGAGGGTGAGATGTTCCGGGCCGCTGGCCGTGCCGTGGCGACGTGCCGGCCCCGGGTGGTGGATGTTCCGGTCCGCTGGCCGTGCCGTGGCGACGTGCCGGCCCCGGGTGGTGAGATGTTCCGGTCCGCTGGCCGTGCCGTGGCGACGTGCCGGCCCCGGGCGGTGAGATGTTCCGGGCCACTGGCCGTGCCGTGGCGATGTGATGGCCCACGGTATGAGATGTTCCGGGCCGCTGGCCGTGCCGTGGCGACTTGCTGGTCCCGGGTGGTGAGATGTTCCGTGCCGCTGGCCGTGCCGTGGCGACGTATCGCCCCAGGGGGCTGAGATATTCCGGGCCGCTGGCCGTGCCATGGCGACGTGCAGGCCCCGGGTGGTGAGATGTTCCGGGCCGCTGGCCGTGCCGTGGCGACATGACGGGCCAGGGTGGTGAGATGTTCCGGTTCGCTGGCCGTGCCGTGGCGACGTGCCGGCCCCGGGTGGTGAGATGTACCGGGCCGCTGGCCGTGCCGTGGCGACGTGCCAGACCCGGGTAGTGAGATGTTCCGGTCCGCTGGCCGTGCCGTGGCGACGTGCCGTCCCCGGGAGGTGAGATGTTCCGGTCCGCTGGCCGTGCTGAGGCGACGTGCCGGTTCCGGGTAGTGAGATGTTCCGGTCCGCTGGCCGTGTCGTGGCGACGTGCCTTTCCCGGATAGTGAGATGTTCCGGTCCGCTGGCCGTGTCGTGGCGAAGTGCCGGCCCCGGGTGGTGAGATGTTCCGGTCCGCTGGCCGTGCCGTGGCGACATGCCGGCCCCGGGTGGTGAGATGTTCCGGGCCGCTGGCCGTGCCGAGGCTACGTGCCGGTTCCGGGTAGTGAGATGTTCCGGTCCGTTGGCCGTGCCGTGGCGACGTGCCGGTCCCGGGTGGTGAGATGTTTCCGGCCGCTGGCCGTGCCGTGACGACGTGCCGGTCCCGGGTGGTGAGATGTTCCGGGCCGCTGTCCGTGCCGAGGCTACGTGCCGGTTCCGGGTAGTGAGATGTTCCGGTCCGTTGGCCGTGCCGTGGCGACGTGCCGGTCCCGGTTGGTGAGATGTTTCGGGCCGCTGGCCGTGCCGTGGCGACGTGCCGGCCCCGGGCGGTGAGATGTTCCGGTCCGGTGGCCGTGCCATGGCTACGTGCCGGTCCCGCGTGGTGAGATGTTCCGGGCCGCTGGCCGTGCCGTGGCGACGTGATGGCCCAGGGTATGAGATGTTCCGGTCCGCTGGCCGTGCCGTGGCGACGTGCCGGTCCCGGGTGCTGAGATGTTCCGTGCCACTGGCCGTGCCGTGGCGACGTGTCGCCCCAAGGGGCTGAGATATTCCGGGCCGCTGGCCGTGCCGTGGCGACGTGCCGGTCCCGGGTGGTGAGATGTTCCGGGCCGCTGGCCGTGCCGTGGCGACGTGCCGGTCCCGGGCGGTGAGATGTTCCGGGCCGCTGGCCGTGCCGTGTCGACGTGCCGGTCCCGGGTGGTGAGACTTTCCGGGCCGCTGGCCCTGCTGTGGCGACGTGACGGGCCAGGGGGGTGAGATGTTCCGGGCCGCTGGCCGTGCCGTGGCGACGTGCCGGCCCCGGGTGGTGAGATGTTCCGGGCCGCTGGCGTTGCCGTGGCGACGTGCCGGCCCCGGGTGCTGAGATGTTCCGGTCCGCTGGCCGTGCCGTGGCAACGTGCCGGTCCCGGGTGGTGATATGTTCCGGGCCGCTGGCGTTGCCGTGGCGACGTGCCGGCCCCGGGTGGTGAGATGTTCCGGTCTGCTGGCCGTGCCGTGGCGACGTGCCGGGCCCGGCTCGTGAGATGTTCTGGGCCGCTGGCCGTGCCGTGGCGACGTGCCGGTCCCGGATATTGAGATGTTCCGGGCCGCTGGCCGTGACGTGGCGACGTGCCGGACCCGGGCGGTGAGATGTTCCGGTCCGCTGGCCGTGCCGTGGCGACGTGCCGGTCCCGGGTGCTGAGATGTTCCGGGCCGCTGGCCGTGCTGTGGCGACGTGACGGGCCAGGGTGGTGAGATGTTCCGGTCCGCTGGCCGTGCCGTGGCGACGTGCCGGCCCCGGGCGGTGAGATGTTCCGGTCCGGTGGCCGTGCCATGGCTACGTGCCGGTCCCGCGTGGTGAGATGTTCCGGGCCGCTGGCCGTGCCGTGGCGACGTGCCGGTCCTGGGTGGTGAGATGTTCCGGGCCGCTGGCCGTGCCGTGGCGACGTGCCGGTCCCGCGTGGTGAGATGTTCCGGGCCGCTGGCCGTGCCGTGGCGACGTGCCGGTCCCGGGTAGTGAGATGTTCCGGGCCGCTGGCCGTGCCGTGGCGACGTGATGGCCCAGGTTATGAGATGTTCCGGGCCGCTGGCCGTGCCGTGGCGACGTGCCGGTCCCGGGTGGTGAGATGTTCCGGGCCGCTGGCCGTGCCGTGGCGACGTGCCGGCCCCGGGTGGTGAGATCTTCCGGTCCGCTGGCCGTGCCGTGGCGACGTGCCGGTCCCGGGTGGTGAGATGTTCCGGGCCGCTGGCCGTGCCGTGGCGACGTGCCGGCCCCGGGTGGTGAGATGTTCCGGTCCGCTGGCGTTGCCGTGGCGACGTGCCGGCCCCGGGTGCTGAGATGTTCCGTGCCGCTGGCCGTGCCGTGGCGACGTGCCGGCCCCAGGTGCTGAGATGTTCCGGTTCGCTGGCCGTGCCGTGGCGACGTGCCCGCCCCGGGCGGTGAGATGTTCCCGGCCGCTGGCCGTGCCGTGGCGACGTGCCGGCCCCGGGCGGTGAGATATTCCGGTCCGCTGGCCGTGCCGTGGCGACGTGCCGGTCCCGGGCGATGAGATGTTCCGGGCAGCTGGCCGTGCCGTGGCGACGTGCCGGTCCCGGGCGGTGAGATGTTCCGGGCCGCTGGCCGTGCCGTGGCGACGTGCCGGTCCCGGGTGGTGAGATATTCCGGGCCGCTGGCCGTGCCGTGGCGACGTGATGGCCCAGGGTATGAGATGTTCCGGTCCGCTGGCCGTGCCGTGGCGACGTGCCGGTCCCGGGTGGTGAGATGTTCCGGGCCGCTGGCGTTGCCGTGGCGACGTGCCGGCCCCGGGTGGTGAGATGTTCCGGTCTGCTGGCCGTGCCGTGGCGACGTGCCGGGCCCGGCTGGTGAGATGTTCTGGGCCGCTGGCCGTGCCGTGGCGACGTGCCGGTCCCGGATATTGAGATGTTCCGGGCCGCTGGCCGTGACGTGGCGACGTGCCGGACCCGGGCGGTGAGATGTTCCGGGCCGCTGGCCGTGCCGTGGCGACGTGCCGGTCCCGGGTGCTGAGATGTTCCGGGCCGCTGGCCGTGCTGTGGCGACGTGACGAGCCAGGGTGGTGAGATGTTCCGGTCCGGTGGCCGTGCCGTGCCGACGTGCCGGCCCCGGGCGGTGAGATGTTCCGGGCCGCTGGCCGTGCTGTGGCGACGTGACGAGCCAGGGTGGTGAGATGTTCCGGGCCGCTGGCCGTGACGTGGCGACGTGCCGGCCCCGGGCGGTGAGATGTTCCGGTCCGGTGGCCGTGCCGTGCCGACGTGCCGGCCCAGGGTGCTGAGATGTTCCGGTCCGCTGGCCGTGCCGTGGCTACGTGCCGGTCCCGCGTGGTGAGATGTTCCGGGCCGCTGGCCGTGCCGTGGCGACGTGCCGGTCCCGGGTGGTGAGATGTTCCGGGCCGCTGGCCGTGCCGTGGCGACGTGATGGCCCAGGGTATGAGATGTTCCGTTCCGGTGGCCGTGCCGTGGCGACGTGCCGGTCCCGGGTGGTGAGATGTTCCGGTTCGCTGGCCGTGCCGTGGCGACGTGCCGGCCCCGGGCGGTGAGATGTTCCCGGCCGCTGGCCCTACCGTGGCGACGTGCCGGCCCCGGGCGGTGAGATATTCCGGTCCGCTGGCCGTGCCGTGGCGACGTGCCGGTCCCGGGTGGTGAGATGTTCCGGGCCGCTGGCCGTGCCGTGGCGACGTGCCGGTCCCGGGCGGTGAGATGTTCCGGGCCGCTGGCCGTGCCGTGGCGACGTGCCGGTCCCGGGTGGTGAGATGTTCCGGGCCGCTGGCCGTGCCGTGGCGACGTGTCGTCCCAGAGGGCTGAGATATTCCGGGCCGCTGGCCGTGCCGTGGCGACGTGATGGCCCAGGGTATGAGATGTTCCGGGCTGCTGGCCGTGCCGTGGCGACGTGCCGGTCCCGGGTGGTGAGATGTTCCGGGCAGCTGGCCGTGCCGTGGCGACGTGCCGGTCACGGGTGGTGAGATGTTCCGGGCCGCTGGCCGTGCTGTGGCGACGTGACGGGCCAGGGGAGTGAGATGTTCCGGGCCGCTGGCCGTGCGGTGGCGACGTGCCGGTCCCGGGTGGTGAGATGCTCTGGGCCGCTGGCCGTGCCGTGGCGACGTGCCGGTCCCGGATATTGAGATGTTCCGGGCCGCTGGCCGTGACGTGGCGACGTGCCGGACCCGGGCGGTGACATGTTCCGGGCCGCTGGCCGTGCCGTGGCGACGTGCCGGTCCCGGGTGCTGAGATGTTCCGGGCCGCTGGCCGTGCTGTGGCGACGTGACGGGCCAGGGCGGTGAGATGTTCCGGTCCGCTGGCCGTGCCGTGGCGACGTGCCGGCCCCGGGCGGTGAGATGTTCCGGTCCGGTGGCCGTGCCGTGGCGACGTGCCGGCCCAGGGTGCTGAGATGTTCCGGTCCGCTGGCCGTGCCGTGGCTACGTGCCGGTCCCGCGTGGTGAGATGTTCCGGGCCGCTGGCCGTGCCGTGGCGACGTGCCGGTCCCGGGTGGTGAGATGTTCCGGGCCGCTGGCCGTGCCGTGGCGACGTGCCGGCCCCGGGTGGTGAGATGTTCCGGTCCGCTGGCCGTGCCGTGGCGACGTGTCGGTCCCAGGTGGTGAGATGTTCCGGGCTGCTGGCCGTGCCGTGGCGACGTGCCGGTCCCGGGTGGTGAGATGTTCCGGGCCGCTGGCGTTGCCGTGGCGACGTGCCGGCCCCGGGTGCTGAGATGTTCCGTGCCGCTGGCCGTGCCGTGGCGACGTGCCGGCCCCAGGTGCTGAGATGTTCCGGTTCGCTGGCCGTGCCGTGGCGACGTGCCGGCCCCGGGCGGTGAGATATTCCGGTCCGCTGGCCGTGCCGTGGCGACGTGCCGGTCCCGGGCGATCAGATGTTCCGGGCCGCTGGCCGTGCCGTGGCGACGTGATGGCCCAGGGTATGAGATGTTCCGGTCCGCTGGCCGTGCCGTGGCGACGTGCCGGTCCCGGGTGCTGAGATGTTCCGTGCCACTGGCCGTGCCGTGGCGACGTGTCGCCCCAAGGGGCTGAGATATTCCGGGCCGCTGGCCGTGCCGTGGCGACGTGATGGCCCAGGGTATGAGATGTTCCGGTCCGCTGGCCGTGCCGTGGCGACGTGCCGGTCCCGGGTGCTGAGATGTTCCGTGCCACTGGCCGTGCCGTGGCGACGTGTCGCCCCAAGGGGCTGAGATATTCCGGGCCGCTGGCCGTGCCGTGGCGACGTGATGGCCCAGGGTATGAGATGTTCCAGGCCGCTGGCCGTGCCGTGGCGACGTGCCGGCCCTGGGTGGTGAGATGTCCCGGTCCGCTGGCCGTGACGTGGCGACGTGCCGGTCCCGGGTGGTGATATGTTCCGGTTCGCTGGCTGTGCCGTGGCGACGTGCCGGCCCTGGGTGGTGACATGGTCCGGGCCGCTGGCCGTGGGTGGGTGTGGGTGTCTGTCACAGAAATGTGACATGGGTATGGTACTGTGACATGGGGGCTGCATTGTGACATGGCGGTGGCACTGTGACATTGGGGCGGCACTGTGACATGGGGACAGCAGTGTAACGGGTGTAGCACTGTAACACGGTGGCAGCATTGTAACATGGGGTGGCATTGTGACATGTGGGTGGCACTGTGACATGTGGACATTACTGTGACAGTGGGGTGACACTGTGACATGGAGACGGCACTGTGACATAGAGATGGCACTGTGACATGTGGGTGGCACTGTGACATGGTTTCAGCACTGAGACATGGCAGTAGCATTGTGACGTTGGTTTGGCGCTGTGACATTGGGGTGGCACTGTGACATGAAAATAGAACAGTGACAGCGAGTGGCACTGTGACATGTGGGCGGCATTGTGACGTGGCACAGTGACATGGGGACGGCACAATGACATGGAGTAGCACTCTTACATGGGGACGGCACTGTGACATGAGTGTGGCACTGTGACATGGACTAGGCACTGTGCCATGGGGGCATCATGGTGACATGTGGGTGGCACGGTGACATGGGAGTGGCACTGAGACATGGGAGTGGCACGGTGACTTTAGTGTGACACTGTGAAATGGGGATGGCTCTGTGACGTTGGGGTGGCACTGTGACATGAAAATAGCTCAGTGACAAGGAGTGGCGCTGTGACATGCGGGCGGCATTTTGACATGGGGGGGGCACTGTGACATGGACGTGGCACTGTGAAATGGGAGCAGAAAAGTGACATGGGGGTGACACTGAGATATGGGGTCGGCACTGTGACATGGGGGCGGCACTGTGACAAGGGGACGGCACTGGGACATGGGGACGACACTGGGACATGGGAGTGGTACTGTGACGTGGGGGTGTCACTGTAACATGTCGGTGGCACGTGACTTTCTGGTAGCACTGTGACATGGGTACGGTGCTGTGACACTGGAGTAGCACTGTGACACGGGGGCGGCACTGTGACATGGGCGTGGCATTGTGAGAGTGGGACGGCACTGGGTCATTAGAGTTGCACCGTGACATGGGGACGGTACTGTCACATGGGGGCGCCACTATGATACGTCGATGGCACTGTGACATGGGGTTGGCACTGTGACATGGCGGTGGCATTATGACATGGGAGTAGCACTGTGACATGCACCCATGTCACAGTGCCACACCCATGTCACAGTGCCACACCCATGTCACAGTGCCACCACAATGACACAGTACAGTCCCCATGTCACTGCCACAACCATGTAACAGTGCCGTCCCAATGTCATAGTGCCATCCACATGTCACAGTTCCATCACCATGTCACAGTGCCACTACCACGTCACAGAGCCATCCCCATGTCACAGTGCCACCACCATGTCACAATGCAGCCCTAATGTCACAGTGCCGTCACATGTCACAGTGTCGCTCCATGTGACAGTGCCCTGCCCATGTCACACTGTCATCCCCATGTCACAGTGTCGTCCCCATGTCAGTGCCGCCCCCATGTCACTGTGCCATTCCCATGTCACACTACCAACCCACTGTGACAATGCCGTCACCAGGTCTCAGTGCCACACACGTCACAGAGCCACCCCCAGCTCAGAGTGCCGCCCCACTGTCACAGAGTAGGCCCGTTGTCAATATGCCACCACAATGTCACAGTGCCACCATGATATCACAGTGCCGTCCCCATGTCACAGTGCCACGCCCATGTCACAGTGCCGCCTCTATGTCACAGTGCCACCAACGTGTCACACTGATGTGCCCATGTCACAGTGGAATTCTAATGACCCAGTTCCGTCCCCATGTCACAGTGCTGTCCCCATGTCCCCACGTAATAGTGCAGTCCCCATGTCACTGTGCCGCACCCATGTCACAGTGCCACACATATGTCACAGTGCCAACCCACTGTCACGGTGCCATCCCCATGTCACAATGCCACCTCAATGTCACAGAGCCATCCCCATTTCACAGTGTCACACTAAAGTCACGGTGCAGCCTCCATGTCACAGTGCCACCCACATGTCACAGTACCGCCCCCATGACAAAGTGCCACCCCAATGTCACAGTGCCACCCACATGTCACAGTTCTGTCCTCATATCAAAGTGCCATCCCCATGTCACAGTACCATCCCCATGTCACAGTGTAACCCCATTGTCACAGTGACATCCACATGTCACAGAGCCACCCTCAAGTCACTGTGCCACCACAATGTCACAATGCCACACCCATATCAGAGTGCTGTCTCCACGTCACAGTGCCATCCCCATGTCATAGTGCCACCCCCATGCCATAGTGCCACCCACTTGTCACAGTGCAATCCTAATGTCACAACCCCACCACCGTGTCACAATGCCACCCCTCTGACGCAGTCATCCCCATGTCACAGTTCCACTCCATTGTCCCACTGCCACTCCAATGTCCCAGTGCCGTCCCCATGTCACAGTGCAACCACAATGTCACAGTGCCACTGCCATGTCACAGTGCCGTCCCCATGTCACAGTGCCGACCCCATGTCACAGATACACCGCCACATAATAGTGACGCTCGCCTGTCACAGATCCAACCCCATGTCACAGTGTCACACTGAAGTCACAGTGCCACACCCATGTCACGGTACCATTCCCATGTCACAGCGCCACCCCCTTTCACAGTGACGTCCACATGTCACAGTGCCACCAGAATGTCACAGTGGCACCACCATGTCACAGTGCCAACACCAGGTCAGTGTACCGTCCCCATATCCCAGTGCCACACCCATGTCACAGTGCCACACACATGTCACTGTGCCATTCCCATGTCACACTACCAAACCAATGTGACAATGCCACCGCCAGGTCACAGTGCCACACACATGTCACAGAGTCACCTCCATCTGAAAGTGCCACACCATTGTCACAGTGCAGACCCCTTGTCAATATTGCATCCCCATGTCACACTGTCACCCCCATGCCAAACTGCCACCCCAATGTCACACTGCTGTCCCTCCTATGTCACAGCGCCGTCCCCATGTCACAGTGAGTGACACCCCCATGTCCCAGTGTCGTCCCCATGTCCCAGTGCCGTCCCCTTGTCACAGTGCTGACCCCATGTCACAGTGCCGACCCCATATCTCAGTGTCACCCCCATGTCACATGTCTGCTCCCATTTCACAGTGCCACGTCCATGTCACAGTGTCACCCCCATGTCACAATGCTGCCCGCATGTCACAGCGCCACTCCTTGTCACTGAGCTATTTTCATGTCACAGTGCCACCCTAACGTCACAGAGCCATCCCCATTTCACAGTGTCACACTAAAGTCGCCGTGCCACTCCCATGTCTCAGTGCCACTCCCATGTCACCGTGCCACCCACATGTCACCATGATGCCCCCATGGCACAGTGCCTAGTCCATGTCACAGTGCCACACTCATGTCACAGTGCCGTCCCCATGTAAGAGTGCTACTCCATGTCATTGTGCCGTCCCCATGTCACTGTGCCACGTCACAATGCCGCCCACATGTCACAGTGCCACTCGCTGTCACTGTTCTATTTTCATGTCACAGTGCCAATGTCACAGCGCCAAACCAACGTCACAATGCTACTGCCATGTCTCAGTGCCAAAACTGTCACAGTGCCACCCACATGTCACAGTGCCATCTCTATGTCACAGTGCCGTCTCCATGTCACAGTGCCACCCCACTGTCACAGTAATGTCCACATGTCACAGTGCCACCCACATGTCACAATGCCACCCCATGTTACAATGCTGCCCCCGTGTCACAGTGCTACACCTGTTACACTGCTGTCCCCATGTCACAGTGCCGCCCCAATGTCACAGTGCCACCGCCATGTCACAATGCAGCCCCCATGTCACAGTACCATACCCATGTCACATTTCGAACTGTGTCATAATGCCACCACCATGTCACAGTGCCACCACAGTGTTACAGTGTCGCCCCATGTTACAGTGCACTGCCCATGTCACGCTGCCACCGCCATGTCCCAGTGCCGTCCTCAAGTCACAGTGACACCCACATGTCACAGTGCTGCTCCCATGTCACAGTGCTACTCCCATGTCATAATGCCACCGCCATGTCACAGTGCCAACCCCATGTCACAGTGCCATCGCCGTATCATAGTGGCGCCCCCATGTGACAGTACCGTCCCCATGTCACGGTGCAAATCTAATGACCCAGTGCCGTCCCACTCTCACAATGCCACGCCCATGTCACAGTGCCGCCCCCGTGTCACAGTGCTACTCCAGTGTCACAGCACCGTACCCATGTCACAGTGCCACCAGAAAGTCACTGTGCCACCGACATGTTAAAGTGACACCCCCACGTCACAGTACCACTCCCATATCCCAGTGTTGTCCCCATATCAAGGTGCCATCCCCTTGTCACAGTGCCGCCCCCATGTCACAGTGCCGACCCCATGTCACATGTCACCCCCATGTCACATTTCTGCTCCCATTTCACAGTGCCACTTCCATGTCAGTGTCGCCCCCATGTCACAATGCCGCCCGCATGTCACAGCGCCACTCCTTGTCACTGAGCTATTTTCATGTCACAGTGCCACCCCAACGTCACAGAGCCATCCCCATTTCACAGTGTCACACTAAAGTCACCGTGCCACTCCCATGTCTCAGTGCCACTCCCATGTCACCGTGCCACCCACATGTCACCATGATGCCCCCATGGCACAGTGCCTAGTCCATGTCACAGTGCCACACTCATGTCACAGTGCCGTCCCCATGTAAGAGTGCTACTCCATGTCATTGTGCCGTCCCCATGTCACTGTGCCACGTCACAATGCCGCCCACATGTCACAGTGCCACTCGCTGTCACTGTTCTATTTTCATGTCACAGTGCCACCCCAATGTCACAGTGCCAAACCAACGTCACAATGCTACTGCCATGTCTCAGTGCCAAAACTGTCACAGTGCCATTTCCACCCCACTGTCATAGTATCGTCCCCATGTCACAGTGCCACCCCATGTCACAATGCCACCATGTCACAATGCCACCCCCATGTTACAATGCTGTACTCGTGTCACAGTGCCACACCCGTTATACTGCCGTCCCCATGTCACAGTGCCACCCCATGTCACAATGCCACCGCCATGTCACAGTGCCACCCCCACGTCACACTGCCGTCCCCATGTCACAGTGCAACCCCCGTGTCATAATGCCACCGCCATGTCACAGTGCCACCCCACTGTTACAGTGTCGCCCCATGTTACAGTGCACTGCCCATGTCACGCTGCCACCGCCATGTCCCAGTGCCGTCCCCATGTCACAGTGACGCCCCCGTGTCACAGTGCTGCCCCCAATTCACAGTGACGCCTCCATGTCACAGTGCCGTCCCCATGTCACAGTGCCGACCCAATGTCACAAAGCCATCGCCATGTCTCAAAGCCACCGCCTTGTCACAGTGCCACCCCCAAGTCACAATGCCGTCCCCATGTCACAGTGCGACCCCTGTGTCATAATGCCACCGCCATGTCACAGTGCCACCCCACTGTTACAGTGTCGCCCCATGTTACAGTGCACTGCCCATGTCATGCTGCCACCGCCATGTTCCAGTGCCGTCCCCATGTCACAGTGCCGCCCCAATGTCACAGTGCCGCCGCCATGTCACAATGCAGCCCCCATGTCACAGTACCATACCCATGTCACATTTCGACCAGATGTCACAGCGCCACTGCCAAGTTACAGTGCCACCCCCAGGTCACAGTGCCACCGCCGTATCAAAGTGACGCTGCCATGTGATAGTACCGTCCCCATGTCACAGTGCTGCCCCGGTGACACACTGCCGTCCCCATGTCAGAGTGCCACCACCATGTCACAGTGCCACCCCAATGTCACAGTACCGTACCCATGTCACAGTGCCACCAGAATGTCACGGTGCCACTGCCATATTTCAGTGACACCTCCAAGTCACAGTACCACCCCCATGTCACAGTGCTGTCCCCATGTCAAGGTGCCGGCCCTGTGTCACAGTGCCACCCACATGTCACAATGCAGCCCCCATGTCACAGTTCTGTCCTCATATCAAAGTGCCACCCCCATGGCACAGTACCATCCCCACGTCACAGTGCAACCCCACTGTCACAGTGACATCCACATGTCACAGAGCCACCCCCATGTCACTGTGCCACCACAATGTCACAATGCCACACCCATATCACAGTGCTGTCCCCATGTCACAGTGCCATCCCCATGTCACAGTGCCAACCCAATGTGACAATGCAACCGCCAGGTCACAGTGCCACACCCATGTCACAGTGCAGGCCCCTTGTCAATATTGCATCCCCATGTCACACTGCCACCCCCATGCCAAACTGCCACCCCAATGTCACACTGCTGTCCCTCCTATGTCACAGCGCCGTCCCCATGTCACAGTGAGTGCCACACCCATGTCACAGTGGCCTCCCCATGTCACAGTGCAGTCCCCATGTCATAGTGACACCCCCATGTCCCAGTGTCGCTCCCATGTCACAGTGCCACCCCTATGTCATAGTGCTGCTTCACAGTGAAGCCCCTATGTCAAAGTGTCACCCCCATGTCACAGTGCCGTCCCCATGTTACCCTGAAGCCCCATGTCACAATGCCACCCTCATGTTACAGAGCCACCACCATGTCACACTGCCATCCCCATGTCACAGAGCCATCCCCATTTCACAGTGTCACACTAAAGTCACGGTGCAGCCTCCATGTCACAGTGCCACCCACATGTCACATTGCCGCACCCATGTCACATTGCTGTCCCCATGGCAAAGTGATGCCACCATGTCACAGTGCCACGAACATGTCACAGTGCCAAGCCGAAGTCACAGTGCCACACCCATGTCACAGTGCAGTCCCCCTGTCATAGTGCCACCACAATGTCACAGTGCCACTCCTATTTCACAGTGCTATTGTGGTGGCACTGTGACATGGTGGCGGCACTGTGACATTGGTACAGCAATGTGACATGGGGGCAACATTGGTGTCACTACAATGTCACAGTGCCGCCCCCATGTCACAGTGCCACTGCTTGTCACTGTTCTATTTTCCTGTCACAATGCCACCTCAATGTCACAGAGCCATCCCCATGTCAATGTGCCACACTAAACTCATGGTTCCGTCTCCATCTCACCGTGCCGCCCCATGTCACAGTGCCGTCCCCATGTCACAACGCAGTCCTCATGGCATAGTGCCACCACCATGACACAGTGCCATTCCATGTCACAGTGCCACCACAATGTCTCACAGTGCCACTCCCATGTCACAGTGCCATCCCATGTCACAGTGCAACCACAATGTCACAGTGCCACTGCCATGTCACAGTACCGTCCCCATGGCACAGTGCCTTCCCGTGACACAGTGCCATCCCCATGTCACAATGCCACTGCCATGTCACAGTGGAACCCTCATGTTACAGTGGCGTCCCCATGTCACAGTGCCACCGCCGTATCATAGTGACGCTGCCATGTGATAGTACCGTCCACATGTCACAGTGACGGCCACGTGACACACTGCCGTCCCCATGTCAGAGTGCCACCCCCATGACATGGTGCCGGCCCCATCCAGGTGTCACAGTGCCACCTCAATTTCAAAGTGCCACCCCAATGTCACAATGCAGCCCCCATGTCACATTGCCACCCCCATGTAACAGAGCAATCCACATGTCCCAGAGCCACCCCCATGTCACAATGCCGCGCCACCATGTCACAGTGATATCCCCATGTAACAGTGCTGCCTCCATGTCACAGTACACCAGCGTGTCACACTGCCACCCCCATGTCACAGTGGAATTCTAATGACCTGGTGCCGTCCCCATGTCACAGTGCCATCCCCATGTCACAGTGCTGTCCCCACCTAATAGTCCAGTCCCCATGTCACATGTTCATGGCACTCTGACATGGTGGCATCACTTTGCCATGGGAACGGCACTGTGACATGGGGACGGCACTGTGACATGGGTGCAGCAATGTGACATGTGGGTGGCACTGTGACATGGAGGCTGCACCGTGACTTTAGTGTGACACTGTGAAATGGGGATGGCTCTGTGACATGTGGATGGCAGTGTGACATGGTGGTGGCTCTGTAACATGAGGGTGGCATTGTGACATGGGGCTTCAGGGTAACATGGGGACGGCACTGTGACATGGGGGTGACACTTTGAGATGGGGGCTTCACTGTGACATGGGGGCTGCATTGTGACATTGGTTTGGCATTGTAACGTGTTGGTGGCACTGTGACATGGGTGTGGCACGGTGACATGTGAGCGGCACTATGACATAGGGGTGGCACTGTGACATGGGAGCGACACTGGGACATGGGGGTGTCACTATGACATGGGGACTGCACTGTGACATGGGGAGACCACTGTGACATGGGTGTGGCACTCACTGTGACATGGGGACGGCGCTGTGACATAGGAGGGACAGCAGTGTGACATTGGGGTGGCAGTTTGGCATGGGGGTGTCAGTGTGACATGGGGATGCAATATTGACAAGGGGCCTGCACTGTGACAATGGTGTGGCACTTTCAGATGGAGGTGACTCTGTGACATGGGTGTGGCACTGTGACCTGGCGGTGGCATTGTCACATTGGTTTGGTAGTGTGACATGGGAATGGCACAGTGACATGGGTGTGGCACAGTGACATGGGTGTGGCACTGTGACATGGGTGTGGCACTGGGATATGGGGACGGTACACTGAGCTGGTGTTGGCACTGTGACATGGTGGTGCCACTGTGACATTGGTACAGCAATGTGACATGGGGGCAACATTGTGACATGAAGGTGTCACTATGAAATGGGGGTAGCAGTGTGAAATAGGAGTGGCACTGTGACATTGTGGTGGCACTATGACAGGGGGACTGAACTGTGACATGTTCTTGGCACTGTGACATGTGGGTGTCACTGTGACATGGGGACGGCACTGGGACATGGCGGTGTCAGCATGACACAGGGGTCATGCACTGTGACATGGGGACGGCAGTGTGACTTGGGGGTGGCACTGTGAGAAGGCGGTGGCATTGAGACATGGCGATGGCTTTGTGACATTGGGTTGGCACTGTGACATGGGGACGGCACTGTGACATGGAGGCGTCACTGTGAATTGGGGGCAGCACTGTGACACGGGGGCGTCACTGTGACATGGGGAAGGCACTGTGACATGGCGGTGGCACAGTGACATGTCGGTGTCATTGTGACATTTGGTCGGCACTGTTTCATGGGGGCGGCACTGTCGCATGGGGGCGTCACTATGATACGGCGGTGGCACTGTGACATGGGTACGGCACTGTGCCATGGGGGTGGCACTGTGACACAGGGGTGGCACTGTGACATGACCGTGGCATTGTGACAACGGGTCGGCACTGTGACACAGGGGTGGCACTGTGAAATGGGGACGGCCCTATGACATGGGGACGGCACTGTGACATGGTGCTGGCATTGTGACATGTGGGTGGCACTGTGAAATTGGGATGGCACTTTGGCGTGGGGGTGGCACTGTGACATGGGGAGGGCAGTGTGACATGGGGGTGGCTGTGACATGGGGAGGGCAGTGTGACATGGGTGTGGTGCTGTGACATGGGGACTGCCCTGTTACATGGGGGCGTTACTGTGACCTGGATGTGTCACTGTGACATGGGTGTGGCACTGTGGCATGTGGACGTCACTGTGACAGTGGGGTGGCACGGTGTCATGGGGGCGGTACTGTGACATGGGGATATCAGTGTACCGTCCCCATGTCACAGTGTACCGTCCCCATGTCACAGTGCTGCCCCGGTGACACACTGCCGTCCCCATGTCAGAGTGCCACCACCATGTCACAGCACCGTACCCATGTCACACTGCTATCCCCATGTCACAGTGCCACCCCCATGTCACAGTGCGATCCCAATGTCACAGTACCGTACCCATGTCACAGTGCCACCAGAATGTCACGGTGCCACTGCCATATTTCAGTGACACCTCCAAGTCACAGTACCACCCCCATGTCACAGTGCTGTCCCCATGTCAAGGTGCCGGCCCTGTGTCACAGTGCCACCCACATGTCACAATGCAGCCCCCATGTCACAGTTCTGTCCTCATATCAAAGTGCCACCCCCATGGCACAGTACCGTCCCCACGTCACAGTGCAACCCCACTGTCACAGTGACATCCACATGTCACAGAGCCACCCCCATGTCACTGTGCCACCACAATGTCACAATGCCACACCCATGTCACAGTGCCGTCCCCATGTCACAGTCCCATCCCCATGTCACACTACCAACCCAATGTGACAATGCAACCGCCAGGTCACAGTGCCACACCCATGTCACAGTGCAACTCGTGCAATAACGTGTCACAGTGCCACCCCATGTCACAATACCACAGTAAAGTCACCATTTCGGCCACATGTCACCGTGCCACCCTCATGTCACACTGCTGTCCCCATGACACAGTGCCGTCCCCATGACACAGTACAGACCCCATGTCACAGTGCCACCGGAATGTCACAGTTCAGTACCCATGTCACAGTGCCGTCCCCATTACACAGTGCCGTTCCTATGAAACAGCGCCACCCCATGTCACTGTGCCATCCACATGTCACAGTGCCACCCACGTGTCACAGTGCCACGCCCATATCATAATGCCACCACCATGTCACAGTGCCACCCCTCTGTCACAGTGTCATCCCCATGTCACAGTGAAACCACAATATCCCGGTGCCGTCCCCATGTCACAGTGCAACCACAATGTCACAGTGCCACTGCCATGTCACAGTGCCGTCCCCATGGCACAGTGCCTTCCCGTGACACAGTGCCATCCCCTTGTCACAATGCCACTTCCATGTCACGGTGGCACCCTCATGTTACTGTGCCATCCCGATGTCACAGTGCCACCGCCGTATCAAAGTGACGCTGCCATATGATAGTACCGTCCACATGTCAGAGTGCCGCCCCCATGACACAGTGCCGTCCCCATGTCACAGTGCCGACCCCGTGTCACAGATACACCGCCACATAATAGTGACGCTCGCCTGTCACAGATCCAACCCCATGTCACAGTGTCACACTGAAGTCACAGTGCCACACCCATGTCACGGTACCATTCCCATGTCACAGCGCCACCCCCTTTCACAGTGACGTCCACATGTCACAGTGGCACCAGAATGTCACAGTGGCACCACCGTGTCACAGTGCCAACACCAGGTCAGTGTACTGTCCCCATATCCCAGTGCCACACCCATGTCACTGTGCCACACACTACCAAACCAATGTGACAATGCCACTGCCAGGTCACAGTGCCACACACATGTCACAAAGCCACCTCCATTTGAAAGTGCCACACCATTGTCACAGTGCAGGCCCCTTGTCAATATTGCATCCCCATGTCACACTGACACCCCCATGCCAAACTGCCACCCCAATGTCACACTGCTGTCCCTCCTATGTCACAGCGCCGTCCCCATGTCACAGTGAGTGCCACACCCATGTCACAGTGGCCTCCCCATGTCACAGTGCAGTCCCCATGTCATAGTGACACCCCCATGTCCCAGTGTCGTCCCCATGTCCCAGTGCCACACCCATGTAACAGTGGCCTCCCCATATCACAGTGCCGACCCCATATCTCAGTGTCACCCCCATGTCACATTTCTGCTCCCATTTCACAGTGCCACGTCCATGTCACAGTGTCACCCCCATGTCACAATGCCGCCCGCATGTCACAGCGCCACTCTTTGTCACTGAGCTATTTTCATGTCACAGTGCCACCCCAACGTCACAGAGCCATCCCCATTTCACAGTGTCACACTAAAGTCACCGTGCCACTCCCATGTCTCAGTGCCACTCCCATGTCACCGTGCCACCCACATGTCACCATGATGCCCCCATGGCACAGTGCCTAGTCCATGTCACAGTGCCACACTCATGTCACAGTGCCGTCCCCATGTAAGAGTGCTACTCCATGTCATTGTGCCGTCCCCATGTCACTGTGCCACGTCACAATGCCGCCCACATGTCACAGTGCCACTCGCTGTCACTGTTCTATTTTCATGTCACAGTGCCACCCCAATGTCACAGTGCCAAACCAACGTCACAATGCTACTGCCATGTCTCAGTGCCAAAACTGTCACAGTGCCAGCCACATGTCACAGTGCCATCTCTATGTCACAGTGCCGTCTCCATGTCACAGTGTCACCCCACTGTCACAGTAATGTCCACATGTCACAGTGCCACCCACATGTCACAATGCCACCCCATGTTACAATGCTGCCCCCGTGTCACAGTGCTACACCCGTTACACTGCTGTCCCCATGTCACAGTGCCGCCCCAATGTCACAGTGCCACCGCCATGTCACAATGCAGCCCCCATGTCACAGTACCATACTCATGTCACATATTGTGACATGGGAATGGCACAGTGACATGGGTGTGGCACTGTGACATGGGTGTGGCACTGGGATATGGGGACGGTACACTGACCTGGTGTTGGCACTGTGACATGGTGGTGCCACTGTGACATTCTGGTGGCACTGTGACATGTGGACGTCACTGTGAAAGGGGGTGGCGCTGTGACATGGGAATGGTACCGTGACATGGGTGTGGCACTGTGACTTCAGTGTGACACTGTGACATGGGGTTGGATCTGTGACAGGCGAGCGTCACTATTATGTGGCGGTGTATCTGTGACATGGGGTCGGCACTGTGACATTGTGGTTTCACTGTGACATGGGGATGACACTGTGACAGAGGGGTGGCACTGTGACATGGTGGTGGCATTATGATATGGGCGTGGCACTGTGACATGGGGATGACACTGTGACATAGGGATGGCACTGTGACATGGGGAGGTCAGTGTGACATGGCGGTGGCATTGTGACATTAGGACAGCACTGTGACATGTGGATGGCACAGTGACATGGGGTGGCGCTGTTTCATAGGAACGGCACTGTGTAATGGGGACGGCACTGTGACATGGGTACTGAACTGTGACATTGCGGTGGCACTGTGACATGGGGTCTGTACTGTGTCATGGGGACGGCACTGTGTCGTGGGGACAGCAGTGTGACATGAGGGTGGCACGGTGACATGTGGCCAAAATGGTGACTTTACTGTGGTATTGTGACATGGGGTGGCACTGTGACACGTTATTGCACGAGTTGCACTGTGACATGGGTGTGGCACTGTGACCTGGCGGTTGCATTGTCACATTGGGTTGGTAGTGTGACATGGGGATGGGACTGTGACATGGGGACGGCACTGTGATATGGGTGTGGCATTGTGACATTGTGGTGGCACTGTGACATGGGGGTGGCTCTGTGACATGTGGATGTCACTGTGACAGTGGGGTTGCACTGTGACGTGGGGACGGTACTGTGCCATGGGGGTGGCACTTTGATATGATGACAGAACTGTGACATGGGGGCTGCATTGTGACATGTGGGTGGCACTGTGACACAGGGCCGGCACCTTGACATGGGGACAGCACTGTGACATGGGGGTGGTACTGTGACTTGGAGGTGTCACTGAAATATGGCAGTGGCACCGTGACATTCTGGTGGCACTGTGACATGGGTACGGTACTGTGACATTGGGATCGCACTGTGACATGGGGGTGGCACTCTGACATGGGGACGGCAGTGTGTCACCGGGGCAGCACTGTGACATGGGGACGGTACTATCATATGGCAGCGTCACTTTGATACGGCGGTGGCACTGTGACATCGGGATGGCACAGTAACATGAGGGTGCCACCGTGACATGGAAGTGGCATTGTGACAAGGGGATGGCACTGTGTCACGGGAAGGCACTGTGCCATGGGGACGGCACTGTGACATGGCAGTGGCACTGTGACATTGTGGTTGGCACTGTGACATGGGTCTGCACTGTGACATGGGCATGGCACTGTGACCTGGGGGTGGCATGTGACATGCGGGCGGTACTGTGACCTGGTGGTGGCACTGTATCTTGGCAGTGGCGCTGTGACATCTGGTCGAAATGTGACATGGGTATGGTACTGTGACATGGGGGCTGCATTGTGACATGGCGGTGGCACTGTGACATTGGGGCGGCACTGTGACATGGGGACGGCACTGGGACATGGCGGTGGCAGCATGACATGGGCAGTGCACTGTAACATGGGGCGACACTGTAACAGTGGGGTGGCACTGTGACATGGCGGTGGCATTATGACACGGGGGTTGCACTGTGACATGGGGACGGCAGTGTGACGTGGGGGTGGCACTGTGACATGGCGGTGGCATTGTGACATGGGTTGGCACTGTGACATGGGGACGGCAGTATAATGGGTGTGGCACTGTGACACGAGGACAGCATTGTAACATGGGGGTGGCATTGTGACATGGTGGCATTGTGACATGGGGTGGCACTGTGACATGGGGACGATACTGTGACAGTGGGGTGGAAATGGCACTGTGACAGTTTTGGCACTGAGACATGGCAGTAGCATTGTGACGTTGGTTCGGCACTGTGACATTGGGGTGGCACTGTGACATGAAAATAGAACAGTGACAGCGAGTGGCGCTGTGACATGTGGGCGGCATTGTGACGTGGCACAGTGACATGGGGACGGCACAATGACATGGAGTAGCACTCTTACATGGGGACGGCACTGTGACATGAGTGTGGCACTGTGACATGGACTAGGCACTGTGCCATGGGGGCATCATGGTGACATGTGGGTGGCACGGTGACATGGGAGTGGCACTGAGACATGGGAGTGGCACGGTGACTTTAGTGTGACACTGTGAAATGGGGATGGCTCTGTGACGTTGGGGTGGCACTGTGACATGAAAATAGCTCAGTGACAAGGAGTGGCGCTGTGACATGCGGGCAGCATTGTGACATGGGGGCGACACTGACATGGAAGTGGCACTGTGAAATGGGAGCAGAAATGTGACATGGGGGTGACACTGTGACATGAGGTCGGCACTGTGACAAGGGGACGGCACTGGGACATGGGGACGACACTGGGACATGGGAGTGGTACTGTGACGTGGGGGTGTCACTGTAACTTGTCGGTGGCACAGTGACTTTCTGGTGGCACTGTGACATGGGTACGGTGCTGTGACACTGGAGTAGCACTGTGACACGGGGGCGGCACTGTGACATGGGCGTGGCATTGTGAGAGTGGGACAGCACTGGGTCATTAGAGTTGCACCGTGACATGGGGACGGTACTGTCACATGGGGGCGCCACTATGATACGGCGATGGCACTGTGACATGGGGTTGGCACTGTGACATGGCGGTGGCATTATGACATGGGAGTAGCACTGTGACATGTAGGTGGCACTGTGACATGTGGGTGTCACTGTGACATGGGGACGGCACTGGCATGGTGGTGGCAGCGTGACATGGGCAGTGCACTGTAACATGGGGCGACACTGTAACAGTGGGGTGGCACTGTGACATGGTGGTGGCATTACGACACAGGGGTCGCACTGTGACATGGGGACGGCAGTGTGACTTGGGGGTGGCACTGTGACAAGGCGGTGGCATTGAGACATGGCGATGGCTTTGTGACATTGGGTCGGCACTGTGACATGGGGACGGCACTGTGACATGGAGGCGTCACTGTGAATTGGGGGCAGCACTGTGACACGGGGGCGTCACTGTGACATGGGGAAGGCACTGTGACATGGCGGTGGCACAGTGACATGTCGGTGTCATTGTGACATTTGGTCGGCACTGTCGCATGGGGGCGTCACTATGATACGGCGGTGGCACTGTGACATGGGTACGGCACTGTGCCATGGGGGTGGCACTGTGACACAGGGGTGGCACTGTGACATGACCGTGGCATTGTGACATCGGGTCGGCACTGTGACACAGGTGTGGCACTGTGAAATGGGGACGGCCCTATGACATGGGGACGGCACTGTGACATGGTGCTGGCATTGTGACATGTGGGTGGCACTGTGAAATTGGGATGGCACTTTGGCGTGGGGGTGGCACTGTGACATGGGGAGGGCAGTGTGACATGGGGGTGGTGCTGTGACATGGGGATGGCACAGTTACATGGGGGCGTTACTGTGACCTGGATGTGTCACTGTGACATGGGTGTGGCAGTGTGGCATGTGGACGTCACTGTGACAGTGGGGTGGCACGGTGTCATGGGGGCGGTACTGTGACATGGGGATAGCAGTGTGACCTGTGGGTGCCACTGTGACATGGCAGTGGTTTTGTGACATGGGGATGGCACTGTGACATTGGATTGGCACTGTGACATGGGGGTGGCACTGTGACATGTGGACGTTACTGTGACATGGGTGTGGCACTGTGACATGCGTGTCGCACTGTGACATTAGGGTGGCACTGTGACATTGGGGTGGCACGGTTTCACGAGGATGGCACTTTGACATGGGGACGGTTCTGTGACATGGGGGTGGCACTATGACATGGGGACGGCACAGTGACATGGCGTGGCACTGTGACATGGGTATGGCACTGTGACTTGGGTACGGCACTGTGACATGGGTGTTGCACCGTGAAAGGCAGTGGCATTGTGACATTGGGTTGGCACTGTGACATGGGTCTGCACTGTGACATGGGCATGGCACTGTGACCTGGGGGTGGCACGTGACATGCGGGCGGTACTGTGACCAGGGGGTGGCACGGTAACTTGGCAGTGGCACTGTGACATCTGGTCGAAATGTGACATGGGTATGGTACTGTGACATGGGGGCTGCATTGTGACATGGCGGTGGCACTGTGACATTGGGGCGGCACTGTGACATGGGGACAGCAGTGTAACGGGTGTAGCACTGTGACACGGGGGCAGCATTGTGACATGGGGTGGCATTGTGACATGTGGGTGGCACTGTGACATGGTTTTAGCACTGTGACAGTGGGGTGGCACTGTGACTTGGAGATGGTACTGTGACATAGAGATGGCACTGTGACATGTGGGTGGCACTGTGACATGGTTTTAGCACTGAGACATGGCAGTAGCATTGTGACGTTGGTTTGGCGCTGTGACATTGGGGTGGCACTGTGACAGGGTGGCAGCGCTGTGAAATGGGGGAGGCATGGGGTCATTAGAGTTGCCCCATGACATGGGGACGGCACTGTGACATGGGGAGGGCAGTGTGTCTTGTGGGTGGCACTGTGATATGATGACGGCACTGTGACATGGCGGTGACACTGTGACATTGTGGTCACACTGTGACATAGGGATGGCACTGGGACATGGATATGGCACTGTGACAGGGGATGGCGCTGTTACATGGCATGGCACTGTGACATGGGGACGGCACTGGGTCATTATAGTTGCACTGTGACATGGGGACGGCAGGGTGACATAGGGCTGGCACTGTGACATGGGTGTTGCACTGTGACATGGGGACAGCAGTTGGACATGGGAGTGGTACTGTGACGTGGGGGTGTCACTGTAACATGGCGGTGGCACAGTGACATTCTGGTGGCACTGTGACACGGGTACGGTGCTGTCGCACTGGGGTAGCACTGTGACATGGGGGCGGCACTGTGACATGGGCGTGGCATTGTGAGAGTGGGACAGCACTGGGTCATTAGAGTTGCACTGTGACATGGGGACGGCAGTGTGACATGGCGGTGGCATTATGACATGTGGGTGGCACTGTGACATGGGGATGGCATTTAGGGACAGCCGTGTGACGTGGGGACGGCAGTGTGACATGGGGGTGGTGCTGTGACATGGGGATGGCACAGTTACATGGGGGCGTTACTGTGACCTGGATGTGGCACTGTGACATGGCAGTGACACTGTGACGTTCTGGTGGCACTGTGAGATGGGGTGGCACTGTAACATAGGGACAGCAGTGTGACATGGGGGTGGCAGTGTGACATGGACGTGGCATATTGACAAGGGGCCTGCACTGTGGCAATGGGGCAGCACTGTGAGATGGGCGTGGCACTGTCACATGGGTGTGGCACTATGACATTGTGGTGGCACAGTTACATGGGGGTGACATTGTGACAGTGGGGTTGCACTGTGACATGGGGACGATACAATGACACGGGGATGGCACTGTGACATGAGGACAGAACTGCGACATGAGGGCTGCATTGTGACATGGTGGTGGCACTGTGACATTGGGGTGGCACTGTGACGTGGTGTTGCACAATGACATGGGATGGCACTGTGAGATGTGGTGGCAGTGTAACATGGGGACAGCATTGTGACATGGGGACGGCACTGTTACATGGGGGCGTTACTGTGACCTGGATGTGGCACTGGGACATGGCGGTGGCACTGTGACATTCTGGTGGCACTGTGACACGGGAGCGTCACTGGAACATGGGGGTGTCACTATGACATCGGGTTGGCACTGAGACATTGTGGTGGCACTATGACATGTGGACTGCACTGTGACATGGTGGTTTCAATATGAAATGGGTGTGGCACTGTGACTTGGGCGTGGCACTGTGACATGGGTATTGTATTGTGACATGGGGATGGCACTGTGACATGGGGATGGCAGTGTGCCATGGGGGCGCCACTGTGACAATGGGGTGGCACTCTTACATGGGGACTGCACTGTGACATGGGCATGGTGCTGTGACATGTGGATGGCACTGTGACATGGAGGTGGCACTGTGACTTGGGAGTGGCACTGTGACATGTGGATGGCACTGTGACACTGGTACAGCATTGTGACATGGGGGCCACATTGTGACATGGAGGTGTCACTATGAAATGGGGGTAGCAGTGTGAAATGGGAGTGGCACTGTGACATTGTGGTGGCACTGTGACATGGTGGTGGCAGTGTGACATGGGGGTTGATTTGCGGAGAAATCACTCTATAACTGTGGAGTTACAAAGTGGGTATGTTTATTCAGCGCCGGGCGCATGGGGGGTCGCTCCACCACCAGCATGCGCACCGTTTGCAGCTCCCGTCCGGCTCATGTGTTACAGAACAGTGCATGTTCATAGAACGCCTGGACATACACAGAGTCTACCCCGCCCCCCTCGCTCCTCATGGCAATCGGGTCTCCTCCCCTCGCGCCTGCGCCATGAGCTCTTCAACCTCCGGTCTGGGGTCGCAACTTCCTGGGGAGGGGTCGTATAGATGAAGTACCTCTTCTTCCTCGCTGATGAACTTTTCACCGTCGCTCTGCGCAGCCTCAGTTGTTCTCTGGCTTCTGTCCAGACTGCCAGGCCAGTTTGTGCTGGTGTTTGGGTAGTCTGTTGCTGGTGCCCACAACTTCAAGGACCGGGGTAGACTTCTCCTTGAGCTAGGAGTGAGTCGCCTAGCAACGTTATCAGCACCTGCTACGTCTTTGCGAGCAGCCCCATACGCCTCCTTTTGTTTTTGCGCAAGTCTTGCACCATCAATCTCAGACTGTTTAGACTCCGCGTCTCACTAGGAGGTGGTGCAATGTAGTACTTTGGGAAGGACAGGCCAGTGGCTGGGCTCTGGGGGATCTAAGAACCTGCAGATTACTCAGGGTTGATCCACCAAAGACTGTGGCTCACCAGCTGCTTCTCCAGTCAGGAAAGCCAAGAATCATCACACCCCGCAGCCTTTTTAAATTGTTGGGGGGGGGTGGGGGTGTTGTTTGGTTTTTTTGGTTTGTTTTTTTTTTAATCCTATCAGTGAAATTCATCTGGTGCCCAGATGTTTGCTGGCAGAGGTACATAGAACTGCATATGATAGCATGAAGATGTGCCTAGGAGGCCATATGGAAGGAAAAGTGACACAGCAACTGGGAGGGGTGTGGCTGGAAATGCAAAGTTAGGTACAAGGCGTGGTGGTGGATCTGCCTCATTGCTCTCAAACCCTGGTCACTTCTGTTGCATTTTGTTGTGGGATGCAGCAGGAGTTTGCCAGCCTTGAGGCACAGTGGAGTAGGAGGATGACTCATACCTAAAGTATGATCAAGTTTTGAATTAAAAATTTAAGTCACAGTTGGACATTTGGATTAAAAAACCCCGGAAACTGTTTCAAACTATCTGTGACGGAAGATGTACTGAGAGATACCGCTAGCTGCTCTGTGATTAATATTGATTGCAACTGTTTGAATCTGTAACTTGCTAATTGTGGCTGGCTGTTACCTACCCCTTTTGGTGTGAGTGAGGTGGCCTGCTCTGGAGGCTGGCTCAGGGGATGATGCAGTTGCACCTTTAGTTGGTGCAAGTGGCAACAAGTACTGCACATGGTTGTCATTCCTGCACTAACCCAGCTCCTTGCTACACTGTGGTGTCTCATCCAGAGATGCTCTTTTGTGAGAGTCTGTCAGTCCTCCAAGTTAGGAGATGTCGGAGGGATAAGATGTTTCTCTCCTGCTTTAACAAGACCTGTGCTTCCGTCTCTCAGACAGCTTTTAGGAACTTCAATCTTAGCCCCTCATCTCAGAGTATATAGAGCACATCAACAAAGATTTGGGTTCAGATTTGATGATGTCTTAGGTGTTTCATGAAGAAATATCAAGAGCTGAGTAAGTCCTTCTGACCAAACACTGTTAAAATTTGATTATTATATGGATGTGTATTGTAGGGAGAAAAAGCAGAGAAATGGCAACATTTCAGTTTGGCAGATAAGACTAACATCAAAGCTATGCAAATTCAGATTGGATGCTGAACACACATCTTTCATACTGAGTAACTGTTGGGGTAAAGCGTCCACCAAAAACTCCTTCAGCTCTTGATGTCTTTGAATTACAACTAGGTACCTTCCTTCTGGCAAGTTATTTGTTTTAGCACAGGCACAGTTGGATGATGGCCCGTGGTTTGTTATAGAAAAGGTCAAACTTGATGATCTCTCTGTCTGTTCTGGAATTAAAAATCTTATGGATAAATAAGACTTTTTCTTCAAGTTTTGTTTGCAAGTAAAAAATCTTTAGTGTTAATTAGCATTAGTTTCTTCCCTTTTAGTATCTTCCTTCTGGTATTTTCATGAAAGATTGATAGCCATCTTTTAAAATTAAACCTACAAAATACTAAAATCTTCCTTGAGAAATAAAAGGAGCAAATAAAGAGCTGCAGCCATACTGACCACTGGTTGTACTCAACAGCAATTTTACTATTCGGCTGTTCAATTTTCTGTCAAAGAGATTTTTATTGTGTGAGTATGCATATCGTGAGGCTGCTGTACAACTTGGGGCCACAAAACTTTGTAGCAGGTAACCAGTAAGGCAAACCAACAAAATGTACCTTTCTGCAATGAAAAACACGCATGGTGAGGTTCAAGGGAATTTCAGTTATGATGGGTATTGCCGAGGAATATATATGACATGGGACACACTGGAAATTACTGGAAAACTACCAAAAAGATTCACTTGTGTTGAAGTTTTATTAAGTATGAACAGGCCCATGTTGAAGTCTGTTTGAAAACCTAGGCCGTATGCTGGGTATTGTCAAATCTCAGACTGGTAATCTCTGTTTCATTATAGCAGGCGAGGCTTTCAAAAGATCTCCAGGATTAGGCAATGGGCCCCTCCTGAAAGTAATAGCCAGCATACCCAATTAGCTCAGACCTCCTCTGCAAGGGTGGTTTAGCCCTTTCTCTCAATCATCTCTACTCAATCTATTATGCCAGCCAGGCATCTCTTAATCTTTTTTAAAAAATTCGCTACACCCAGTCACAGGTACTAACATACTTACTGACAACATGGGAATGTGTGTACAAGAGTGAGGGATGCTAAGTGGTCAGTTTGACGCTTGTCATCTGTCTGGGGTACCTTCATCTAACCTCCCATGAGTCTGTAGAGTGCTGTCACTCAGGTTATCACTTCCAGGTCTAGAATAAACCTAGTTTGGAGGGGGAAACTGCCTATTCTTGGGGTCTTGGGCATGCACCCTTCTGCATAAATAGTACTTTTCAAGTGGAGTTGGAGATAAATGCTCTCCGATGATTTGAACAGGTCTGAGCTGTCCATCTGAGTCCTGTGGGGAGGTGGCGGGGATGAGTGTAACCGCTTGTTTGGGCTCTGTTACCCAGGCATTCAGTTTGAATCTCAAATTCCAAAGCACTGCTGATTACTTACACTCTCAGCATGGGTGCTTTTGCTTTGGGGGATTTAGTGAAATGTCATTTCTAGAAATTGAGGGGAGAAGGGTGTTAAATGTCTCTCTAAGGCATCAATCACTGAGGCCTGTTGTTCCCAGAGCATGTGGGCGTGGTACATTAGTACTGACAGGGGCTCCTAAAATGCTTTCCTGCCCAGCTAATCGTCAGTCTATGCTTGCTCTTAAGACTATTGTTGCACAAGGCCCATAATGCTTAGACTGATTTTTAAACAAAACAGCTGGAAGTGACACACGGGGACAAACTCCTTAAAACTAGTGGTGCAATTATGGTGGAGTTGCTGCTTGCACACTGAATACATCCCTCTTGCTCTGAATGATTGTGGTATTTGTGCCGGAGTACTGGAGCCCAACTTGTAATTGCTGCCTCCCCTCTCTTTCTTTCCTGAGGTGGGCTGGGAAAGGAAGGCACGCTGAGTTAGGTAGGACACATTTTCTTGTGTGCTTCTCAGTCTGGATGATTTCCTCTTTCAGCTCAAAGTTAGGTGTCCTGATTGTTCTTCATAGTTTCTTAGCATAACTGAATTTACCCTGTTCCATCAAAGCAATGAACTCAAGCTGACTCCTCCAAACAGCCTGCACCTTTGGAAGGGAGAATTACATTCAGATTGTCTTGTGCCGTGTTTAGGAGTGAGGTATTATTCTCAAAATAGGAGTATGGAGTTAATTATAAAAATCAAAGCGTTGAGCAGGGCTGTTTCTCAAAAGATTGTGCTGTCAGCTGGGCAGGAAGCTTTCTTGTTTCACACAGAGGCAATGCAGCAATAAGGTTTTGTTCTTATTACGCACAGTGGGTTAGCTTTATTGTTATACACTGCTTGCTAATTCTATTGAGTTATTCTCCTCCTTAGTTCATCTGTTGGAGGAAGGATGCTTGGAAAGGAAGCTGACGTCTCTTTAAATGTTCATATCCTCATTGCCAGCTTGGATGGCACCTCTTGCCATGCAAAAAGCGAGCGATGTTTTGTAGGGTATATCTGTTGCAAAGGAGGGAGAAATCCCAAGCCCTCTGGCCATCTCTGCTGTTGTGTGAAGTACCTTGCCATTGTCTGAGCACAACCAATGTTCTGCCCTCTCTTCTGATGTCTCTCACGTACCTCAATTCTTTGCTGTTTGTCTGAGATGCCCTTAGAACTCTGCTTCTTGATTTCCTTGCCTGTTGCCATTCTGCGCTCTCATTGCTCCTCTGGTACGGAGAATATTTCTCTCTCTTCTTTCCCATGTCCCTTAACTGCTTCTCTCTTTTCCTCTGTCTGTTCCTCTGTTGATGAAGATCCATATAGACCTGTCCTGTACACCTTTCTCTCTAGCTGCACATCTTCACCTTCAGTCTGTTCCAACCAGCGGTCTCTATGTTGTCCCTTATTTCATACACATTTCTATTCGTGTCCATTTAAAACACACTTTAATTCCAGTTGGTTCTTGCATGAGGCCCCTCCACAAGCATCTCCAAAACTACTTAAGTGACTTCCATCCATCACACTGCTCCAGTGAACATCTCAGTCACAGCAGCTACAGAAAAAACTTGGTTTTGGTCTGTGATTCTTTTGCTTGCTCTTGTTGAAAAAGAAATGAACAGTTTGCAGGAGTCTGTGTGCTGTGTTATGTGCCAAGTATTAATGGAGTATTTAATGAGTGTTAAGGGACTTGAGTTGAGGCTCAGAAGTTTCTCCAGGGTTACATGGGTTGCCTGAATCATGTGCAATATATGAATCAAAATGCTGTCTGCAAGCTGGTTTAACCCATTTATACATTACAAGGATACATATGTGAAGCCAGAGGAGTTGGAATGTAGTTACAGCCTGAACATACCATATAAGCAGGTACTAAACACATTTCAGAGAACTGAGATGTATGATTTAGGTAGCCAACAGTCTTGGCATCATCTACAGGATAGCTATATCAGCTCTAGTACTGTTTGATCAGCAAAATATTGCTGCTTCTTAGGTTCCCCAAATAAAAAAAGAAATCTGCACAACAACTCTACAGCCTGATAGGCCCAGGCTTTAAATTCTTTGGGCTTGGGACTGCTTCTCTGAATTGATTAGTGTTCAGTACCATGTTGTTCTGAATTCCCTCTTGCCTGGTTAAATTCAGCTCCTAAGACTTTACCACCCTTCTTCATTGAGATGGGAAGTATCTTTTATTCTTCCTCAGCTAGATACAACTCTTTTCTCCTCCTCATGGATGTTCTAGCAATGCAAATTACCCATGTTAGCATGGGCTGCGGAGTGCAAAAGCTTTAGAGAAACCCTATCAGACAAACCGGTGGAAATTGTTAATTAGGGTCATTACACAGTTCATGGCTGTAGAGGCCAGCTTAACACGCTTCTTGGCAGTTTGTGCAAAAATATTGAGCCACCTAGAATCGTGGGCAGCTGCAGAATGATGTGAAAGCATGCCTTTTATCACCCTGTTGATGTGTCAGTTCTGGTATTAACTAGGACGGTGTGATGCAGTATTTTGCCACCTGCTGCTGCTGTTACTCATGTTTACTATGAAAGCTGAGCATTCTCCTTTGCAAAACACGGCAGCTCGCCAGCTACCTGGATAAAGATGATCCTTCTGCTGTTGGACACTATAGCTCTCTCCTTAGAAGCTTCATTTAAAGGGGGAATTGAAACAAATGTATCTATGGGAGACCATATTACTAGAGTTTTATTTTCCCAAATGATTTTTCAGCTTCTTTTAACCCAGAGATGAATATGTCAGAAAACCCAAAAATTTTAAGTGTGAGTTTTGCAGGGAGAACTTCTAGGTCTGCTTGTTTGCTTAGAGTAAAGAAAAAACATTTTCCTTTCAGATCCATATTGGGCAGTTCTTTGGCACCAAAAGAAAAAACAGCTTTAAGAAGGGTGAGTGTGTTGTTGCTATGGGGGGTTTTTTGTTGGGTTGTTTTTTTGAAATTGTTCTTGTTCCTGCATTGAAAGGACAACAGGCATAGTGAAATATCCATTTGACAGTCTAAAATCATGTAATGTAATCTGACCTTGTAGAGACAGAGCTTCCAGTGCCTCAATTAAGCTCGGTGTATTCACTTTCACTTTCTTCATGGAGGGAAAGATCCCTGCATACTTTAAAGGATTAGCATCGAGTAATAGGCATATGTTAAATACTTGTTATCCATTGCTGTTGACAGCACTTCAGCTGGGGGGGCGGGGGGATTAAACCAACGGAACAGAATATCTGTGGCAGAGGCAAAACACTTGTGCATGAGTTAAGCCTGCGAACAACACGCCTTTCTCTGGCCAGTCAGTGGCAAAACTTTGCTGTAGACTCTGGGTGTGCCAGGTCCACAGGCAACCTCATTTTGCCTGGTCCTAACACGGCCTTACCTCAGTACAAAGCAGTCCAGGTCCTTTGACTTGGCCCAGATCTGAAAGTGGCCATGCTCTCGCTCTTCAAAACTTGTGCTGAAATTGTCTGAGATGAAGACTCAACCCTCTGTTATGTCCAAATGATCACAGAGGGCCCTTTCCAAACTCCTGGAGTCTTCTCCAAGAGGAGAATAGGGAAGGTCTGTGAAGGTCCTCACTGACTGGAAACGAGGAAATGTTATTCCAGTTTACAAGAAGGGCATGAGGGCAGATGCAGAAAACTACAGACTGTTAGTCTAACCTCAGTACCTGGAAATATAATGCAGAAGATGATACTGGGTGCTATTGAAAGGCATTTAAGGAACAGTGCAGTCATCAGGCACAGTCAACATGAGTTCACAAGGGGAAAGTCTTCTCTAACTAATCTGATATTCTTCTTCGATAAGGTCACTTGTCTGGTGGAAGAAGGGAAGGCGGTGGATATAGCTTTTCTCGATTTTAGCAAGGCTTCGGGTACTGTCCACCACAGCATCCTTATGGACAAGTTGTCCAACTGTGAGAGGAGCAGATACATGGTGTGCTGGGTGAAGAACTGTCTGAAGGGCAGAGCTCAAAGGGTTGTAGTGAGTGGGGCTACATCTGGCTGGCACCGGTCACCAGCAGTGTTCCTCAGGGCTTGATCCTAGGGTCAGCCCTGTTCAGCACATTTATCCATGGCTTGGATGCAGAAGTTGAATGCACCATTAGCAAGTTTGCTCATGATACCAAACTTGGGAGGTGCTGTCTGGACAAGATGTCTTGCAGAGGGATCTAGATAGATTGGAGCATTGGGCAGTGGTTAGTGAGATGAAATTTAACAAGAACACATGCTGGATTCTGCACCGGGGATGAAGCAATGCTGGACACGAGTCTAAATTGGGAGAGAAGTGGCTGGGGAGCAGCCCTGCAGAAAAGGGTCTCGGGGTGCTGGTGGGCAGCAGCTCAGTAGGAGTGAGCAGCGTGCCCTGGCAGCCAAGAGGGAACGAAAACTGCATCCTGGAGTGCCTCAAACATACCAGAACCAGCCGGTCAAGAGAGGGGATTATCCGGCTGTAGTTAGCGTTGGGGCGGCCTCGCCTGGAGTACTGTGTGCGCTGGGCCCCGCAATTTAAGAAGGATGTGAAGGTCCTTGAATGTGTCCAGAGGAGGCCACCAAAGCTGGTGAAGGGGCTGGAAGGAATGTCCGGTGAGGAGCGGCTGAGGACTCTGGGCTTGTCTAGTGTGGAGAAGAGGAAGCTGAGGGGCAACCTCATTGGTCTCTGCAGCTCCCTGAGGAGGGGACGTGAGAGGGAGGTGCTGAACCCTTCTCCCTGGAATCCAGTGATAGGACGCACAGGAATGGTTCAAAGCTATATGAGGGCTGCTATATGAGACAACCAATTCCGGCTCAGGCAGACCCCGTACACCAAGTCACCGTTATGCGTGATGGAGCCCTGCTTTCCTGGAGATGGCTGAGCACCCGCCTGCCGATGGGAAGTGGCGAATGAATTCCTTGTTTTGCTTTGCTTGCACACGTGGCTTTTGCTTTACCTGTTACACTGTTTTTATCTCAACTCACAAGTTTTCTCACTTTTCTGATTCTCTCCCCCATCCCAACATGGGGGGAGTGAGTGAGCAGCTGTGTGGTGCGTAGTTGCCATCTGGGGTTAAACCATGACACTCCAGCAAGCTTCAGAGATGCCCTTTGAGAGAACATGCCATCAATTACAGCTGTATTTCACATGCCCTTTTTCTAAAAATAAATTTAAAACCCTACCCTTTTCCTTAAATCAATCTTAATCCTTTGGTTACAGTTAAGCAACTTGATTTTTAAGGAAGTTTTTTACAATTGGGAATGTGTTCCACTCTGATTTTATGTTTGGGGTTATTTCACTTAGCTTTTTTAAAACTGCTGATAACTTGTTCACTCTTTGTCACCCTTCAGAATTTTTTTTAAGTTGTCTTTCTTAATTCCCTTCTATCAGGACAGATAAAATACATCATCATCAAATGAGTCAGTTGTTTCCATCTTCTGAAGTGTGAAGTTCAAAGGCCCAATGTTCTCTTTCAGTGGCATTTTCCAAAAGGAAAAGGTTACTTTTCATAGTGGATTCCAAGATAACATTTGGAAAACATGTCAGTGAGGGGTAAAACTGCCTGGCTCTTTGTTTGCTTTTATTTCTAGCTGGCTCTTGTCACCTCTCAGAACTGCCACCCTGTGCTCTGAGAGCTCTGTACAGCTCTGTTCCAGGACAGTACTGTGCCTTGATAGCGGCTGCATATCCTGGGAAAGCGTCTGAGAGGAGGCAAGAAAGCTGACATGGTACAGGACAGACAAGGCACTCGTGTTCTGCACACAGAAGTCTCATCCCACCAAAAACTTCAGTTTTGTGATTTCTGACAGAGCCAGACTGCTCTCAGAGACACATGGTAAAAGAACAGCATGAGTTATAAGGAGTGGTGCAGTGCTGGGACAAACCCAGAGAGGCTGTGGAGTCTCCATCCTTGCAAATACTAAATGCTTGATGGGATGAGCAGCCTGACCTAATGTCACAGTTGCTCCTACTGTGAGCAGGAGGTTGGACCAGAGACCTCCAGAGGTCCCTGCCCACCTAAACCCTCTGTGATGTTACATCGCCCATGCTTAATACAGTACGTTTTATGTGTATTAATACTTCTTGAGATAAACAGGAAGAAAATTATGTGACAAGGAGCTTCCCAGGTAAGGAGGGGAACAAGGAGCAGGAGAAAGAAGTCACAAGTATATCTTACTTGGTAGTGACAGGCATTTTACCATCAATCTTCTCCAGTGCCTGCTTTCCTAGCATGCGCTTATCCACTGAACACAGTTTAATATCCCAGTTGAAACAAGAAGTAGACTCAGAACAGTGAAGCAGCATGGGATCCTGGCAGGCAGTGAGGAGCAAACAAGTCCCACCCCTGCTTCATACCCATCACTTCCACTCACTAATCAAAGACTGCGAGTCCACTGCAAACAGACATGTGAGCTTTGGAAATGCAGCAGCTTGTGGTAAAACCTGCCTGTGGCTACACTTCTACAGATACAGAAAAAGTGAGGTTTTAACAGAGAAAAAGCCAGAGCCATGCTCTACTGAACAGAGTGCCTCAACTGTGAAACTTGCCTCTACTTGCTGGTCTCATCCTGCCCAAGATCAGAGCAGCAGTGATTCTCCACAGGCTCAGGTGAGCAGCATATCAGGGCTACCAGGGAGTGGAGGCTCTTGGAGCCCTCTCTATTGGCACTGCACTATCTCAGGAGCACCCTGCTTAAACTCCAGGAGGTAGGCAAGAATCCTTCTGCTCAGGGTGATTCACGGAAAAAAGACGCTACAACTCGAACAGAGTTACACAGGAGGTCTGTTTACTCAGGCACCGAGGTGCAAGGGGATCTCTCCACAGAGCTTGCACACCCACGGCACATTTTACCAAAAACTGATAGAGTGTGGATATCCATATTCATTGCACTACATAACACACACATCCATATGCATGAGTGAGGCTGGGTTAGTTAGAAAGGCCGATGTCAACAGTGTATGTCGTCTTTGCACCTGCACATTGCCTCCTGGTGGGCGTCTTTGGGAGGAAGGCTCGTAGTCTTTCTCACTTTGCTTTTTCCCCGGAGCATGCGCAGATTCTCTTGGCAGATTTCTTGAATAACAAGAGTATTTTTCAGACTATTTACTTTCTGTCTTATCTAAGAGAACCAATAGAACTTCTACCATCCGTATATGGCTATCTTTACTCATTAGCAAAATTCCAACTAGTTAGAGCCACCTCTTCCTCAAGGCCAAAAGTATAATATTTTGCTGGACATTGTAGTCCTTGGTAGATTTTCACAGTGAACTGCTTTGTTTTGATGAACACAGTAGTCCTTGGTAAAATTCCACAGAACAGTCTGGGCAAGCAGGATTCTTAGCAATATTGAAAAAAGTACTATAGCTTGCTATAAGCAAGTAAATAAGTTGCTAAGCAGTTTTCTATAAGTAAATAAGTAAATAAATCTCAGAACAAGTAATCATTTCTCTGTATCAAGGGGTTGCAGGAGTCCTTCAGCAGTGGACAGGCTGTCTTCCCAACTGCTTTCACCTTCCTGGGTCCTTGCAACCCCAAACTGGGGAGTCCGAGTGACAATAACTAGCTGTCTTAATGTGGCTTTTATTACTGTGACAGTTTCTTACACCGACATCCTGTGCTGGCTGTCAGAAATGGAGGACTCTGTCCAGGCTCCCAGATGCTGGGGAGCTGAAGAAATTCTATGGAAAATTGCTGTACAGATGCTTTCTCCTTTGCCTTCACTCGTTTCCCACTCAGAGCTTCTTTAAGTTCTTGCTTTATCTCTTTTCCTTGTCCTCTTATGTTTAAACAAGCACCACTTGCACCCTCTCCCATAAGGAAGTTTTCCATGTGCTGCTGTTTCCCCTCTCAGCAGGGCCGTGGCTTGTCTGGGAGCTCTGCCCTGGCTTCCCTTTGCTCCCCAAATACACCCGCCTGTCACCATTTGCAATAAGCAGAGGCCTCTTAGAGGGGGTAGGTATGGCTGTTAGATGCAAGTGTTTACGATCATTATTAGAAGCTGTTCTTGAATGGAGAGACATTTCCACAGATACTTGGTTGAGTACATTGCAAGAGTTTCCAGTATCTTCTTTAACAGCAGTGTGTTTAGTTTTACAATACTGCCTTGAGACATGGGAGTGTTCTTTTTTCTTGGGGAAGGAATTACAGCTGTACCATGTTTGCCAGTTCTTGTATAGCCCTGTGAGGTTTTTAGTTCTGTCTGAGAAAGGTTTGTCCTGCATCATAAAAATACTTTGTGTTGGGAAGTCCATAAGGAAGGCATGCCTGTGTAATTGAATCCAGGAGTTCACTCGGTGAGCTCCTGCTGGGCCAGAAAACACACTCACTTGTTACACACGGTCCTGCAAAGGCTGGCAGCCAAAGCATGGAGGGTTTAGGAAACCATACCCAGGATGGGCAAACATGCTGAGCTACCGTCTGTAAAAGGGGTTTCAAGACTCACAAATTCCATCTAACCTTGGCACAGTTGTGGAGATAACCTATTTCTGTCTTTGAAGTTGGATGCTCAGATATCTCTAGATTTTGCAGTTTTTCTCAATGTAGAAGTGGTGAAGTTTGTTTTCTTCTTAAGCAGTCTCTTCCTTAGCATAGGTAAATTGCCAAAAGCAATCTAAGAAAAAGATGCAGCTTTTAATTAAGCCACATGTCTCTGCAGACCTCCCTTGTTCCGTATGGAAACGCTGCCTTCCAGATGCCACCTGTCTGTATCTACAATATCTACCGTGTCCCTGGGCAGCAGCTGTGTGCTGAACTGCTGCCCTTGGGGTGTCAGGGATGGGTGGGACCTCACTGGTGTCCCTTGGAAAGCTTGTTTGAACAATTGTCTCCATCTCCATGTGTGAGCTTCTTTATTCACGCTATCCACTGCAAACTGGGTTTATAATAGTAAATAAAACATCAGGGATCCAAATTCTGGTGATGACAGTACCTGTAACTACCTGACTACCCTGAGGCCTTGCCCACGGGTGACTACCCAGAAAAGTGTCTAGTCACTTTTGGGATGTGCTTTACAAAGGCAACTAAATCAGGAGAACATCTATTATGGAGCAGAGGGGTAAACATAATCTTTTCTGCAGGGTTTCAACATTTCTACACCCCAACATGTCTTTTATTCCCCAAAGCACAACATGAGATCTTTTTAGAGTAGAAAATTATGTTTAATATGTTTCACGATGCATTTGAAGTCCAGCACAGAAACTTTTTCCTCGTGCTCAGCTCTGACTAAATCTGCCTTGGTTTCTCAGGAGAAATGCTTGCTAGGAAGGAGAGCACTCTGAGATCTCCTTTGATGTACTGATGAAATCATTGCTGTGTTTTGTATTCCAGCAGGCATGCCACTGTGCTTTATTTATAGTTTTAATGCAATGCCATTTTATATGTATCAAAACTGGCAGTGAAATTAATATACACTATATAAATGCATTATAGAAAAATAACTCTGACAGCTGCTTTAGAGAAGTGATTAAAATTTAAAAGACAATTTGCCAGCAGGAGAAAACAAAATAACCTCATTATTTACCATGGCTACATCCCTAATGGAGTGTGGAAATTATTTTATTAATGTTTTTGGTATCAGAGGGAGTTTTTTTTTTCTTGACAACTAGAGAAAGTCTGCTTCTTCACAGGAAAGATGGTTGCTCCAAAAGTTAACACTTTCTGTGGCAAACCCCGTTACTCTGGCAACTGCTTTCCATCCAGAAGATAATCTTCAAGAAATAATTCTCTCCCTCCATTTTGGGCCAACATACTTGTAAGCCAACTTGGTTTACTCCTCTAGATGCTCATAGCGTTTCCTCTAGCAAGAAATCTGTGTAGAGGTGTTGGTCCACCAGGTCACTGGAGCTTTGCAAGAAGGGTTCAGCAAACGCTTTGGCTAACTTCTATAATAAAAAAGGTCCTTGGAATTTTCAAAGCCTGGAAGGTACCAGTATCATAAGCAGCAGAAAAGAGAAAGGTCTTTTCCAAAGTCCTGGTGAAAAAGGCAGAGGGATGGGTCATAAAACTGTTCACAAGGCATGTAGATCTGTGACCTGGCCCTTCGCAGCCAGACCTTCATACCCCTCAGCCATTTTCTTACCAGGCTGAAATCTAGGACTTCCCTGTACAACTCTTGTAAGGCCATTGTTTGTAAGCCCCTCTCCCTAAAACCAGGAATTTTGCTGAAAACAGACTTCTAGAGCTTTATTTATAATGACTTTCCCAGTACAAGCTTAACTTACTTCAACTTACCCTTTTAAATCAACTGTGCTGCAGACCACCCCACACTCTAGACTGTTGTCCTTATAAAGATCATCTGGCACTTCAAACAGCAGGAAGAAACTGTACTCCTGAGAGCTGTGACCACCTGTGAATTTAAAAAAAAAATTTTTAATTGACTTAGCACAAAGGGACATAGCAACGATTTTCTTCTGACAAAAAAATTAGCCTTAAGGTTCTGTAAATTGGATAGCAAGGAAATAAAAACTTGAGATGTGTTAACTGGTTGTGTGGAGATGTATATTGACTGAGCAATTAGGATGTCATTCTAAGAGGATGCTTGTGTAAAAAAGATGGTTGTTGGGCTGGAAGGTTTTGATGTAGAGATTTTGGAGCCTTTTACTTGAGAAGGTAACTGTTGCCTGAATAAGGTAAGTGGAAATGTTGAAACAGTGGAAGATAGTGCCCTGAATAGTCCTTGGGATATATGTCTGCTGCATGTTAAGTGCACGCATGAATGAGATGAATCCCACTTCATTTTGGCTAGCTGCCTGTTTTACTTATTGCAGTACAAGACCTTGTGTTGTAAGAACAGTTCTTTAATGTTACTAGCATAAAAGGATAGCATAGCAGCCTTTTTGCATGCGACTCTGTAATAATATTAGTATTAGTAATAATATTAGTATAATATTAGTAGAGCAAAACCCACAACTGTAGCCAGGTCTTACCTCTTCAAGCTAATCTGAGTGTCAGCAAACGTATCTTGTAATTAAATATTACCTTAGTCTTTTCTAGCATCTAGGTTTATTCCTTCAAGACTTGGAACTAATTACATTCAGGTTTAACCTTAGCCTAGGCAGCTTTTGTTGATAGGCCTTGAAAGTGCTAAATTCTAAAGGCTGACCTTTACTTTTTCTAACAGTTTGGATCTAAAATTTTAGTAAGGTACAGTTGCAGGTACTGCTTCTGAGGAATTTTAACTGGTGCCTTCCTTTAAAATTTAAAGTTGTGATGTCAGCTAAGGAAGTAAAAAAATTTTACCCAACTCAGTGGAGCACCATGTAGTGAAGCTGTCATCTGAGTAAACAAATTGGGTGCTTACTGGACCCTGCTGCAGACCATGTGGCTTGGTTCCCTTGGGTCTGGGGTGCCTGCAGTGAGATCTGGTGCCATCTATCTGGGCCAGAAAACCGTAACTTTTCTTTACATGGCAGCTATGGCAACATGGAGTGTATTGTAGTTAGCCTACTACTACGATACTAGGAGTATCCTACTAGCCTACTCTTGCCTCTGCCCCATGTAGGTCTCGGGTGACAGGTGTTTGCTTCTTCCCTCCCCCAGGCAGAGGAGATGCCCACCAATCTCCTTCTGTCCCTGAGTCTGAAGAGGAAGGGAAAATGCCCCTTCATCTTTTTAAGGGACCTGCTGCTCAGGCACGTTCAGGAAAATGCCGCACACCGTGACTGTGTCTTCCTGGGTAGGTCTGAAAGGTCTTGCCATGTTTGACACCTTTTAGAAGTGAAACGTAGTTTGTTGTTAGCTTCTGAGTACGAGTAACTGATTTTTTTAGTGGAGGTTTTTGGGTTTTGTTTTTGTGTTTTTTTTTTATTTGGTTGTTTCTTTCTTTTTGGTTGGTGGGTTGGTTTTGGTATTTTGTTGTTTGGGGGGTGTTTCTGACTAAACCTGCTCAGCCCAGAACTTCCCTGGGCATGCCCATGCCCTCCTGTAACACTCAGGAGAATTCAACAAGCCTTCTGGTCAATGTCACGCGCCCTCAATATCAGTAATCCCTGCCTATGCTCTATGATGGGGCTACCGTCATTTGCCTCTAAGCAGCCCGTGTTCTTCACCAACATGCCTCTCATGCACAGGTATGAAATAAAATGGTGCCGTCTCATAGCTAGGAAGTTTGGACCACAGAGACTTTTTGTGTCAGAGTCCTCAGGTGTCCTCAGGTGCCCTTGGTCACCTGTTTCCAGTCCATCTTGTCCAGGGTCACAGATATATCAGTCTCTCCAAGGCTAGCTTTCACCTGCAAAACTAGGAGACGGCAGAATGATTTTGGACAGTGGTTAAATTCTTAGGTACCGCCTGATGCCAACAGCTGAGGGACAAGGCCTGAGTTTGAGGAAACCCTTGCAGGGTGACCTATTTTCCCTGACCCATGACTGCCCTGACCATACCATGAGTGCCACTTGAAACTCTGAGAAACTAACATATGCTAAATACAGTTTTGTCAGATACAAATCTCTCTTCCAAGCAGAGATTACCCAGATGGTGAACTGCTCAGGGAAAATTAACATTATAGAAATAATAAAGCAAGTTTAAACCTGTTTCTATGCATCTGGCAAGACCTTTCAGGCTAATAATGGAAAGGACAGCAGTATTATGTAGTAATGGGCATCCTTTCCCTTGTTCTGTAACCTGCACTTCATTAAATGGCAACCTTTCTCCTGTCCTTAAATAGTAAACTATAGCAGTAGCAGTATAAAAGCATTTCAATATTTTATACCAGCTAAGGCTGCCTGCTATCCATAATTACAGTCAATACTTGGACTGGAGAGAAATGCCTTAATTTTCTTAATGTTTCATGCATGGAAAAACAGTCAGGCTTTTCCTGTATTTCTAATTGCATTGGCTGGCTCTAGATGAGTGTGCTTTTCCAAATTATTACCAGGCGCTGGCAAAAGTAGAACTGAAGTAAAACCTTCCTGCAACTAAATGCCAGTCCTTGCTGCAGCCTACTTGTGCAAGCTGCCATCGCAAGTGCCATTTAGCTTTGGGACCCTTAGTTCCACATTCAGAGACCCTAAACCTTGATTAAATTCTGCCTGGAAAGCAATCAACCTGGGAGCTCTCTGTGCCCTAATGAGTGCCAGTTTTGTGTTGTGCCATCCCTTGCAGCCCTGGGGTCCTGCTGGGAGGGAAAGTGGATGCCTGAGGTCTTGGATGGGGCAGAGATGAAGAGCAACTTTGCTCAGCCAGTGAATTACAGGTAGAAGAGAGGAGAACAAGGGAGAAGCCATAGGTTGCAGGGATCTCTCCAGTCTCCCATGGGTTGTCTTGCTGGTCTGTGGGAAAGGAATGTCAATCAAATGAGGAGAGATGATTTATGCGCAGCTGATATTCTAACTGCAAGCACTGCCAAAATACCTATAGCACTGCTGAATCCTTACTGTAAGTCTAATTTGGTCAACACAGCTGAGCACAATCCAGAGCAGAAATGTCTTCATCACTCACTGACGTGCATGGTAAATTTACACATGCTTGTGTTACTGCTGGTTGCCACTATGCACCTGCAGTATAGGCTCTCTAGGTATGTTGCAGCTTGTTGGAATTAAACTACAGTTGACATGAAAGCTTTCATGGTAAGCAAAGATGAACTGTTGACCTGAGAAAGAAATTATTTCACTGTCTTGCCAGAAATATCCCATTTAAAACCTATCATGTATTCGCCATGTATGTGTGTGAAAGTTAAGGGAGCTAATGCACAAGTAGCCCTGACACCAATGACTCTGGGCCCTGGGCTGTGCAGTCTCTCAGGACTAGGACACGGTAGGGCTGAGTTTTCCACTGTTGAAGGTATGTGCTTGTTGCTACTGGCGCGGCCTCAGATGCATGGTGCGCTGGCAAAGAGGAAGATCGGAGGAAGTGCTTGCTGTCCGTGGCAGCTCCACTCCCTGTGCTGGCAGCCACAGGTCTAACAGCAGTGGCTGGGAGAGGAAGCCCTGCCCCCCTATCTGGAGAACAGGCTTTGCAGAAAGAGGGACCATCTCTGGCCGGGATCTGGGGATGGGCAAGGAAAGCAGTACCTTTCCATGTAGGCCACGGGTCCTCAGCAGGTCTGATCTGCTCCCTGCAGTTGCTGTGGTTTTGCCCACAAGGCCTTTTCCCATCTCCTTTTCTTTCACGGGAATGCATGGCAACTCCTCAGCATTATTAAATAACAGTGCTATCTTACATACAGTTCCTCACGATCTTTGCACACAGCAGATGTGTACCTTGATGCAATGCATGGGGGTACTTGGCTATGGCTGGGCTGAGGACCAGGGCACTGAGCTGCCCCAGGGCTAGCCACTGAATACACTCCACATGCTACTCTCTGTCCCCTTCTCAAAAAACCACAATGACTTTATCTCCTCTGGGAAAAACCCATCTTCTCTCTTGCCCATGCTTAGGAGACATTTCATGGCCAATAAACATAGCCATTTCTAGTCTTCTTCTAAGTGAATGCATTGGGTCTTTGGAGGCTTGGTTCCAGGGGAGATTTCCCTTGGCTCTCCCAGCTCTCTGCCTGCCACTGTTTTTTGAACACCGGTTGGGTTAAATACAGATTCCAGCCCAAATGTTTGTGGGAGGAGGGCATCTCTGCGTAGGCCATTACAAATCTCCCAGGGATTTGTGATCCCCATCGCTGTAGATTCAGCAATGAGGACCACTGCTACCTATGGACTCTCATTGTCTATTGGATTATCCCCTGGTTATACTCTATACTCTGCCTATTTCCATCTAAAATACTGCATGTTAATTTTACATCCTGGTCCTTTAGAGGCTGGTAGGAGCTTCCACCTTCAAGGGAGCTGGGTTTACAGCTAGATAAGTAGTGTCACTCAGATCTTTTGCCTTGTGTTTCTTTAGTTAGTGGGGTTTTGTTTGTTTGGGTTTGGGTTTATTTGGGTTGCTGTTTATTTATTTATTAACTATTTCAGGTAAGTTTACATTTTAGAGAAGAGTCTTTCTCTGGAGAAGCCATTAAAGCCTTGGTAGTTTACTCAAGATGTTGTGCCCCAGTGTACTTGTGGTTTGAACTGGTGCCTCACAGAGAAGGTGTCCCAAGAAACACAAAGGCAGAACTACTTGTAAAGGAAAAAACAGATTAAAACACCACAACCCCATTGTCAGAGAAATTGTTGCAAAGTAGGGATGCTAAATTTGAACAAGATGACTGTCAGCAGCTGAGAAAGGGAGAGGAACTCACCAAGCGCATGTTTTTGGAAGAATTCTCACATGTATGAGGAAAAAACCCTGCAACAAGCATGGCCTGGTGTTATAACCCGACTGCAGTGTCATTAACACCAGAGTAAATCCAAATGGCACTCAGGGCAGGGAAAAAATAAAAAGAGGGGAAAAAAATATCAAAGCTCTTAATCCAACATTTTCCTACACTGTTTAAAGTGGAGCCCAGTAGCACCTAGATTAAATTATCCTAGAGAAACACAGTTGTCTAATGACTTACATGGCATTTCGAGATTGATGACAATCCCAGTTTTGCCAGTCTCCCTCACATGAAATATTGCACACCTGTCTGCTTTTATATTCCCTGACAGCCAGGTCAGATTTGATAATTCTTTCTCTAAACCAATGTACCTGTATTTTCTTTCTCTTTAGAAATGAGAGTTTATGGTGGTTTTGATGTGTTAAATAGAATCCATTGTCTCTTACATCTCTTAGCTCCATTTTGGTATTTTTCTATAACAAAAGACTTTATTGAAGCTGAAATATGTAATTTTACAAACTCCTACACAGCCATAAAGCACACAGATATGTATTGTATCTGATTTACACAGCAAGGTCACCAACTGTACTAAACTGGTTAGGTAAAATAAACACTTAGTGGTGATCAGGATGGGGAAAGAGCCAGTTTTGTGCTGGGACATGTCAGGGCGGTGTCTTTGAACCAGACACAAAGTCATTTGTTTTTATCCACCTTGGCTTCATAGTCCCTGCTAGGGTAACACACGCAGCTGGAAAAGTCCTTCCCCATTGTAGCTGCTTGCATATGTCTTGGTCATTGTGGTACAGGGATGTGCCCCTTGTAGCTGTCCCCTGATGAACAGGGGACGAAAAACCACTGAGCAGGACCACCGGTGATGCCTTTTAATGGGGAGAGAAGCCCCAAAAGCGAGTGATGCTGCTTTGTGAGCAGCTTTTCTGAGGGAGGACTGATCCCCTGATGCTCAGGGCCATGCCACGTTTCTGTCCTGGGTGGAGGCCTCATGCCCAACCTGGCTTGCAGGGATGGGGAGGTTGCTCCCACTTGTTAGAAGGAGGTGTGATGGGGCTAATGCCTCTGAACTGGTCACCTCCGTGATGATAACAAATCCTCTTCCCCTCTCCTAGGACCATGGTCAGAAGGACCTTTTGTGTGCCACTGTCTTAAGTAAGAAATAGGAGAACACTCCTCAAATGAAAAGGTTTGATGGGGAGGAGGGACATTTGTCAAGAATTCTGTTGCCCTAAAGAAGGCAGCTAAGAGATAATGGCAAAAATTATTTTAAACAGCAAAATAATTATTCTACTTTTCAGCCAGTCATAGGACAGGTAAATATATATGTACATATATTTATTTTGTGGGTGAGAAAAAAACTTCACAAGTGATTTTGCAATCTTTTCTTAGGTTAAGACCATCTGTTTACACACAAATGGCAGGGTGCCAGCCACTGAAGCTGGGGCAGGAAGCAATGCCAGTGCAAAGGCTGCATTCAGCCTGGCCAAAGTCACTTTGATTTGCAGAATAGCCTAGATTCCATCCTGGAAGTCTTCCCACCTCCTCATTTCAGTTACTGAGTCAGAGAATCAGTTATTTGAAAAACTCTGTTTTTTCTCTGCAGTTTGGCTTGACACCTTGCTGTTGCATTCAGGTTCCCTTTCTGGTTCCTTACTTCACATTTAATGCCAAGAAAAATAAATTTTTATGCTCATCGAAGTGTCTAGGACCTGTCTCTCCTTCCAGAGAAAAAGCCACACCTGTGGGTAAAATCGACCCTCCTTCAAATTCATTACAAAAATTCAGAAGGGTTTTCAAGTATTCTTCTGAAATAGAAAAACTAGAATATTCTCTAATTAGTTGAGGAAAAAACCATTTTGATCAAGCGTTCATTTAATTTTTTTCTTGTTCTTGGAAGAGTTTTTATACAAACGTGAAAATTAATTAGGATATGGAATGTATAATAGGATCTTGTTTATGAGAACATATTTGTTGAAAGTTTCTAAGAGCTGAATATTGCATTAATTGATGTGTGCTTGTATTTCAGCTTCTCGTGGATGCCATCTGGTCTGGTTAAGTTGCTCTGTTGTTTTATATGTTGTGTTGTGTTGGGGGTTTTTTCTTAAGATTTTGTGCTTACTTGGGAGGAAGAGTAAGTGGGAGAGAGGGAAGTGTGGACAAGTTGGAGGAAGGATGAACAGGATCAGTTCTGATGAATTAAGTTTGTGTACATGCTTTAGATTAGGGACTGGCAACCTGTGACTAGAAGGATGGATATAGCTCACACAGATTTGTGGACAGAAGTCAGCTAATGTCAAGAATGAGAGAGAACATCTGCTGAGCCACTAGTGAAAAACATGCATCTTTTTATCCCCTGCAAAATGGACAACATTTTCATAGTTGCATATAGCATGTGTAGTGGGGGAGCTGAATTCTTCCTGGAAGGGCCATGTCTAGACAGACAATGCAACTACTCTGCTGAATGTGCTGCCTACCATCCCTCAACAAGCAGTGTGTTTGTCAGTAGTGACATTTCTTTCTGTTCTCCTTTGTCCTGGTGTCAAGGAGGAGTAATCCGCTACCTGGAACCCAAATCAAGAGGCTCCAGATCTTCTGTGCCCAAGGTGTTGTCTTTCCATTCTGAGGGCTCAGTCCCCTTCGGGCTAGCAAGAGATTCTTCCTTCATGAGACAGACCTTGTTTAGCCCAGCAGAGACCTGGCTGCCCATGGGCAACTCTGTGTTTGCATGTGGTGATCCTGTTTCTGTGCTGCTCCTTTGCTGGCCAGCCATAATCTTTTCCCAACTGCCAGCCCAGGACTGTGCTGTCAGAGTGGTTTTCATCTCCTTGATCACAGATCTTTCCCTCCCAGGTCCTCATCAGTGAGTGCTAACCCTGCTTTTGGGCCATCTGTTCTTGTTTCACTCTACACAGGCAGCAGCAGATCTGCTGCAAAACTGGTTTCTATTCCACAGCAATATACTTCTCTTCCCACTGTAGCCTCGGGGACAGCTGTGCCGGTGCAGACAGCCAGGGCTAGTCCAGGATTGGCCATGTGCTAAACGGCCAGCCACTATGCCCATGCTGGCTGCCACCTCCAAGGGAGCAAACCAGGTGATCAGAAGGGCTGGAATTGCGGCGGGCGGAGGAAGCAAGCAGCCGATTCAATGTGAATGATAGAGCAAGCTTCAACTTTATTGACAGAAATCACACCTTATATAAGCACTCTACAATAATCATGCATACTACTCACAAATCTATTGGATACATGTAAAAAGCTAGATTATAATATCCCAGCCCCCTGTGGCATCTCAGACATGTCACAACATCTTCCCTCTTCTGGACTGCCTCCTTTCCCAAGGTTGTTTTTACCATCAAGGCCATTGTGTACCTCAGTTTCTCTCTTTGTTAACATAACAGTCTGTTGTTTGGCATAACTGTACCCTGGGTTTATTCCTTTGTTTACCTCAGATGGCTGCAGTCAGCTTCTGCAGAGACCCATGGCCTTGCTCTCTGCAAGCCGTTCTCCAACAATTCCCCCTTTTTCTTTTTGTGCAGGCTGCACAAGCATAAATTTACTAATATTTGTCATTATACAACTATATGCTATTTTAATAATTACTACAATCAATAGTACTATTCCTAATCACCGCAATCCTTCTTGTAACAGACCTTGTAGCCATAGGGACAGACCAAACACAGATTGTAACCATTTGTCTCAAGGATTGACAACCACTTGTGTTTTTTGTAAACGTTGCTTCATCCATTGTAATTGGTTTTGCATTAATTGACTGTGGTTGGATAGATTAAAACAACACATCCCATCAAAATCTTTACATCCATGCCCCTGGGCAAGCAAAAGAAAGTGTATGGCAGCTCGACTCTGTAATACAGCACACCTTAAACTATCGAAGGTACCTTATCGAGTACAGAGCATCCCACATACTATCGAAGAGCAATCACATGAAAGCAAACAAACTAGGATTGGTTCTATACCACTGTCCACAAGCCTTCACGCCCTCTATGGTTGGTCCCGTTATGGTGTTCACACGTAGTTCTTCTGTTAGGCAAACATCTTATTTCCCACAGTCCGGCATCCTTATTTCTTTGCTACTCACGCAGTTTCTCATCCTCTCGGCCTTGCCGGTGTTCTTCCCAACAGCTACAGCCTGATTACAGTGATGCCACTCAGTCTGGATCACTCATAACATGTCCGCTGTTTCCCAGGCATTCCACAAATCCCCCTTTTTGTTTTTGAGTGATCCAGACCCCTTTTATTGTTCAGTCCATCGTTCTCATAAAACACTTCCACACACAGGTTAACACCATTAAAAGGATTACAATGACAATTTAAACTGTTATTCCATGTAAAAACAAAAGAATTTTTAACCATCTAATAATTGGTAATCTTTTAGTCAAATCATTATTAAACTTTCTTCCTTCTTCAAGATGTAAATTTATTGTATAAACATCACTACAAAACCTAGTGCTATTCACCGGTACTGCTGAAGGAGTCACATCTTGCCATCTCAGCCAGATTGTCTGATTATACCAACCATAATGACCAGTACAAATGGCATACCAAACAGGTCTGAGATGGGTCGGCAGCAGTTGCTAAGCCCAGGCAAAATGCCTGCTGTCCTGATTGATCTTTCCCTGCCACCTTGGCACAACTCTGCAGTTTCTTATCTATCTTACGAGGCCTGTTCTTCATCAAAGCTTAGCTGTTTGTCAGAAGCTGTGTGAGGCCGATGCCTTCCAGCCCTCCCTTTTCTTTGTTTTGCTGTGGCACCTGCAAGACTTGTTTGAGAGCTGTATCAATTAAGGGTTAGACAAACTTCAAAACACAGCATACTTAGAATAGTTCTAATTAAAAAGAGTAGACTAATTTCACTATCCATATTTAAGGGATATGACTAAATAGTACAAAAATAAACAGTAAGGAAAATACGGTACTAACATTCAGATCCGCAATTGCTGGGGAACCCTGGATGCAGCGAGAATTCAGAGTGCCCTTCCTCACAAACTGGAAACCCTACGTGATGCGTCCATCCGTAGGTGAGACATCCAAAGTCGCTGCAAGCAGGTCCAGCCTTCAAAGTAACAGGCCAAAATAACTGGCAACTTCCTTTGAGCGGAAACATCTGATTTCATCCTCCTGTTGGGTTCCACCTGGAGCCTGGCCAGTACTCCAGGGGGAAAACCAAGGGAGTTTCTAAATAAGGTTAAATACTTGAGCTCTTAATTCTTAATATTACTAAACAAAGAAAGTGGAATACATATATTCTTACAGCATCTTATCCTTATTAATAACTATATTTTATCTAAACTACATTTTGCACAAGTGACTAGTAAGCCTATATATTTCATTAAGGAGTTACAATTACTGTTAGCATTTTCTCTTAAAAGAATTGGCAACTGTAGTGTAGTTTGTTCTGTTGCAGTAGCAAACATTACCCAGACATTCTGCTTAAATAATCAGTCGAGGAGATTACAAACAGTTGGTACAGGGGCACCCACAGCACCCACAGCTGGATCCTGAGTGCTGGCTGCCTCTCACCCTCAGGTGTGGTTGCACACACCTTGCTGGTGACCATTGGAGACGAGACCTGTGGAGACACAAGCATAACCTCTTCCCCAGGTTATTAAAGGAAATGGTCCTTCCCAGTTACCCCTTTCTAGGTTTTTGTTAACACTTGAGCTTTGCTTTGGACTTCTTGTTGATCTGGTATCTATGATGAAAAATGACACAATATTGGTGACACCTGTAATACAGGGGAGATATTTAAAAGGTTTGAAGAGATGGAGTCTTTCTGGTATTCAGGGCAAGTTGCAGTGATGTTTTTAGTTGGATACCTTGATAAAGAAGGTAAAGGTTTTGTGTTGCTCTGACATTCTGGTGGAAGAAATGCATGCGTTTTACAGCAGAGCAAATGGTTGACCTGGAGCCAAGCTCTCTCCCCCCTTTTGTTTTTGCAAAAGCACTTTCAAGGTCTGGTGCGCTCTTTCTACGATGGTTTGTCCTGTGGGGGAATGCAGTATACCTGCGATGCTTATTAGCTATATGGTGAAGATCTTGTCTTGCTTTTTCTGTAAGTACTTTGGGTGATGTCAGTGAAGGATCTTTTCACAAAATATCAAATAAGCTATGCAGATCATAATGAGTTAGGCCCACGGCTGTATCTAATTTATGGTTCCTAACAGTGTCTGTAAATCTTTTAAAGTCTTAATAACAGTTTTAAGTTGTTGCAGGACAATACACACAGGTGATTCGGTTCACAAGGTTAGTGTCAGGGTGGGTTTCAGGGTGGGTTGTGCTACAGTGGTGATTAAGACAAATTTGATCCAATTTGAGTTCCTCATTGAGTCATACAGTTACAACCCCAAAATGCAATAGGGGTTTTCCAATATAAATGGATTAATATTTGCTACCCAATTTTCTGGGCCTCTTACATGAATGAGATCCTTGCTTTAAATTGTTACAGCATGACACCAACCCTGAAAAGCATTTGAGGTACCAGGGCTAACAGCCAGTCTGCTCACAGATATTATGGTCACATTTGCAGCAGTATCTAAAATGCCTGTCAGCTCGACAGATTTTTTAGCTTTAACGAGAGTACATTTTACCAGAAGTTAACCTTGTGTTACTGTTTTAGTCCAAAAATATTTAAGGGGTACCTGTTGATCCAAATCCTGAGTAATTGCAGCGTCTTTAACAAGCTGAACAATTTTTTTTTTTTTTTTTTACTTTTTGTTTTGTTTTGTTTTGTTTTGTTTTGTTACAGAACACAGGGGTACAGACCATAATTTTGATTTTTCTCTTCATAATCAGCATCTACAACCCCTGGTAAAACAAACAACCCGTGTAAGGTTGCAGATGACTTTTTAACAATATTTTCGTTAGGCAGATGGTACAAAGGTGCACTCTCCCCGCAGAGTATGCACCTAAATTCAAAACAACAATCAACACAAAATTACTGCCTCCTGCTAGAGGAGGTATTTCACCTGTAACAGTTAGAACACTGAGCCCAAACAAACCGCAGCGCCGATGCCCCAGCGGGCGGGCACTAGGACCCTGCAGTTCCTGGCCGGCCGCTTCCCTGGGCGGAGAACTCCGCGGCTGCAGTGGGCCGCGTCTCACACACACACACACACACACTCACACACACACACACACAAAAAGGAGCTCCTGACACTCATCACTCACAACATAAAATGACAAATATTACAAATACGAAGATTCCATTAAGAACATCTAAAGCCTGTGCTGCATAACCCTGCCGCTTTTGGCGGGGGGGGGGGGGTGCCGAGAGCGCAGTGCCGGGCTCAGCCGCAGGCGGCCGCTCCGCGGGGGGGTCGGGGAGGCCCCGGGCCGCCGCCGCCAGCTCCGAACGCTGAGCACGGAGATCCACACGCTCGTTGTTTCAGATAGAATACTGTCCCGGCGTGAATGCCGTTTTTTCTTCTTAAAAGTGTTAGCCAATTTCTAGGGGGCCAATCGATATCCCTGAGCCATCGCCTCCAGTACAGCTGATGTAGTCTGAGGTTTTGCAGCCCGTTCTTATTAATGCTTACATCTTTAATAACAGAAAAATGCCGTTCTTCCCAACGTGGCTGATGACTCGGCTCATAGCTTACAGGAGTAAGAATTCTTCTTGCCGTGTCCATATTCCCTTGCGCCAAAGTTTTTTCGCCTCACTTTTACGTTTTTTTTTTTTTTTTTTTCGCCTCACTTTTATCTATGGATCATCCCCAATTAAAGGAGGATACAGACCAGACAGTCCAGACTCTTTTTCAGGATTTACAGCATCAGGGTCTAAAAGATTATCTCACCATTCTGCTTCTTCAAACAATAAATTTGGCTCTTTAAAGTGTCCCTTAGCCTTGCCCGGACCAATCAGCGCGGCTAAGTCTTTTTTAACGGACCTACTCCCCGCTTTTCTAAAAAGCGCTGTAAAAGTTGAATGGCTACCTCTCGTTCCATGTGGCTGCCCGGGCAGCAACTCCACAAATTCCACAAATTCCACACCCCTGGCGCGACCTTCCTTAAAGTCCGATCAAGTAGCCAGACACCAGGGAGGCTTTTCCTGGGTAACAATTCCCTATTCAGCCTTAAATTCCTCTGGCCTTTCCTGGGTCTCACCCCTATTCGGCCTGGCCTTTCCTGGGTCTCACCCCTATTCGGCCAATTACGGGGTAGCCATCCACGGACACCAAAATCTCCTGAAGCCGGACCAGCTGCCTCGATGTCAGACTTACGAATCCCGACGCTTTAGGAGATGGCACACGTCTACTGCCGTCAGCAGCGACCTTATCGCCTTCCAGCTCCGAAAAATCCGTTCCGCCGCTTCCCGGGTTCCGTCTGGTGGAAAAGCAGGGTTCGGGTAACCCTGTTCGGTGCGCCACTTGCGGCGGGCGGAGGAAGCAAGCAGCCGATTCAATGTGAATGATAGAGCAAGCTTCAACTTTATTGACAGAAATCACACCTTATATAAGCACTCTACAATAATCATGCATACTACTCACAAATCTATTGGATACATGTAAAAAGCTATATTATAATATCCCAGCCCCCTGTGGCATCTCAGACATGTCACAACATCTTCCCTCTTCTGGACTGCCTCCTTTCCCAAGGTTGTTTTTACCATCAAGGCCATTGTGTACCTCAGTTTCTCTCTTTGTTAACATAACAGTCTGTTGTTTGGCATAACTGTACCCTGGGTTTATTCCTTTGTTTACCTCAGATGGCTGCAATCAGCTTCTGCAGAGACCCATGGCCTTGCTCTCTGCAAGCCGTTCTCCAACATGGAATAACTGTGCTTATTGTAAATACAGGCGTAAAGCAGCATTTCAGGGAAGATGTGAAATGGTTGCAGCTTGTTCACCTGATAGCATTATATTAAATGCCCCTCTCCCTATACCTTTATATTTAAGGTTCCGAAATGCTTTGGAGAAGGTCTTTTCTTTTTCTTCACATGTGTCCTGTGTCAGAGGCTGTGTCCTGAGAAAGGAACCGAAGATAAGGAGAAAGAAGAAAAATACCGTGTTTGTCAGATACCCGAACGGTGGGGGATTTCAAGAAAAGTAGCCAATAAAGTAATAGACAAACAGCCATGTAACCAATGAGAGTGATGTATGGATAAAAGGATAAAGTATATAAGATATGAGAGAAGCAATAAAGATGGCTATTCTGCTGCAAAAACATCGTCATGTCCATCTCTACCACAACACCTCGTTGTCCATTATATGACCTATTCAGTCCATTCTCAAATGTTTATCGCTCTCTCAACAAGGAGGTACAGATTGCACTGGACTAAGGGACTGTACTGGTTTAAAAGCAAATAATTAAACCATGTTCATTTTTAACTTTCTCCACCAAGATGAGTTAGGAAGGGAATCTAAGGAAAATGCACATTTCAGTGTGAGTAGATGGGACCTACCATGTCAGCCCCATCCATGGAGGGGCTGGGGAAAGGTGGTGTATAATACAAAATGGAATTTTTGTGGAAAATCAGGCTCATCCCATGCCCCATCGCTAACAGCTCACTCGACACAGGCAGCTTCATGAGTGGGAGGAAATGGCAATTCTTCTAATGGAAAGCATCTCCTCACTCCAAGAACAGATTGCAGTCATTATGGTAACACCTGCCAGAGCCAAATAAAACCTGCTGGAGTAACACAGACATTGCTGAACCACGTGCCATGATCCAGCTTTCAGAAAGCAACCATTGCTACAGCAAGAAATTCTCTGTGTCCTGCTGACTCTACTTTCTGGAGGTGCTGGCACGGTCAAAGGAACATGCCAGATGGAAGTGCTCCTAGGATTTAAGTGGCCCTGGGCAGAGGAGCTCATCTTGCTCAGCACTTGGAAAAGTCCCCCTAGAAAATCCCTCCTCCCCAAAGCATTCTTCCACCTGACTGTCACATGGCTTCTGCAGTGGAGTTAGGAGGGCTCATACCTTTACTTTGGAAGTTGTTTTTAGGGATTTTGTAGCTCTTAAAGTCTACATTATCTGCATAAAATAAAATGTCATTTAAAAAAAAAAAAACCTATTAATCTAGAAATCTTCACCACTTAAACATTTTTGTCTTGTAACTATTGGAAACACAGACATAGTCATACTGCAGTCAGCTAATTTTTTCCATTGCTTTTGAGAAAAATAATCAGCTAATTAAGCAATCCCCTTTGGTCATGACATTACTGTTTTACAGCATTAACCTCTTTCTGGTACATAGGATATGTTATTTCTAGTGAAATCTGTTAAACTAAGAGCATATTTAACTACCAGACAGGCCTTGAAGTTAGTAGAATAATTGCACAGGTGTGCTCAATTTTCGACAGCCAAACCTCTTGGTCTGAGTCACCGAGAAACTACAGAGAGACATCTAGGACTCTGTGTTCTTTCCTTGTAACAATGATCTCTGATACTGAGCTTTTCTTCAAAGCTTTTCTCTCCTTTTCTTCCCTTGCCCCTCCTCCAATACAGCTTTTCAATAGTCTAGCTGCCACTAAAGAATTTCTTCATTTCTTTGACTATTTTTTTTTTCAAAGAAGCCCCAGGAAGATTTCCAGAATTTGTAACTGTATTCAGTTACAATCATGTGTCAATTCTTCCCACAGAGGAGACATGTCTGTAAAAAAATCTCCACTGTCCGTTAAAAAGCAGTGTTTTGCTTTCCCATCTCTTGCGCTACTTATTCATTGGGCTATTCTGTGAAAAATTAAGGAGGAGTTCACTTGGATACACTGACGTGCATTGTAATCTCTAAGAGATTTATCTGTTTAGGGCTCTCTCATTTTTAGCCTTTTTAGGGCAGAGTCACTTATAGTTTCCTTGACTCTTGTTTGAAAATTACATTGGGTGTAAGAGAAGCTATAGTAATTGGTGAGGTGCTGCGTTGTCCAGTCTTAGAAAGGTTCAAGATTTGGCTAAACAAAACCATGACAGACTTGATCCAGTGTTAACAATAGTCCTGCTCCAAAGGCAAGGTAGCTCTGGAGGCCTCCAGCTGTCCCTCCCAAGAGATACAGACAAAACATTATATGACATCAGTAGTGGGCATTTAAGGGTAGATGGCAGCGTCAAACTGGGGGGTTGTTCTCCTGCCCTCATCAGATATACGTTGGAAAACAGACTGGAAATTGTTCTTTATCATCCTCAGCATCTACAGCCTTTTGAGGATGCTTATAGGACCAGCTGCTAAGTCCACCTTAGACAAGCTATCCAGACCATTTTTTTGCATCTACCATTCAACAGTGGATCAAAATTGTAAAATTCTGTGTTTTGACAGCATCTGTGTGTTGCTGGATGAGACGGTTTTCCTTTCAAGTTAGCATGAGCTCTTTTCCTTACTGCTCAACCTTAGGCTGTCCAAACTGCATTTTCTGAGCTATAGATAACAGCTAAATGCTTTGCAGCAGCCAGGAAAGACAACATCTGGATTAAAAGCATTACAGTTCTGGTCAAATAGACTCAAATAAGCATTACACATTACAGCTACTGGAATTAGGAAACAAACACAAAAGCTGAATCCTGGTGAAGGAAAAGGTGCTAGAACATATATTGATATTTTTACCTTACACCTTCTGAGAATTTCTTGGTAAAAGGACCACCTCTCCTTGTATTTTTTTCTCTCCTTCTTGATTATTATTATTTTTTTCCTGAATAGATGGAAATCTCTCTGTGGTTTTTTTTAGATGCATGTTTAGTCTCCCTGGGATACCCTTTCAATAACTTACAGACCAGCAGTGTGGCACAGGTGTGGTGGGAGAATTGACAGTAGAGGAGCTCAAATCTGTAACCTTCTTTCCGACATCTTTTTTTTTCAGTTTACAGTTTGGAATCAAGCATATTTTGAAGTGTCTTAAAATATTAATGTAGCATAAGTAAAACTGAGTAAGTGAGGATTCGATTTTTCCAATGCCAGCAACTACAATGAAACAGATTAACTCTAAGGATTTGTCAGAAAAATGTCAACTTCTCTATGTTTTCCTGATAGTGCATAAAAAAAGGAGACATGGAAGCAAGATTCTCTCTTCCTTAGTGCCTGACAGCAAAGCTTCTCAGACTGTTTAAAGGGAAGGGCTGCTCACCTTCTCAAAAAAAAAAAAAAAAAAAAAAAAAGTCTCCTGCAGTACTATATTTAACAGTTTCCATTTATAGATCAAAATTGGGCCAAACTTTTGAATAGTCATTTCCTACTTTCCTCTTTTTTCTTTTCTATTAATTTTAGGTTTGCATGAGAGCATGCTGAAGTAAATGCACAATTGTACACACAATACATTCGTGCCCACAGTTTGAAGTTCTCGGTTACTGGTAGAGAATGGGACTCTTGCCAAGAAAACTGGTCTTGCAGGGCCCAGAAAAGAGACGTAACTCTTCATACTGTACATCTTGAAATTATTTTCTTTGTTTTGAAGTGACTGATAAGAAGGGTTACATGTAGGTCCAGATTCATGGCAGATGAGACTGCTCTGCACTGTCATTAGGCAAGTTAATGGGCAGTGGTCCTGAGCAGACTATCAGGCTCAGAGAGCTTGTCAGGCTCAACAGCTTGAAATTTAGTGGCAGTTGCTTACAAATGATGTTCCTGACAGGTCGATATTGGGGTTGATACTATTTAACACCCTTACTGATGCTTTGGATGATGGGGCAGAGCGTGCCTTTGTACTGGGTTTGAGTGGCAGAGTTTTTGGCAGTGGGGGCGGGTGCTACAGCGCTGGCCCCTGTGAGAAGCTTCCCAAAGCTACCCTGGCTCCAGGTTGGACCCGCCTCTGGCCAAGGCCAGGCCAGTTAGTGATGGTGGCTGTGCCTCTGTGATAGCATATTTAAGAAGGGAAGCCTGAAGAAGAGGGTTGGGACTTTGAGGACGAGCTATAAGAAGGACACCTATGTGAACTCCGAGGTCAGTGGAAGGAAGGAGGAGGTGCGCCAGAGCAGAGAGCCCCCCTGTACCCCATGGTGAGATGGCAGGGCCACCCCCCTGTCACCCATGGAGGTCACTGGAGGAGCAGAGATTCACCTGCAGCCTGTGGAGGACCCCGGGGACTCTGTGGGAAGAGGAAGCCCCCGCTGTTGTAGTTCAGTGCTGGGAGGACTGCAACATGCAGGGGTGACCCACAACAGAGCATCTCGGGAAGAATGCATCCTGTGGGGAGGACTCACAGTGGAGAGAGCTTGTGGAGGACTGTCTCCCATGAGAGGGATGCCACGTGGAGCAGGGGAAGAATGCACGAGAGTGCTTCCCCCATACACTGAAGGAAGGAGCAGCGGGACTGACTGCCCTCCCCATCCCCTACCCCTGTGCTGCTAGGGGAGAAGGTAGAAATATCTGAACAAAGCCTGAGCCCAGGAAGAAGAGAGGGGTGGGAGGAGCTGTTGTAAGATATTCTGTCTGTTAAGTGTTGGTTTTGTTAGTGTTTGAATTAAAGTGATGTTCTTGTTCTTCTTCCCCTAACAAGCTTGTCTTTTGCCTGTGACTGTTAATGGGTGAGCGACCCCTCCCTGTCTTTATCTTGATTCCTGAGCCTTTTGATTCATTTTTCTCCTTCCCAGCGCTGTGGTGGAAGGGGTGAGTGAAGGCTGGTGCTCAGTTGTCCTCTGCACTCAAACCACAACCCTAAAGCATGACAATACTCAACTGGGAGATGCAAATAATATGCTGGAGGACAGGACTACCATTCAGAGGGACCTGAACAGGATGGGAATTGGGCTGGAAGAAACTAGGGAGCTCAATCAAAGCAAGTGCCAAGTCCTGCAGCTGGAACGCAACTGGGAAGCAGAGCAAACTGGAGCTAATGGATTAGAAAACAGCTTTGCAGAAGAGATGAGGATCCTGGTGTACAAGTTGCGCACTGGCAGGGCCACATCTGGATGCTGTGCTGAGCATTGGACTGCCTAGTACAGGACCAACACTGAGGTACTGGATCAAGTCCAGTAGAGGCCATTGAGATGGTCAGGGCTGAAGCACTCAGTGTTGGAAGAGAGGTGGGGGGAGCTGAGCTTCTTCAGGCTGGGGAGGGGAAGCTCCTGGTGCCTGCAACTACCTAACAGGACAGTACAGATGAAACAGATCTAGGATCTTTTTGGAAGTACACAGAGAAAGAATAGGAAGCCATGGGCACACTTTGCAACCAGCGGAACTCCTATTACATATGAGATGGTCTTGGTTGCACAGTTGAGAGGTAGAGAACAACCTGCTGAAGGTAGGAGAATTTGAACTCCTTATTCAATGTGTGCTCTCTCAGAGCATCTGAGATGTCTTGAGCAAATGGCTCAGTCTCTGCAACTTGAGTTCCTGTTCTGGGGGTGGGCTGATGAAACAGCAGTCTTGTCTCTGCATTATCTGAGGCTTCTGCAAGACAGAGACAAAAGAAGCAAGTAAGAGGAAGATAAACATCTCTTCTATCTCACTGTAGTGGCTGGACATTCTAAAATGCACCATCAAGGTCTTTGTCCAGTCACACATCCATCACATCTTGGGCCTACCTCCTGAAGAGCATTAATAGTTTTCCTTCCTCTCACATTAAGCAAGGGCACCTTTGGTACTCCAATTCCCAGGTGGCCAAAGGATATTGCTGGTTTTGCTCTTCAGTCTGCCACTGAGGTCACTTGGGTTTAGGATCAGAAGTCGCCAGGTAAACTGTGTGCAGTATTAGTCCTCCATGGGAGCTAATGAATCCTGGGGAACCTGACATTAATAAAACCCTGCCAAGGACCTGACTTCTGTCCCTAAAAAAACTTCAGGATTTCAGTGAGCTCTTTTTCAATCAGTGTAAACTAGAGAAAATCTTATTTTGTAAGTACATATCTGTGCACAGTAGACAGGGAGTGAGAATAACAATTCTTTAATAACTGACATTTACAGGCTAGTAACATTCTTGCGACTCTAAAAATGCTTCATAAATTTTGTAAGTTAGAAGGATGCAAGTATTTAGATTCAGCACCCTGGCAAACACGGGAAAGTTGAAAAGCCAAACACTCTAGCTCAGGCCAGTTTTACAAAATGCCAAATAAAAGCCTTCTGTAAATTTAATAACTGCTACTTCATGCCTTCAACATGAACTCAGAGGCGTTGGATCCTGGTTTAGACTGTGATGGGAGGACAGATTTTCAAACTGATCATTGCGTGTGGAGGCACGTAGCCAAACTCTTTGAGATCAGGGTTAAAGTAAGTAAGTTAGTTTGCATTTACCGTAGGCTTGCAGCTATACACTGGAGAACTTCCCTGCAAGTCAGCTGATGGGTGACAACTCACAGGGCTGCTTGGACCTGACTGTGGGGCCAGCCCTGCCAGTATGAGGTTCGTGGAAACCCACCTATAAGTGCCATGGGGGAGGTGGGGCGATGGCAACATATACTGTGCCCAGAGAAAAGCTCCTGCCCCTGCTCTCTACCTACGCTTAATAGTACCTTCAAGAAACGCAAAAAAACAATTTCTGTTTTGCCACTTAAAGCAGGATGAAATATTATTAATGTATCAAATGTTAGATATGTACTGAATGATTTGTTCCTATTCAAATCAGCAAATATGCATGTTGACCGTGTCACCAGATATTCAGTAACAGCAATGATGGATTCTTGTTTGTGGAGAATTGATTCTGTAGGATTTCTGATGAGCAAATCTGGAGCTGTGCAGCCGGATGCATGATAACTGTCAGCACAGCACTGCACATAACTTCCCTGCAAAAGTTTCATTTAATCTGTTGCTTTTAGGACATGTAAGAATATCTCCATTTGGCTCTCTTTTCAAAAAGTATACTTTGTCAGGGAGTTCCTAGTAGTACCTTAAAGCATTTTCAAGGAAGAATATCTTCATGAATCAAAGGTTTACATGCAATTTTTTTCATATCTTTAAACTTTTTTTGTTTCTTTATATTATTATTATTACTATTATTATTATTAAAATAGCATTTCTCTTACCTTCCTTCTTTCTTTCCCTCCCTTCCAGTTTCTTTTCTATTTTCTCCCCCCTCCTGCACTAGTAAAAGGAAAAGAAGGGAACACCACTTCTTGGTGAATACTCTTCCAAACACCTTCCAGTTATTATGGCTTGAATTGATGATCAACTGTCGGTTGTCCACTCTCTGCATCCTGTTTCTGCCTTTATTTCTTGTTATATGGTAAGTCTGTGTTGTGAGTCAGCTGAGGCAGTACAGGCGGAACTTTCAAAAGTGATAGGTCCTAGTCTTTGGTTTAGTAAGAAACAAAAAGCACTCAGGGCCTGAGGACCTAGTGCCGTCATAAATTATAAGAGAATCCCCTCTGCACAGGGAGTTGAAAACACCATATGTCGCCTCCCTGTATTTGTCTTAGTGTTTATTTCTTTAGGGTTTGGGTTTTTTTCAGGAGCTGAAAAGGCTTGTAGTATTACTAGGTAACTGAATTAATGGAAAATTGTTAGCTTGTTTATCCAATGAGTCTAACGAAGCCTATACACCTCATGTGATTTCTGTAAAGAAGTAAATCAGAAAAGACATAGAAAAGAACAGCAACAACATAGCACAAACCTGCATTCCATAATGCTGGGGTCAAAACTAGAGATCCATCATTTGGAAGTGGCTTAGTGGGAAACTCCAGCCTATAGTCTGTAACCCATGGAGCAAGTTGTATTTGTGATGGAAACCATATTGCTAATGGAAAGCCCTCTTCACTAAGCATGGCACAAAATGGGAACACTGGTCTGCACCTGTAATAAGTTCAGGAAATTGGAGAAGAAAAACAGGTAGCCTGGATATCTGGATGGACTTGGACAAAACCATGGGTCACGCAGAAGTTAAGCAGACCTGAACATCACTGTCATTCTGCATTAGATCTTAGTTACTGCAAAACATCAGTGGTGTGGTTCAAATTTTAAAAAATCAGTCAGCTTTAAATGTGATGAAAGTGCATTATCTTTCCTCAAGGTCTGCAAGTTTTATTGTTAAGATGAAGGGTGCAGTTCAGTGCAGGAATTCCCTTTCCCCAAAATCTCTAAGATTTCCATAGTTCAGCAAAGTTGCCTGAGCAGTTTCTGCTACTCGTTTCTCCTGTTGACCTCAGCAGCACAGTTTGTTTCCCCCAGCTTTGTCCATACGGCAGATTTCCAGGTGGTGTCCGCTTCATTTCCTTTGCAGGCAAACGGGCACATCTGATCTCTGTGCTCCTTACTTCTGGAAACCAGGGTATGGGGGCATCCCACACTAGTAGTGAGGAAATGCCCTTAATATTGAGCACCTTAATGCATGCATTCTCTGCTGTGGCCAGTGCTACAGCAGTGCTGAGGTGCCTTAGACCCAAGTGATTGGTGAGCTCAGCTGTAGGAGCACTCAGACCTCAGAGACACTGATTCTGAGGTAGTTACCAACCCAAATAGTGCCAACTCCACTGGCAAGCTGGCCAACAATGCCACTTGTGGTTTTCCTTTCTCTTCTCAAGCAGGAAATTCTGGCAGAGATTATTTGCGAGGTGGGATAATCAGAAGACAACACTTCTTATTTATTAATGTGATTCTGCTGCACTTGGTCTGATCTCTATCACTCAGTGACGGAATCAAGGGTGGCTCTGCCAGTCCAGTCCATCCCTTTGGGCAAAGCAGGTTTCACCCAGCCTGTTTTTTGACTTCCAGGCTCATGACATGCCTATTACAGGTTCTGACCCTTGCAAATGTCTTTCCTGCTGACAATACATACGCACTAATAATAGGCAATGCAATCTTTTTTTCCCATTTGTAGTGATTCAGGACTTTTGTAGCTACTTCAGAGTTAACTGGGTTTAGTACCAGAAGCTGTAGGCTCTTTGGACACTGGAGTTACTTTGAAAAGACCCTTTTCAATGGGTAGATCGTTTGAGACAAAATAATTGACAAAAAAGTTTGGAATGTAAATGAATGTTGCTGTTTCAATTTTGCTTTTGAAAGTTATCAACTTCTGACACCTTCCTGCTGAATGTTACAAGATGGATGATCCTGGGGTATGATTTTCCTTTTTTCTCTCTCTCTTTCTGCAAGCTTTTACAATATCCTCAACTTCAAAAATAAATAAAATCAGAGATCAGAAGAAAAAGCAATTTAGCTGCTTTCTGCCTCTGACAAAGAAGATAACAAGCAAATAAACAAACAAAACCCCCTCCAAAATCTTCAAACCTGAAGATGGGGGAAAACAAGGAAAACTTTTGGGGAGTCCCTTGAACACGTACATTTAGTCCTGAACAATCACAGCTGGAGAAAATGATTCATGCTCTTGAAGGTGTACTATCTGGAAGATTTGGAAAATGTGATCTTTTTTTTTTTCTTTGAATCTTGCAAAAGGATAAAGAAATGACATTTCATAACCTTAATGATAATTTCACAATTTCAACTTCTTTTTTTTTTTTTTTAATATTGGTGTTGCGCATTTCTCCTGCTGTGCTTAGTCTCAGCACTCACTTGGTAATTCTACAGGTTTCTCTTGGTGTTGGCTTATCCAGTGTACGGTGGAGTACCTGGTTATCTCTACCCTTATTCTTTTTCTGCTCCTGTGAAGCCCAAACCTAGGAGTAGCTACTCATTCTTGAAAGGATTTTACAGAAATGATGGTTGTGACAGACATTAGAACAAGGGGTAACAGCCAGAAACTGTTTCTGGAAGCTCAGGTTTGACAGTAAGAAAAATAACCTGCCCCAGGGTGGTGCAGCCACCCAGAAATATGGGAGATGTCTACCCTTGGAGGTTTCCAAAGTCTCTTACCACCATGTGTGTCATGCTGTGGGCCAGAGGGATGGGATTAGGCAGTGCAGGCCAGGAATATGCTGTGTGGTTTGCAGCCATGGAAACACATCCATCCACGCAAGGCCCAGCTGTTGGTGGCAAAATTTCTGTATTCTGCCACTGAGAAATTGCCCAGGCACCACTGAACACTGAACAGTCTCCCTCTGTTCCCTGCACACACTGGTAGGCTTTCCCAAAACTGTACTCCTCCCTGAGCTGGTACTTTCTAGACTAATGCAGACAGTGACAGCAGCTCCTCCTCACCACGGCTAGGCTGCGTGAACCAAGGTCTTCTTGTGTCCCTTGTGCAGTGGGCTTCCCGTCCCCATGCAAACCAGCGACTTGCTCTTTACTGGGTGCCTGATGAGGCTGTAAGCAATGTGACCTGTCTGTGTGCGGGGACACTAATAGGTGTGTATGGAAAACAGCTAGCGTGATCCACTCACCCTTTTCACACCTGTGTCGGAAAGCGTGCATCTGACTATACAGCCAGACTTCAGGCACGGAGCTCCCTTCCTGTAGGAGCTGTGCGTATTAGTACCTAAAACCACGTTGCAATTTGTGCCACCAAACTCCCTCCTCTCCTCTCAGTTTTTATCACTCCAAGCTTTGAAGTCATCGTGATCTTTCTGCTTTCCCTCTGATGCACTGCAGCAGCCTCCAGCTTTGTATCATCATCAGTCGACCACAGCAGCTTATGGGCCAAGGTCACTAATGACTAATAAGCTGTCTTGTGGCACCAGCTCAAACGTTTTTCTCCTTTGTCTTGGCTTATGTTTGCAGTGGCTCTGAGACTCATTATTCACTCTGGAGCTTTGCACTGTGGGGTGGAGGACAAAAGGGGGGAATGGCAGGGGATTTGCAGAGAGCTAGCACTGGCTCATGCCCTTGCTGGCTTTGCTCCCTGCCTTGGGCAAGGAAAATGCAGGTGCAACACAAGCTTTGTGGATGTGCGATGTGGCCTGAAGCACTGTCCATGCCACCCAAGCATGGACACTAAACTAGTAAGCCCCACAGCCCCTTGTCCTGTGATAACTGAGTACAGAAGCTGAGAGCACCTGCAAATCTGGGGTGTCTCAGACACAAAGGACAGATAGGAGTAGCTGAAGTTAAAAAACCCCACCAGTTTTCTACAAATGATTTAAGGAAGTCCAATCAAAGCGGCATCACCCACTCAGGCCAAACCCAAATGTAGTTGCTATTTGGGAGTTATTTCCAGCTACTAACAACCTTGACAGGTAGCAGATTATTAGGCTAACGGTCTCTGCTGCTTTATGAGCTGTCAGTCCCCTGTACTGTTCCTTAGTCCCTGGAAAGTGGCTGCATCTCTACTGAAGGTAAGAGAAGTGAATAAGAAGCCCTAGATCCCGCATGGGCAGAGGTCTGAGAGTTATAAACGGAGGCAAGCCTAACACCAGTTCCTTCTGCAGCACCAGAAATGCATTTAGTCCTTCTCAGAAAAATCCAACACCACTCACTCCATGGACCTCAGAGCAGTTTGAGATCACAGATTGGACTAGCAAGGGCATTGGTGCCACCTCCACATTCACTGCTCTGTGGTGTCAAACCCATTCATAGAGTAAGCTGGAAGGATATGTCCACACATCAGGGAAAAGAATATTCAGGAGCCCAACATCTCTTTGTCTTTCCTCACCCATGGCTATGATGATCTTTTGTCCATGGGTTAAAGGAGTACAATGCAGCAGAAAGGCCACTCTAATCTCTGTTCTGTTGAAATAAATTTTCTGTTGAAAGGCAAGCTAACTCAAAGCAGTGATGTTAGTGCTCAGAGGTCTGAGCCCCAGGTTATAATGGCACTGCTGTACTGATCTTGCAGAGAGGGTTGGTTTGTTAGTAGACAGGATTGGGTATTGCTTCAGAATTATTTGCTCCCATATTTGCCAGAAGTTCTGGCAGCTGCTTGGAGAAATCAAACAGGCAGCAACTCCTCTGTGACCAGGACTTCCCTGGGGCAGGGCAGGACTCCATCCTCTGCACTTCGGTTCTTTTTCCTGCTGTGCAGGAGAATTTTGGGGCAGCAGTGCCCCATATTTGAAAACTCACGATGTACACTACTTTTCGCCTTCTACCTAAGATGGGTACCTTGGCCAGCCAAGACAAACAAAATTTTGTCCTGCTTTGATGTAACAAGATGCACAGGCTAAAATACTAAGGCCAGGCTGATGGTCTTGGCTGCAAACCACTTGAAATTTCCAGGAGCTTGTAGATATTGCGAGTAGATACCATGTTCTCCCATTGCTCGTCTTTCTGGGTAACCCTAGTCATTTTCTCATCTTGTTTGGCCTCCAGAATTATGACAGCATGTGGGACATTAAAGCTGAGCTTGAAATCAATGCACTTCAGAGGTCTTTCTAGGACTTGCATAACATGAGGGAAAACTGTTGAAATGGAATTTTGCTTAATTTCCATATTACAGGAGCTGTTTTCCACAGTCTTTTAAGTGAAACTGCAGGATTTCAGGGTGAATTGTTTAATAACTTTTAAGAAAAAAACTCAAAAAGTCAGTTATTTTCTAAAGAAATATTGGATTTGCAACAGCATGGAGGGATATATTCCAAAATGTGTCATTTGGAGGAATGGGGAATCCTCTCTCTTTCTCTCTCAATTTGGTTTGGTTTGGTTTTTTTTCTGAAAAAAATGAACCATGTGCCCACAAGGGAGTTGTGGATTGATTTTTCTCATGTTCCCATTCTTCTCCTTGATCCTGATATTTTGTTCAGATTGTACTTATCATTACGTGCCATCTTCCCAATACCAGTGGCAAAACTGATGCATGGTGTCAGTTTGGAGGCTGAGTTTGCAGACCACTGCAAGCTCTTGAGACACTGAAGTAACATTGCCAAATGGAAACATCCCGGGCTTTGACTAAAATGATCCTTATGCAAGCCAAGACAGTTTCAAAAGGAATTACAGTCATAGGGAACTGACTATGTGCCAGTGTGCTGTTTTAGACCAGTGTGATGGAGGTTGGAGGGGAATCTCCTTAGGAAATCAAGCTCCTTCAGAAAGAGAGGCTCATACCTTCTGAGTCTATGAAACCTGCTGATGTTCAGGTTTCTTTAGACCAGGATTTAAATTTTAAAACGGAAAAAAAAAAAGAGCTTGTGGCTTGGTGCAATTTGCAGCTAATTGGACCTTCTCAAGTAGCAAGTGAATAAGCAAAAGGTCAGAGAAAGAACTTGTTTCTTGTGTAATAACAAGAACCATTGTGGGATAACACAGTCCTCTCCTGTTCCAAATGATGACTTAGTCCTGTTTTGGCACAAACCTGCATCCTTCACTGGCAATTAATTTGCCTCTTAAAAGAGGGTGGCTGACCCCAGCTATTGTGGGCCATAAGATTTGGATCCCTGTGCTTCTTTCAAGCACAGAAGGAATGTGCATATGGCTTGTCTGTCTGCCGGGCAGCTCTTTGTTATCTGTTTGAGTGGAAAGGCAGCATGGAGGTGCCTAGCAGAGCCGGCGATACTGACAAGGATCACTACACCTGCAAGGATCACTGTCCCTGCACAGCAAATCCAGTTGAACTACCAACAAACTCTGAGCTTTGAGCAAGGAGGGCAGGACTTGAGCTTTGCTGTCAGGCTAATTATGATGGCTGCTTCCTTTTAAGTGGTGTTCGTACAGACAGGTTTCCATTCTGCTGCTGCTTGCATGCTCTGCATATTTAAATGAGCCTTGCTGGACCCCTCTGCGAGACTGCTGACAAACTCGTTGCTCTCCCT